>NC_081414.1:727240686-727558686 GCF_030272615.1 Cryptomeria japonica
CCGTATCATTGCCTTCGCTATAAGGTATGAAGGATTAATTCTCTGAAAATTTGTTCCTTGCTGTTGCGGTATTATTTTTCCTGGATAGAAGTATTAATTGCTGATAGTCTTTTGGTTGCTCAACTGTGAAGGTGAGTCCCTTTCTCGTTCTCTCCAGTAATTTTTGCTTGTATTTCTTCTCTCATAGTAGGGTTGCAGCAACAAAATAAGGCTGATCACTTTGCATTATGAAGTCCACACTACACTTGTTCGGGAATGTTTATAGCCTAGCATGTACAGAGCCCATATTTAGTGATACCGACCTTAAAGGGGAAAATCTTGAAGTTATAAAAGAAAGGGTATTCAAGGGAATTGATGGTTCTTTTGGTGTGGAGATTTTGAGTAATGGTCTCATAGAGGCAGCAGCTTTTCCCCAAGCTATCCTGTGCCCAGAATTGGTTAGGGAATGTATTGCTAGGTATGATCTAGTCTCTGAGACCATTAGAAGAGATGATGGTGAAACCCTTCTTGCTATAAACCATGAACTAATTTCCTCTGTCTTCAAGATACCTGATTACCAGTTCTCCAAATTTTCCCCTGCTCAGTCAATCACTAAGTTCAATGCAGACAGAAGTGGACACCAAAATAATGTAGCAAAATACTGGCTGAAGGTTCCTCAAAGGAGGGGTTTTAGGTTGCCCAAGAATCCCAATAAGATTCACATGCTGCCTCACATTCACAATGTCATGCTTTTGTTGAATTGAGTCAGAGGCTCTACAGAAGCCTACAGTTTCAATGACTGGATTTATTGTTATGTGCAACTCATACTAGAGGGAAAGCAATACCTTGATTGGGCAGAACTCATTGCCAATTCAATGAGGGAGCAACTGAGTATGGCTAAACAATTTAAGCTGAATTTCTTCATGTCATCGTATCTTGTATATTGTTTGGCATGTGTTAAGGATTTAGTTGGGATACCAAGACAGCTCATTAAGGAGGATGTTCCCGTGTATGATTTCTAGCCCACACTGCAAAAGGATAATGCCTTGTAGGATTTCAGAAGGGTACACAATGCTTTTCTAGGTAACTTGGGTTATGAAATTAAAAGTATGAAAACTAAAAGAATCTTCAAGGATGTGCACACATTGATACTGAGGTTTGGTAGTTTCTTTATCCAGTTTCCTCATTTCTTCTATATAAGAATAGGCGGCTTTGAAGAGGAACCCTTCAAACTCCCTCATTATTGTTTAGATTGCTCTGTTTTAGCGGAGATATGTAGGTAGTTGACCTCTGTGGTTAAAAAGGTGCAACCCAGGGATAAATGGGAGGGTCATTTCCTCATCCAATTAGGCATGTTGTCCTACAGTTCAATGTCAGATGCCTTGAGCATTAGAGCAGATCTCAAGAATATCAACTTTTCTATGTATCCTGAAAGAAAAGGTTGTGATAATAAGGGTTTTTCTCAAAGTCTTGGTCTAATGCCATATCTCCCAATGCCACAGTTAGAGGATTTCTGGGAAGATTATACTGATGAACTCAAGGTGTTCAAAAGGGGAAACATGAGGATGGTATTAGAATAATTTATTTCACTTTAGGTAAACTTGGACATGAAAGGGCTCGAAGAGGACTATCTGGAACTATTTGAACCCGGATACTTAGCGAGTGCAAAAACTGAGAAGCCTTCAATTAACTGGGATAAGGAAGAGGAAGATGATATACAACTAAGAACCAAAGGAGTTTTGGAGAGAACCACGACGTGGGTTGCTAGGAAGAAAGTAGTGAAATTAGTCGTCAAGTCTAATTCTGTGAGAAGTAATGAGGTTCCTTTGCATTCACCAAAGCATTTTCTAATAATGCTTCTATGCTTGTTCATGTAGATAAAGATAAAAAGCCGCCTCAGGTTAGACACAAGTCTAATTCAACTTTGGATTTCTATACTCCTCGACATACCTGGTCATGAAGTGCTGCTCAGAGAAGGATGGATCATGCTAAGGATGTAGAGGTGAAGGATACGATTCTTGATACTCAAATATTTGAAGTTGAAGACCTGGATAGTGATGTTGCAAATGCCTTGGACTCCCATATGGTAACCGTAGCTATGAAACCACCTTCCAAAGCCATCGAAGGAACAACTAGTTCCAGTGTGACTCCCAAGTGGTTAACTACTTCGGTAAACAAAAAGAAGAGTTTCCTTCCTATGACTATTCCAATTTAGGAGATGGTCATGAAATATACTGAGAAGGGGCCCAAGCCGAAAAAGTTCAAAACTACTACTCGTCTAGATAATGATGAAAGAACCAGAAAATGGGTCGCTAAAATTGCCACATACAAGCCTAAGGATGAAAACAAGGAGGCCAGTGTAGATGATTTTGAGATCACTAAGTTGGAGCTGGGAAATATGAGTAGGGACTCAGACAATCATTTCTTCCAAGTATCGACAAAGAAAATGCTCACTAGATTGGAGAAAGACGGGTGGGAAAATAGAGAGCTAAAGGGACACATAAATATTCTTGCTCAATTCATTGACAGCATTGGTTGTTTTGGGGCACTCCCTATATCTCATGCTATGGAAAACTTTGACCCGACTTCACCAGAAAATAAAAAGTTAATGAGCTAGGTTCAATGGGCCAAAAGTATTGTAGAGGCCATGGAGAGATGGATTGAAGGAATAGTCAAGGATGGAGAGAAGTATATCATTGACTCCCTGAAGTTATGTGATGAAATAAAGAGCCTCGTCGCAGAAGTTAAAAATTAGATCTCGCCATGGGTGAAAGAGGAACACAAATGGGAGAACATCTTGTCGATGTTCACGAAAATAGAAGAGTATGGAGTTACCTGATTTCTGACAGAACATTCAATCAAATTGGTGATAGATGAATGCTAGTTCTTCGTACTGAAGAAGACAACAATGTGGCGGTTGCTTACCTTCAAATCTGTGATCTTCGAGGCTAAGAATTTTGTGTATGAACTCCAAGATCTCTAATGCAATATTGTTAATGACAACAAGGTGGTTAACCGTGACCACGATTAGCAGTTGGGAATTTTCAGGTTGAACACGCAGGATGCGATAAAAGTTTTCCAAATATAAAAGGAGAAAATCAAAGCCAAGGGTAATTTTGCTCCTAAGGATATAACATGGGTTGCTCGGATTGAGTCTATGACCTTTATTGGTAATGATCAGTTACCAAAACATGCCGAAAAGATGGTAAAACATTGGTGGAACAAGGAAGCAGTGAAGGCAAAGCTCAATGCGATTAAGGTTCCAAAGCAATCTATAATCTAGGAACTCACAACCACCCACAACACCCAGGAAAGTGGAGAAGAAGATGATGATGGGAAAGCAACATTAATGCGTTGATTCAGGCTCCAAATTTGTTTATGTAATTTTCATGTTTATGCAAAGACTTCAGAACATTTGTTCCAAATATATCTTGTTAGTTTCATAACTGTTAGGGGAGGTTGAGTATTCAGGGAGACCTCCCCTGTTCTAAAAACTATAAATTAAAGGAAGATAGATAGAATAGGGGTTAGATTATTTAATGAATTTTAGTTAATTTTTGTTTTTGGTGATTCTTCTATTTTGTAAAAATCTTGTGGGAAGGAAGGATCAGATTGGTCTTGAAATCTGGAATTGGAAAGGATTTATAGATGTATTATCATGCCTTTGTCGCATAATATATATATATATATAAAAAGATCATACTATTTTTGGGAGAAGGAAAATATGTGGGTTTTGAATCTATGTAGACACATATTATGCTTATCTAATCAAATAACAGTAATGACCTTTCTATTGTAGAAAATTATTATTTTTCTGGTACTCCTTCCTTTGAGTGTTTGTTTTTAGGAAAAGATTTGTATTTGAGAATAGATTTGGTTTCTTTTATCTATTCTTTTCTTATCTAAATTGTTGAAATGGTGTTTTGAACTTTGTTTCAGTTACTTCCATCTCTTGTATTGGAAAGATTGGAAAGATAGTGTTTCTCAGAAGTATGTGTGAAATATTGGCCTCTCATCCAAGAATGAAGTAGGCAGCCTTACATGCTTTCAGGTTAAAAGCATACTACTCAAATAAAATTAAATAGATTATTCCTTGAATATCTAAAATACGGAGCTTTACGTATGGAAAATTTAGAGGGAAGTGGTTTATATAACACTTGCCCAACTGTTTAGTTGAACACTTGTCATTAAAAGAAGGCGATAGAGTTTGAAATTGATCATTTTAAGAAAGGCAAAATCCGCTCACTAACATCTAGATATTCCCTTTTGGAATTAGAATAGTGAACTTTAAGGAAGAACTTATTCTTTCATCCAACTTGTGAACTAAATCATCTATAGGACTCATGACTTGACCCAAAGACAATGGAAATTCAATATGACCCCTCTTTTGTAAGTTTTTAAAAATTGCAGTGTCATCCAATTCTCCTCTAATATCTAATGTGTTGAACCTCAGGTAGGATTGAGAGGGGGGGTGAATCAATCCAAACAAACAATTAATGCAACACATAAACAATTAAACAGCAACACACATCCAACACATGAACACAAGGATCTATATGTGGTAAACCCAAACAAGGAGAAACCACAATGAGCACCTGCCCACAAAATATATGCACTATGTATATCACATTACAAAAAAAAGATCTCACTTTTTCGAACTTGCACACCAAGGAAAACTTCTCCTGGGGCAAGATACAAAAGAGGACTTGCAAAAGCTAAAGTTAACTACAGTCAGGGAAAAATACAAAAAATAATATGGAAAGAAGGATCTCTTGATCATGAAGATATCTTTGAACTCTACATCAAGCGACCAACATCATGTTGGAAAATGCACACTGCAATGAGAAATTGTAGGTGATTGAAGGTATTGTAATTGATGGCAACCTTGCAATCCTATGGCATCGGCACAGGCAGACTCTACACTAGCAGATAGTTTACCGGCAACGGCAAAGATTATTACCGACACCCCAGCCGATAGGATTTTGAATATTGCATATTGTATTTATTGTAATATCTTTTTGTAAGCCGACAAGGAGAATTTTAATAGGACTCACATATAAGTATGAGTTCTTATAGATCATTTGTGTAAGCAAGAAGAGGTAGATATGAACATGGGAATATTAAGGTAGATTTTGGAGTAAGGTTTATGGTTATTGTATGAGCTTAAACTAAAATTGAACCTGGCATAGCAGATGCTGAACCGAAGCAGTACATTATATTGGATTTGCATAATCCATTTTCTAAGTCAATGAGACTTCCTTTTGTAATTAAGCAGTGAGCTTTAGGCAGTTGGCCTTCGTGCATGTGTAGGCCCCTATTGTAAGTAATATTCATTTATTGGCCAATGAGTGAATATTGTGGGTCACAAATCCCACCGAGGTTTTTCCCATACTGGTTTTCCTTGTTAAAAATCTTGTGATATGGTGTTCTTTCTATGTTGTGCTTATTGTTCTTATTTACTGCATTAATTTTTGTTTACCGGTACACTGTTTTGGAATGCAATTTGTTTAATAAGATTAGAAAATCTATAAACCGGTTAGATACTGATTCACCCCCCCCCTCTTAGTATCTTTGGGAATCCTAACAATTGGTATTAGAGCCTAGTCCTCTTTTTTCAAAATCCTAACAGCTTGAGGGAGATTCTGACACTGATATAGATGGATAATTTGAGAAAGCAATTGGAAACAACTCTTGCAGATTATGATGCAGAAAAGTTGAAGAATATCAAACTTGATGATGATTTGAAGGCTGCACAGGAAATCATTCAAGGACTTCAAAGAAATATTACTATTTCTAGAAGTAAAAGAAGAGAACTTCATGAGAATATACAGAATGATGATGATGAAAAAGAAACTCTTAATGATCTTGTAAGCAAGATGAAACAAGAGAATATGACTTTGATGAATGAAATGCAAGATATGACTATGAGATTTTGTAAAGACATTGAAGACAGAAAGAAGAATGAAGATGACTTGGCTAGGAGAATCAATGATGCTGCAAATGAAAATCTAAGACTCAGTCATGAAAATGATATGTTGAAGACAAATCTGATTCACTTGGAACATGATAAAACTGAACTCATGAGACAAATATTTTTTGGAAAATGAGTTGGCTACTGCAAATCAACACAAGGAGAAATTGAAGAAAAGTTTAGAAGAACTTGATGATATGCTGAAAAATTAGAAACCTAATGGAGACACTAATGGAATTGTCTTTGAAGTTGGTGAAAGCTTCGGTACTGCAAACAATCATGATCATAGTAAACCGGTGAGACAACCTAATGCATACAAATTTAATGGGAAATGCTTCAACTATAACAAGTATGGTCATAGAGAAAATCAGTGTAGATCTAGAAGCTATCAAAACACTAATGCACCCACCGGTCAATGTTTTAAATGCAACAAAATTGGTCATAATTCAGAAAATTGTAGATTGAATGTAAGATGTTATGTTTGTGGAAGATTTGGACACTTATCTAATCAATGTAGAACACATACCGACATAGGATATGGAAAAGCTATTCAGAAAAATAATGTGACTTGTTATGCTTGTAACAAGATTGGACATATTGCAAAATTTTGTAGAAGTAAGGCATCACTGACAAATAACAAAGGACCCAGTTTGAAAGGTAAAGAAAAGGTTGATGAGGTAAAGCAAGAATTTTCAAAACAATGGATTAGAAAGACAAATCAAAATATTGATGAGGCTATTCCTTCATTGGTAGAATAGAGTATCACTCCACCGGTAGGAAATTCTTCATCTAACTGAAAAGAAATCCCTTAGGGGTATGGCAAGAAATTGAAAACATTCTAGTTTACCCTCGGTTGATGGTAAGAAGATGAAATGCTTCTTTACCAGCAGATGAGTTAAGTTTTCACTTAACCGGTAGGCATTTATTATGGTAGTTGAAGGAAATGACATTATAAAGCAAGTGTTTTTCACTCTTTTTCACTCACTGAGCATTCAAATTTCCTTAGAGCGCGAAAAACCCGAGCGAAGGCATTCGCAATGAGAAGTGAAGAAAAATCTATCAAGAATTCAAACCTAAAGGATGATTAAGGTATTTATACAATGGCTTCCTCCTCTTCACCTGAATTCATTGCAAACCCTTCTGTAATTGAAGTTATTAAATGCCCTAGGCTCGTATTTAAGATTATACCTGAAGTTGTGAAGCAAGATGATACCCTAGGAGAATTTTCTAAAATACCCAAAGGAGTTGCTTATGCTGAAGACCCTAGGATATACATACATTGTAATATTGAGGAACTTGGTGCTAATGAGATAATGAACACTGTTATTTGTGATGAAAATGGTAATGTGAAACTAAAACACAAGATAATTGAAACCCTAGGTTTTGTGGAAATACTTAGCATTCTTGATTTTCCCAAGTTATAAGAATTGTACTTAGCAGAGTTCATTGGGAATTATTTTGGCTTGACTCCATCCACAAGATTACAAGAGAAGCAATTAGGGCAGTGACTAGCTTACCTTCCACTGGTAGTAGGCCTCATAAAACTAAAAAGGTTCCAAACAACACTGTGATGACCCTAATCGGTGCAACCCATGACAATATATTCTTGAGAGTAAATTATGTCAAAGATATAAATGTAAGATTCATTAGCATGATACTAGGATACAAGACCACACATGCTAAGAGATTAAACTCTGTTTCTAGTTTATGTATCAAAAGTTCTTGTGACCTGGTGAATAGTAACACTAAGATTGACATATGTGAATGGATAAAGGATGGATTGATTGACAACCTAAAGAAAATTAAGAGTGACAAGAAAGGCACATTCAGATTTGGTAACTTACTTGTATGTCTATTGCTATACATCACTAAGGAAGTTTTCGGTATAGGTAGAAAAGAATTTGGTTTTGACATACCAGTAGGAAAACAACTTTTGGATATCTTTAATAGCATGGGAGATGATAGGGAAAAGAACATAATTGAATACTTTCAAGCATTTAAGGGTAGAATGAAGATAAGGGAAAGATTATCTCAATCCATAGTTGACAAATACCAAAAGGAGATATGCTTTGTTATAAAGAAGGATGAAATCTGGACGGAAGCAGTGGTTCCTAGAACTATTTAGGTAACTGAAATGGGTTATGAGGCAGATGGAAACATAATAGAAACATATGCTAAATCCCTCCTCGAAGCCCCTAGAGAACCTAAAGAAGAAGTATTTGGAAATGCTGAAACCATTGAAAGCAAAGTACAAAACCATGAAACAAAGGAGGAGAAGAGAATAAATAATCTGAAAGTAACTAAACGGGCAAAATAAATCAAGGAAGACTTGTTGAATAAGACTGGTATCAAGGAAAGTGACCTAGAAGGGTTACAACCAAAATCACATCTTTCACCGGTTGGTACCTCCTCTGATAGTGAAATACCGACAGAGTTTCGAAGAGTAGAAAGAAAAAGGAAACCTTCACTAGTACCTACTCCTACACCAAAGAGAACAAGAAGGAAACAATAGGCAGTAAGGCCTTCGACAAAGAAAATAACACGAAGAAGAAGGAAAAATAAGTTATCCCTCCACTTGATAATCTTCTAAATGAAATTACTGAAGAAGGAAACTTGTCCAATGTTAGCAAGTTGTATAATACTTTTACAAATGAAGAAAAGGAAAGCATAGAAAATAATGTCATTCTACACTTCAACATTTATAGGAAATTTTTGATAGAAGTTGTAGATGATTTACCAAGTGATTTGTATAGGAGACTAGATGCAAAGAGATTATCAATTGTGGAATTGGATAAGAAGATAAAGGTAGAAAAATTGCTTGCAGTTCACCTAGTGAAATCAGCAGAAGAAATTGATGAACTAATAAGTGAAGCAAATAGGACTATATTTTCCACTAGTCACCGACATGTAGCTTTAATGGCTGTCAAAATGAATGAGATCACTGAAGAGACAACGAATAAATGGGATATCTTCTTTGTGGAGAAATAAAAGCAAGAAGAACTTAAATGACCTAAAGCTTTCAGAGTCTATCAAAAGGATAAGGATAAAGGTAAAGGCAAGGTAGGTGGACCTCCAGGCATAAAAGTTACTAACAATTTGCCCCCACCTCCTTTTGATACTCCACCGATTGAAACTATTGATACACCATTGGTAATTGATAATATTGAGAGTATGGAGACTACACATGAAGACACCAATCTCGATTCAGAGGTGTTATATACTATGAATATTGACACATAAGAGGTTAACATTGTGGTTGATAAGGAAACCGCTAAGAAGAAAGATGTGGCAATTGAGCCACCGACTGTGAATATTGTTGTAGAAACACAGGTTGAGCATACAATTGGAAATGCTGAGATTGAGGCTGAAACATATGCTGAACAATCAGTTGACCGCCTGGAACTGAAATGATGACAGATACCACTAGTGCACACACATAAACCTACTGAGTTAGAGAAACCAACTGATAACATAGAGAAATCTGTTGAGATACCGACAATGGATAGTTCAGAGGTACACACAGAGAAACCGGTAGAAAACATTGAGACTTTATCAAAGAAACCAGCAGAAGAAAGCACAAAGAAACATACTGAGCTACATTCTGAGAAACATGAAGAGAAAAAGGTTGAGATAGAGACAATGCCATCGGTAATAGCTGAGAAACCCAAAACTTTGCTAGTTAAGATACAGACATAGACTGACCTACCAGAGGTCACCATAAGCAAAGAGGTTACTCACAGTGATAGAATGCAGATTGTTAAGGTAGTTGGACAATCTTCTGGTTCTTCTATGATAGAATTTAGACCGACAAATGTAACAGAGGTATTACTGGACTCCATCAAGATTGCAATGAACTTGCATATAAGGCTATTGATGACATAATTCCTTTGTTGACATTTATTGCACCCAAGTGCAATAAATAAAATAAAAATTCTTTAAGTCAACTAGACACATTGTCTAAGTATATCACCAACAACCTTTTGACAGTTGATCAGATTAATAAGGAGACATTCAGTGAGAAAATGAACAAGGAAAAAGAAAAATTCTTTGATGAGACAATAAAGAAGTGCATGGAACACATTGACACCCTCCTACCAACACTAAACAAAACATTAACGAAATTTAAGGAGTTGTATAGAGACACATGTAAGACAAATATTTTGACATTGGATATAGACAAGGAGATTAGCATGGTACAAACAGAAATAAATGATATAGCTGACAATCTTATCAGTTCATTAGAACCCATATCAGTTATAGAGTTGGAGATAGTAGGTTTTGAGGAAAAACTTGAAAACTTGGAAAAGAAAAAGGAAAGAATACAATACAAGGCTAAGGAATTGAAATGTAGACTTGGTCCAAAACTTGATAACCTCATCTCTTTGAGAAAAGAGATATTAGAGGCACTTGTTCAAGGACTGACAACACCAGAAGAGCAAATGCACATACTCATTGGTACAATTCAAAGAACAGAAGCAACATTAAAAGTCAGTGAAAGGTTCACTAACATTAAATTTTGTACTGGCAGATCTATTTTATATTGTAACCAACCGGTTACAAGGATCCAACTGAGAACTACACTTAGTTGACATTTTTGACAACCTTTGTCATTGATGTCAAAGGGGGAGTAGTAGGAATGAGAAAAATAGTGGACAAAAAAGATCATCTGCTTAGGGGGAGCACATAGTTTTTGGTATAATTTTTGGACAACATATTTTCGATACATTTTTGACTTTTTTGCATGAGTGCTACCATCAATGCCAAAGGGGGAGATTCTTGGCAAACACACACTCCAATGAGAAATTGTAGCTGATTGAAGGTATTGCCATTGATGGCAACCTTACAATCCTATGGCACCAACACTAGCAGACTCTACACCGATAGATAGTTTACCAGTAGCGACAAAGATGACCACCAACACCCCAGCCGACAGGATTTTGAATATTGCATATTGTATTTATTGTAATATCTTTTTGTAAGCCGACAAGGTGAATTGTAATAGGACTCATATATAAGTATGAGATCTTATAGATCATTTGTGCAAGCAAGAAGAGGTAGATGTGAACATGTGAATATTAAGGCAAATTTTGGAGTAAGGTTTATGGTTATTGTATGAGCTTAAACCGATACTGAACTTGGCATAGCAGATGCTGAACAAAAGTAGTACATTATATTGGATTTGAATAATCCATTTTGTAAGTTAGTGAGACTTCCTTTTGTAATTAAGCAATGAGCTTTAGATCATTGTCCTTCCTACATGTGCAGGCCCCTATTGTAAGTAATATTCATTTATTGGCCAGTGAGTGAATATTGTGGGTCACAAATCCCACCGAGGTTTTTCCCACACTGGGTTTCCTCGTTAAAAATCTTGTGCTATGGTGTGCTTTCTATGTTGTGCTTATTGTTCTTATTTACTGCATTAATTCTTGTTTACCTATAGTACCCTTCCTCCTTTGAACTTATTAGACTCATAGTTTATTATTGTTTACTTTCAGTGGATACATTACCATGATATATTATTCAGATTTTTATGACATTATGCTTTATCACGAGATGAGATGAATAATTTATTTGCAGTATTTCCGTACTTGTGATTTATGGCATTTTATGGATTATTGCTATGTACTGACATTTTACTTTACCTATGCAATGTGAAATTATATGTTGTGTGTTTGCGAGTGTATTGGATGCAAGGAGATGATTTTCTTTCACTCATTTCGGTGAGATAGGGAACATCGTGATTCTCCTTCATTGGTGTGTATGTCATGTTTTCTATATTGTATATATATGCATGTGTGGTTCGGTGATGTAGGATATTGTAGGTACAAGTACCGAGTAGGTACGGGGTATCGTCTCCACCTCGCTTCATAGGTTTGAGCATGCCTTATATTTTTTGATGGAAGTGGAGGAGATAGTAGTTGACCCTATTTTACTCATTTACACTCGTGTGAGTGTCGTCAGTTGGTCATCCCGTCAGTTAGTTCAGCCTTCATTTTTTGTCGTTTGATATTTTTATGAGTATTTACTTGAGTTTTGTTCAATTTGAGTGTTTTAGTGGATTTAATTAATTAATTAATTAAGTTTATGGAATTATCTCATAGTTGAATTATGTATGCATTGAGATTATAAATTTAATTAATTAAAAATAATAATTAAATTAAGTTGCTAGCTGCATGATATTAGAAATATATTTTATTTAAATTTTAGTGGAAAAATAAATTAGATTAATTATATTTATTGTTTCCTAGAATTTTAAATAAATAAATAAATAAATAAATAAATAAATAAAAGAATAAAAGAATAAATAAATAAAAGAATAAAAGAATAAATAAATAAATGAATAAAATAATTAATTAGAATTAAAATATTGTTTTAATTCTTTATTTAGAAAAAGAATTAATTGGAATTAAAGTATTGTTTTAATTCTTTATTCAAAAAAAGAATTAATTGGAATTAAAGTATTGTTTTAATTCTTTATTTAGAAAAAGAATTAATTGGAATTAAAGTATTGTTTTAATTCTTTATTTAGAAAATTAATGAATTGCATGAGAAAAGAAAAGAAAGAATAATGATTTTTAATTATTGCATGTTAGCTTATCTTTTGTTATAAAATTAGAAAATAAAATAAAATAACTTTTATTCTAAATTTAGGTTTTTTAGAAAAAGCTATTGAACCTAGAATTTTAGTTTAAAAAGGGGAATAGGTCATTGTTTTAGATACACAGGAACAAGTCATGAATTTAGGTGAAGGAATTTATTGGAAGCTTATTGAAAAATTTAGGGCGCTTCTACAGATTTCTTCCAGGAAAGCTATACCAGGTTGGATAATTCTTAGTTGTGGGTTTTTAGTAAATATTTCTATTTTTCTCTGATTAATGTGTGTGTGTTAAATTATTGTCGAATACAAACCCTCTTCTGATGAATTCGAGTTTTGTTTTGAAATCCATGCCTGACGTGTATTTCTAGTTTATAGGAAGAAAATAATTTTGGAAAAATTAGGAAAATTATTATAGAAAATTCATCAAGATTTTATGATGCATGGAGAATTGCAAGATTTGGGAGGAATGGGATTCTTAGAGGAAATATTCTCTCTTGTTTGATTTTTGTTTCGATACTTGGCTATAGGAGTCCTTTTTAATATTTGTGTATCTATGTGAAATTATTTAGTTATTTTAGAAATACATTTAATCATTAATTAAATTTATTGTGTTATTAAAAGTTAAGGGAATTTGTTTTATTATATTATTTTGGAGAAATTATGTATTAATTAATTTTCCTTTTAATAAATTTGATTGGAGATAAATTTTGGTTGAAAATAGAATTTACAGGTTTTTAGGTTATTGTATTTTTAAAAAAATAAATAAAAAATAAAAAAATAAAAATAAAAAATAAATTAATTATAAAAAAAAATTAAATTAAATTGAAAAAAATTAAATTAAATTAATTAAAAAAATAAATAATAATAATAATATTAATATTAATATTATATATATATATATATATATATATATATATATATATATATATATATATATATATATAGTTTATTCTGTGGTTTTAATTGTGTTATTTTGGAAATGAAAGATATTTCAAAATTAAATCTTCTTTTTATTATATATTTTAATGTGATATAATTATATAATGTTATATTTGTAGAATATATATATATATATATATATTTATGTAATTATATTATATTATTATATATAATTTTTAATTTGGAATTTAATTTAGATTATTGATATAATATAATCGGGTTTATTTGTAAATTAATCATGAACATATAATTAGGGGGTTAATTTTTATGTGATTTTATTTAACTTTATTAGACAAATGACAGATTGATTTCTTTGTATTAAAACAGTTGTACTTTCTTATTGTCTGGAAAATCTTTAATTTCAAGTTATTTATGCTTTTGACCGTTTTAAGAAAAGATTGTCTGTATTAGGATCTTGTGTAAATGGTGTTTGCAGTCAAGCTTAATTTCATCGCAATTCTGGTTGGGTTGTCATTGTGTCCTATGTTATTATTTCTCCTTGGTCAGGTGTTGTTATATAACCTTATTGATGTGAGCCATTGTGTGTGTTTGTCCAAATGGTCAATCTTGGGTTAATGATTATGTATCCTTCACCTATGCTTTGTCAGGATTGTTTATGGTTGTCTATTTCACCATAGAGTTCTCATAGAGAGAGACATTTCCTGTTAGTGTTCTAGGAGAGAGAGTGGCTTTCAAGTGGGGGTTGTGCCCAAAGTGGATGACATGAATAACCCATCGAAAGTAGGTTAAAAAGTGATAACATAATAATATATTGGTGGGGAGTGAGATAAATATTAATTAAGATAAGTGTACCTCGTGCATAGGTGAGTGCTTGTACAGGACTCATAATGTTACGAGAAGGCCTAGAATGGCAAACTTACCACCTTGTCTTCATGAAAGGATTGGTAGGGTCTGCATGAGACTTAGTTGGAACCGGAGGCTTGGGAGAGGTTACCAGGAGAAGCCCAAGGATGGGAGTCGGGACCTATGGAGGCTGTACCATGGTAACCATCAAGCTATGCGATGACACTCTCTTCTTAGAGTCACTAGTGTTTTGTGAATTGTATTTCATGGATGGTAGCAGAGTCTTGTAGTCCTTTTGTACTTGTCTTACTTTGCTTGCTTGAGGGTTTTCTACTATCTCCTAGCACAGTGGGGTGGTTCCATTTTAGGATCATATGGTTAGGTGGTAGTGCCACTTCCCATCGGATGTTCTGGATTGTATCTTCAGGCGAGGAAAGGCTTCGCTGGTGTTCTTGGTTCATGGTTTATGTACCAGCTCTTGTTCAAGATCATTATTCAGTTGAGACCTTGTGGTCATTGTATCAGACTTTTATGTAACCTTGATATTGTAACTTTGTAAATCTGTGGCATTATTGGAAGCCATGTATTGGGGATATTGTAAACAATATGTCAGTGGAATGTATGTTATTTCAGTTGCTTTGATCTTATGTTAAATTGTTTTATGGAATTTGGGTACATTGGAATACTTTCGTTTCTTCATTATGGAATTTAGATGTATGTGTAGTTTTAAACTTAAGCATTTATTTTATCTAATTAAATGGACAATTGGATTAACTGTGGTGTTAATATAATCTATGAATTAATCTTCGTTGGTAACCCTTAGGAAATCATATGTTAGACTTCCACTGTGTTGTTAAACGTGCAATGGTTTAAGTTAGTGCACTTAGTCTTTAGGAAAATTAAATTATTTCACCCTTTAGTTGCCTAGTTGTGTTGTTTTCCTTTAGGGTTCCTGGCAGGGCATTACATTACTGGTACACTATTTTGGAATGCAACTTGTTTAATAAGATCAAAAAATCTTTAAACCAGTTAGATACTAATTCACCGTCCCCTCTCAGTATCTTTGCGAATCCTAACACATCACAACACACAAACATTGTCCTCAACTTCCAACACTCTATCTCAAATCTTTGTCATAGTCTCAACATAGCTTTCACATTATTTGCACACAACTCTTATTGTTCTCTTCACCAAACCTCCCTAACTATATTAATATCATACATCTACACTTTATGCCTCATCACACTTTTCTTCCTTACCTTACTTCACATATCAATCATACACATCCTTATATACAAGATAGATCATCAAATCTTAAACCAAGTCAGCCTAAATCAAAATACACTTTTTGAGCCAGAATACACACATTTATCTAATCTCAGAGAAAGAGGGGACCAAAACACAACTTCCAAAGATTGATTCACTGATCTAGAGTCACTAGAACATAACCAACAACATATCCACATGCTATGCATCTATATAAATAATTAATAGCTAAAACATACTCTCCAATGTAAATAACTCAAATCTAGATCTCCACATGCTATGGTGAGACCCATAACATATCAAACAAGCTTCCACAAATCATATTTGAATTTGAGGATAGGTCTAATATAGAATATCACAACTAGCAATGATAAATACCAGAGCACCCAAAAGAACACAAATATGTTTCCAAACTAGAGAACCATCATATCTATGATATTGAACCTATATTTAATGAATATAACAACAACACTCAACATCAAAAATATATTTTAGACCTAGACACTTTCGAAACAACCAAAAGAACAACTACACCAGCAACATAGCAAGATAGCTATGTGTCACAAGCATTCCAAATCAATTCAGAACAACAAGTTTGACATCAATGACAACCACAATAACACATCAACACATACTTATAACAATCTCCCCCTTTGTCATTTATGGCAAAACTTGATGCCCCCTACACCTCAATGAAGAATAATATTGATCAATATCTCTTGAAAAATATACATCACATTTCTACAATATCTCTCCCAATCTCTATCTCAAAACTTCTCAATCACTACTCCTTTGTCATAACATACTCAATCTCCCCCACAAAGATCAAAATTTATCTATCTCTCCCCCTTTTCCATCAAGGAAAAAGGTCAAAACAACACTACACACACCACTACTCCCCTTGAGACCAACCAAAACATCAAACTAGGAAGAAGAAATAGGCTTGAAAGATCCCCTATAAAGATTCATCCCAAAAATGCATCTATCTAGAAGAAGGAGGGCCAATGTCTACAAGTTTCTCCAAAAGAAAAGAAAATGTATTCTTTGCCAATGCCTTAGTGAAGATATTTTCAACCTACTCTTTTGTAGAAATGTATTCCAATCTAACTTCCTTCTCGACAACTTTCTCCCTTAAATAATGATATATCATTGAAATATGTTTTTTTCATGAATGCATAAGAGGATTATTCAAAATGTTTATTTCTTCTATATTCTCACACAAAATAGGAATTTCTTCATCATATGTTTACCTTGATATCCCTAAGATTTTGTCTCATCCACATCACTTGAGTACAACAAGATTTCACTACAATGTAATTTATTTTAGTAGTAGATAGGGAAACTAGGTCTTATTTCTTATTGAACTAGGAAACCAATCTGTCCCCCAAAAAGAATGTGCCATTACTAGTACTTCTCTAGTCATCAACACTTCCAGCCCAATCTACATCAGTATAGGCTTTCAATATAAAATATCCACCTTTTTGTACCAAAGTCCAAAGTCCACAATAACTTTCAAATATCTAAAAAATCTTTTCACAGTTTGTTCATATGTCACCTTTTGAATTTACGTGAAATCTAGCTACCAGATAGGTAGCTTGCATGATATCTTGTCTAGACATAGTAAAATACAATAATCCACCAATCATTGATTTCTATTTATTTAGTTCAACTTCTAGAGACTCATCATCTTTTCTCAACTTGCATCCAATGATTAAAGGAGTTGTAACCAGTTTGCAATCATCAAAACCAAACTTCTTCAATATTTCCTTCACATAATTGCTTTGAGAAATAAAAATTCCATCATCAAACATCTCACCAAGAAAGAAAGACAACTCACCAATCATTGACATCTCAAATTCATTATGCATCTCCTTAGAAAATTCTTTACATAGATCATCATTTCCTCCAAATATAATATCATCCACATAAACTATAACAATCAACAACTTATCTCCATCAATTTTCAAATAGAAATTACTATCTATTGTACCTTTCCTGAAATTATGTTGAATCTATGAAAATTTGTTGAAAATAGCCAAGATCAAGAGCATATTGAATAGTGCAAGAGAGAGAAAATATTGGATAAGAATAAACTATATTCTAATGAAGATGAAAATATTGATCAACTAGCTCATCAAGAATTACTACATACAATGTATATGAGCCTGTTCATAAAGGCAAGGCTAAGAGACAAGAGAGAACACAATGATGACATGTGGCTCAATGAGATGCAAGGGTACGTATGGGTAGGTAGGAGAAACAAAACAAAAGGTGTATCCATGAAGTCTCCCCAATCATGAAGGGAAGATGTAGCAAAAAAACTCATGATGAATGAAGTCTCTAAAAACTACTCAAATGTCTCCATGTCAACATTGAAAGGCACCCCCTCCAAAGGTGGTGAACTGCTCCACATTGCTGAAAAAGGTACTCCAAGATCTAGTGTAGATGAATGTAGAACAATATCCAATGACTCACATGTCTCCTTTAAAGATAGAGACCTCCTTGAACTATTGTACATAAGAATCCACAATCATGTCAACCTTCAAAGAATGATCATGTAGAGAATGTACAAGAGGGTCAAAGTGTTACCTCGCAACAATCAGAGAAGGATCATCTTCATCAAAGAGAAGATGAATATCATCAATGATGTCTCCCAAATCTACAATGTAGGACTCCACAAACAAACCTGCAATGTCTGTCAAGTAGTCATCCCAATGAAATGAAGCTAGAAGACAAGATATATCCTACTGCACTGAATCATAAGAAGGAAAATCTATCAAACTATTTGCATCATTAGGTGCAAGAGGTGATGTGATATCAATAGGAGGAGATGAAATGCAAGGCTCAAGAATAGGGTCACATGTGAGAATCCCCAAGTTCAAGTACCCAAAGTCCTCCTCAAAATTTGAATCATCAAAATAGGGAGGATCAACTTCATCAATAGGACCAAAATGTGAAAAGGAGTACAACCGAGATGCATGATCAACCACCCCAGTTGCAATGATAGTGCTAGTCTCCAAGTTTCTAATGATAACTGAATCAGGTGTGAACTCGATAGTTTTCTTCGTTGCCCAATGTGTGATTTGTTAGATGGAAAGAAGATTGTTTGTCAAGTGGGGTACACACAACACATCATTAAAGGATTTATCCCCAATGGCAATAGATCATTTCCCAATCAGATCCATGTATGTATGATTTCCCATCAAAATTTGTGGCATGGTGCAAGGCTCAAATGAAGAGTAAAGTGTAATTCTATCCATGATGAATAAATAATTACACCAACAGAAGCAAATACTTGTCCAATCTTGCATACCAGGCTCGAGGTGCCTATTTAAGTTCATATAATGCCTTCTTCAACCTGCACACCATATCTAGATCTTTTGTCAATCTAAATCCATCTAGTTGCTCAATTTAAACTTCTTCATCTATATCTCCATTAAAAAATGTTGATTTGACATCCATTTGATAAATTATAAAGTTCATGTGAGTCAAAAATACAAGAAGTATGTGAATAGCTTCCATCCTTGCTACCACAGAAATTTTGTATTCAAAGTATCTACCTTCCACTTGGTTGTACCTTTTATAAACCAGTCTTTCTTTATTCCTTGTCACTTGTCCTTTCTCATTCAACTATTTTTTTTAATATCCACTTAGTTTCTATTACATTTTCATCCATCGGTTTAGGTACTAGCTATTAAGTCGAATTCTCCTAAATTTGATTTAGTTATTCTTCAATTTTCTTTACCCAACTTTCATCTTTTCTTACTTCCTCAAAATTATTTGGCATAGTCCCCAATAAAAAACACTCTTTACCTTAATCTTGAGATTCTTAAATCTTCCTTCTTGTCTAGATCTTCATCATATTCCATATCATCAAGTATTAAAACATTAAATGTTGCGCTTCTTTCTTTTATTTCTTCTCTTGCACTCCATTTCTAAAATCTCACAAACTGCTATGGTGCCAATAAGTTGATCAATGATATACATACTCGAATCCACAGGGACTTCACTAAATAGGCAATATCATATCACGTGCATTCATATTGGAGGGTTTAATATCCCAAAAATGAGGGTGCAATACATTACCCATCGGTGAAAATAAGGGATTTTTTAATTCGCGCTATGAAACAATGCAATACTTTGTGAAAATAGGGGTGGTTTTAATTTATGTTGTGTATTCGGAGGGGGTGGAAGAAAAGGAGTTTAGGGCAATATTTTTTGAAAATAGAGGGATTCTTTAGTATGCCATGAATGCAAGTGATATAACCTAGGTTCCCTAAGTGAAGCCCCCATGCTCAAATCATCACTCTTGAATATCACATATGTGTGGCTTGTAGGAATTAGGGAAGGTTAGAAAAATCCTATGCACAACATTACTTTCCTCTAAATTTCCATTGGCAGCTCTAATGCCATTAGAAAGATCAAATACTCTATGAATATAGTTCTCAATGCTCTCGTCTTCCAGCATTCTTAGGTACTAATACTTCTACTTAAAATTGATTAAAGCCCAACCTTCTTTGTCTTCAGATATCCTTCATATGACAAACACAACTTTTTCCAAACAACTTTAGCTTCTTTCAAACCATTTACCCTTCCAAACACTAAATCACTTATACAACTAAGAATTATAGCTCTAGAATTTGCATTATCCTCTTTCAACTCTATCTCATCCAAAGTATAAGCACCATCTTGCAGAGGTGTACATCTAGGTTGAATGATTTATTGGATTTCATTTTGCAATGTCTCCAAATGTGACTCCATTCTCTACTTCCTATATGGAAAATTTGTACCATCAAAGATAGGAACTTTGCAATGCATGTCCTCTACCATATCGGATCTACCTCAAGCAGTTCAACTTACTCAAGAGGAACCTTTCTTTGATACCAATTGTTGAACCCAAGGCAGAACTGAGAGGGGGCCGAATCAGTACAAACAAACAATTAATGCAACACATAAAAAAATAACCAATGAAACACATCCAACACATGAACACCTAGATTTATACGTGGAAAAATCAAATAGGGGAAAACAATGGTGAGAACTTGCCCACAAAATATATCCAATATGTATATTAATAAAGAAAAGAGCTTGTTGCTCCATACTTGTACACTAAAGCTAAATGTGTAAGGAAGTTAAGTAGTGGCACAACTTCCTACACTAACCTTGAGATGAGGGTAATGCAAAAACTTTTACAGATCATCACAACAATTATTGAAAATAGAAATAGATATAATAATATTCAAACCATAAGCCAATCATTTACATGGGGAAAACCCTTTCAGGAGAAAAACACCATGTGGTACCCCTCCCCCGACCAAACTTTTTAAAATTGAGTTTGACCTTGGTTGACCTTTTAGTGGCTTACTTGGATGGTTGATATACCATGTTATGATGTTATCTTCAGGTATTAAGTTTGATGTGTGTATCGATGAATGTTGATTATGCATTAATTCTTATGTATGATTAGATGTTAATTTGATTTATGTGTTACTAACCCTGGACTAACACATTTATTGTATATGTGAGTTGCGTTATATACATGTTATCATGTTTGTGAGTGTATGAGGTAGGAGGAGATGATTTTTCTTCACTCATTCTGGTGAGACAATGCACATCATGATTCTCTTTCACTAGTGTGTTTACTATGGTTGTAGATATATGCATATGTGGTTCATTGATGCAGGAGATTGCAGGTACAAGTACCATGTATGTATGAGGTATCATCTCCACCTGGCTTCACAAGTTTGAGCATACCTTATTGTCTCAATAGAAGTGGAGGAGATAGTTGTAAGGCCTTATATTTTACCCCTAGCCAAGCTCAATAGTGGGCATCTTCAGTCATTTGTCAGTACCCTATGTTTGGTATGCGGGTCATGTGTTTATATGGTTTTCTTGAGTTGCATGTTATGCGTTTGTAAAATAAATTATTAACTCTTAAAGTGATTAATTAGTTAAATATGTCTATTGTGCATTTGTAAATAAAAGGGATTAAATTAAATAGGACCCCTATGTGTGGTTAATCAATAAAAAAAATTGCTTAATTCATATTACTAGCAAGTTTGATTAAATGTTATTTTCAAAATTGTGAATTAAATCACTTGAATGGATTTTGGAAAAAAGTTAAATAGAATTGGAAAAGTAAAATAATAAAATCTTTTACCCTCATTGACTTTTTAAATATAATTTTTAAGTTTTAAATTATTTGAGAAAATTAAATGAGGAAGAGAAAAACATTTTTTAATATTAACTTTTTAGAAATGATTTAATTGCTTAAAAATAATTTCAACCAAAAATGCATTTTTAAGTCAAAAATTTCCTTTTAACCTATATTTTTCATAAAATTCGGGAAGGCTGTTTTTTTGGGGTTTTGGATTGAAAATTCTGGGGCATCTTTGGTTGAATAAATTCTTCAGTTGCAAGTTGGGCTCTTCTTCAAATTACTTCTAGGATTTCTTTTAATGGTTGGTTTCTTGTTTAATTCTTTTGTTTTTGAAAATTTTTATTTCATTTGAAAGAAATTTGTGTGTGTGTTTTGGAAAATCATTTAAATTGGTGGAATAAGGAAGAGTGGTAATTAAATTTTGAATTTAGATCCTCCTTGATTTCATTTTTTAAGTCTCCAAATCAATTTCTTATTTGTTCAAAATTGGTTTCAAAATTGAAATTGGGAGTGGTTGTTCACTGTGGGTTTCGTTAAAATTTTTATATGAATGCTTTCAATTCTGGTTTTAAAATGAGAAATTTGGATTATATGAGGTAAAATTGGAGCGGAGAATGTTTGAAAATTGTTGAAATTCATGTCTATATGGGGTTGTGCTGGTAAATGTTTCCCAATTTTAGTTTTCTGGGACTAGTTATTTCAAAAAAGTATGGTAATCAGTTCTATGATTTTTTTCCCAGAACTTCATTGTTTTATTATTTAAAAGAAACAAAATATATATATAAATTTTTTATTCTCTATCATTTCTCAGAAAATTTCTGAGTTTGGGTGTCCAGAGGGGGGGGGGGGCGAATTGTTTTTAAAATTAAAAAAAAAAAATTACAAAAGAAAATAATAATTGGGGGGAGGTTATTGCCGAGCCATGGCACTCGACCCATGGCTAGGAAGTTGTGGCTTTTCCAAGCCACGGGGAGTGGCCATGGCTATGGAGGCAATGTCATGGTCTTCACACAACCACGGCTACGGAGACCACGACATGGTCCCCACAGCAGCCCGCCTCCCTTTGGGGAAGGAAGGCCCATGTGGAAGTCGATGTTGGTGGGCTTTGTTTTATACCATACAAAAAAATAAAGAATAAAGTTTTTATTTTATTTTATTTTTTTAATTTAAATATTTAATTTTCTTTAAACTATATATATATATATTTATTTAGTTTTGTATTTTTTTTAATGCATGGAGAAAATATATCTGGTTTGGGAAAGATTAAATTAGATATTTTTTATTTTTTTATTGTTTTTTAAAAGAAAAAAAAAGAAAAAGAAATGATTATTTTATTTTGAAAATTGAATAATATATTATTGGAGAAATTTGGAAATTTTGAAATTAGAAAGTTAAAGAAAGATATAATTGGAAGTTTTATAATATTGTCATTTTAGTGAAATATTGATTTTGGATGAATAACTACATATATTAATTAATTTATTTTTATATGTATAGTTCACATGCATAAATGTAGATTTCGGTGTTTGATTTATGGTGATTTTTCAAATGTAGTATTTTGAAAATTCAGATGGATTAGAAAACTTTGGCCAAATTGTATGTTAAACAAAATGAAATAATTAATGTCATATTAGAGTAGCAAAGATGTGCATTTTCACTTACTGTATTCACATTTGCTTTCAAAAATGGAAAGTCCTTGGATATGTGTTTTAGCTATTTCATGAGGTTGTTATCATATTTGGTCATGTCTCTAGTCAGAGAATCATCAGTTGTTAACTATGAGCAAGGGCTTGTTTGGCCAAGTGATTTTCTATTGCTTTGAACTCCGTATACTATTTCATGTGTATACCTTGGTTTTGGGAGTTCGTCTGATTTTTGGTTAAGTGTCATATGGGAGAGTGGCTGTCGAGTGGGTGTCACGCCCAAAGTGTTAAGCATGATAACCCATCAAAAGTTTGTCTAAATAAGTGAAAAATTAATAATATATTAGGGGGATTGGTAAATGAAACAGTAAGTAAGATAATTGTGCCTCGCTCATGGTACAGACTCAAGATGCAACGAGAAGGCCTGAAATGCTAAACCAACAACCTTGTCCTCATGAAACGATTGTTTGGGTCTGCATGAGACTTGGATAGGGCCAGAGGTTCACGAGAGGTTACCAGGGTAACCCATGATGGGGGTCAAGACCTATGGAGGCCTTCTAGGATAACCATACCAAGCTTGGTGATGACACTCTTCCCTTATGTTCACTAGTGTGCAGTTTTGTTGATCTTGCTTGCAACACTTTTGTGGGAGTCATATCTATTTGTTTATGCTTTTTTTGAGTACTTGATATTCATGTTAGATCATGTGACTCTTATGATGGATTGAAAGGATTTAGTTTCATTGGTGCTCCAATTGTTCTCTTGTATTTACTCCATCTCATGTTTTAGCTGGATCCTCTTTCTTCTTCTTGGATCATTCATGTATCTCTTGGACCCTATGTGGTCATATGTATTATTTGCTTTTGTGCACCTTGATGGGAGGATATAATTGATGTGAACCTTATGAATTTTTCATCTTTAATTTATAGAATGGTCTTGCACTTGAAGAAGACCCAAAGATGTAGCCCATTAGGGGTGAACTCCGATATCAATTTTGGTGTTGTATAGTGTATGTGTTCATTTGGTTCCTTTTTATTTTGGATGTATGAATGGCATTATGTTTAAAATGTATAATGTAATATAGGTGATATTAATCTTAATTGTATGCATTAGGTTATAAATTAAATGCAATAATATGGATTATGATGGATTCAGCTTAGTGATGTAATGTAGCTAATGTCAGATGTATATAATCAATCATGCTAGTTAAATCTCTTATAGAATTTAATTTCTATGTCCATGTGGTAATTGTTTTATCATGAGTAGGTTTAATCATTCTCATTGTTAATTGGATTAATAAAACTTAATGTTCATTGGATTAATCGAGTAATCTTCATTGGAAACCCTTTAGGTGTTTAAGTTAAGTCTTTCGCTTGTGCAAATGTTATTGCATTGTTTAATTTAATGCATCTTTAAGTTCATTAATGTTTAAAAAAAAATTATTTGCACTCTTTTCAAGAGTTTTAGTTGAATCCTTTACGGCTTCTTGGTGGGGCATTACATTTGGTATCAAAGCTAGGTTTCAAAACACTGGGATCTCTCGTGTAGCTTGTGCCCTTAGTTGGTGTGATGTGTAGTCTTTACGTTGTATGATTGTCCTCCTATTGTATGCACGTGGTTGAGGCATAGGATCTTGAAGACCTTGAGAAATCGTTCTCTGTTCTTTTTGCTTATTCTTTTGGAAAACCCTAATTGTGTGTAACATGTGTGTTCACACCTTTCTTTCACCT
Source organism: Cryptomeria japonica (assembly GCF_030272615.1). Taxonomy (NCBI): domain Eukaryota; kingdom Viridiplantae; phylum Streptophyta; class Pinopsida; order Cupressales; family Cupressaceae; genus Cryptomeria; species Cryptomeria japonica. Next base: position 727,265,777 of record NC_081414.1, read on the forward strand.
TATTGATGTTGTTGCTTATTGAGTGATTATATGTGCTTTGATTTATTTTTATATATCTTGATTTTTTATTACTCTTATTAAGAAAGTATCATATGTACCTCCCTAATTGATTTATTGTATTCCCTGGCCTAACCCATTGGGTTGGACAATGGTTGTCATGAATCTGAAAGTATGAAATATGGTTGTGTTATGATTATGGTATAGCTTAGTGTCATGACCTTTAAGGACTTGTATGGTAGATGTTGAGTGCATATGATGTAGAGAATTGAATGTATATCAACCTTCCTCCTCTTTCTCTCTAGGAATTAAAATGTTTGTTATATGTGTATTTATCACTTGAGTATGTTTTCTATTTATAGGAAAATGTTTGTGACTTCATGAACCCTTGTGTGAGCCTAATGATTCTACTGTGCATTTAGATAATAAGAGGACTATGGGTTATAAACATCATGATAGATCTTAGGAGGAAATTGTATGTTTTTCATAAAGGAATTCACCATGGGTATTGTAGGAGTAACATAATAAATTTATTTCTTAGGCATTGTGTGATAATGTACATATAGTTGATATGTGAAACTGACTTGTTTGTAATTAGATGTGTAAAAGGGATCATTTATAATGGTTAGGAGGGAATTGGTGTGTTTTCATTAAATATTTCATTAAGTGTTTCATAATACTAACTCAGATGATGACCGATTTGAGCAATGCAATAATGTACTTGCTTTTGGATATATATAATTGACTAGTATAAATAGAAGTTGCAAATGAAACACATGTTTGATGTGCATGCATAATTATGTATTATTTAGTTGATAGCTCCTCTTCCATCATCTTCTTGTACTTTGATTTTCAATAAAAGGTTGCAGATAATGATGTATTTCATATTAATTAGGAGTATTGAGTGTTTCGAAAGAGGTCTTGCATGAAAGAAAATATTGTATGTCTTGATTTCATTTTTGGAAAATTAGGACATCTAGTTGCATCCATAATATTTGGAAATGTCATGATAGGCCAGTCGGCAATCTTCTAAAATGGTAGTGAAATAAAAATCGTACAATAAAGATGATAGGCATATAGAGAGAAATTTAATCATTCTTATGTGACCTTGTTGATTTATGTGCATATGAATGAAATGGGTCGACTATCAAACTCTCTCCCTCTTCTCTCTACCTAGTTATAAGATTCCTAGAAATGCTACTAAATAATGCATTGATTTGAATAAAAGTATTTAATTGCTTGTCAATGAATATTATAGGGCAATAATAAGGAATGTTTGATAAATTCTGCATTAAGAATCCAAAGTGTTACATCACATATTAGGATATTATGAAAAGTATATTTACAAGTAAGTGGAATATTTTTTTGCATATATATATTGTGATGTCATATGATTTGGTCGCTTAACATATCATGTTAGAGAACAAGTATTGATTGAGATAGAATTATGCATGGCGTGTAGAATGTGTATAAAGCATATGAAATTGTATTTTTGTGTTTTGGCTTCATGTTGAGAGATGGAAGTCTTAAGATTCGTAAAGAAAATTTGCATGGTTAGTAATGTGAATATGAATGCTGAGTGGAATTAGTGAAAGATATAGGAATGATGCTATTTCCTTATTTAATTTGAATTGTAAAGAATGTGCTATTTAATGAAAATCTGAGCAGAGTGGATAAATGGTGACAGATATAGTGCATCCAAGTGTTGTTAATTTTATTGTGAGTTTGGAAATCATTAAACGATTTGAAATTGATGCTTAAGAGTTGCTTGAAAAGGGTAATGTTAGGAATGTGATTAATTTATAATTCGATATCATGTAGAATGAGATTTATATAAAGTGTGTATCCTTTGTTTATGTGTAATGATATATCATTACCTCTCGGCATATGTATGCCTACCCAAAGGATAGTTAGATGAAATTTCATGTGTATAAAAGATTCACTATTAAAGAAATGTAGTTAGTGCAATAGCCTTAAATGGATAATTATCACTCTTTAATGCATTCAAGACATATAATCTCAGGTATTGTGTGGCGGTTACTCCCTATAGTGTGGCTTAAAATGCTCACCTTGTTTTGAGTTTTGATTGTGATAGTATTTTGACTGTCTTTTGACTAGTGTTATGTGAATATGGGGCTAGAATTTTACTTTGAAATTTCTTATTACAAAATGACCACTAAATTCTTACTTCTTTTTATTTTAATTATGACACTTGTCATGTTTTCGATTTTATCGATTATCACATTGTTGGCATCTTTCTTTGTTTCATGTTGGACTTGGCGATTTAATTCTAAATTACTATTGCCTGAGGTGTCAAGTGGTCATTCTAAGTGTTTGAATTGGCTGGCCCTAGATTTGTGTTCAGTATTTAATCTATCATATTCGTTTGAACCTCTGATAGTGTGTTAAGGGAGAACACTACGAAGAGTGGATTTAGGCATAATGAGGTAACCAATAGTGTTATATCAAATTAAGAAAATTAAAAGTGTCTTTTTATGATGAAAGTCATTTGTAATCATTTGTATCAAAGATTTATTAGATAGAAGTGTAAACTAGATTTAGTGAATTGTGCAATACGTCTTGGATAATTGTGAATGATTTGCAAACTGTTTTCTTGACGAATGCAAATTATATTCACTTACTCTCTTAGAATGAAATTTTAGTATGCCTAAATATTTGATGTTGTGGTGTTACCATTGTCTTAGCTTATATACCATGAACCTTTATGCTTTCAATGTCTATACATTATGGACCCTTAAGGAAGTATTCTACCCTTTTAATGATTGAATTTGTATGCTTAACTTTGATTATGATATGTTGCCCTAGTGGCGTAGGAAGGAAAAGATATGTGTAAGATGATATAACAGATGTGAAATCATCATCCTTATGATGAGTGTTGATGTGAAATGAGTTTTTTTCATGTTTAGGTAGGGTAAGTTATGATATTTGTACTCTGTGATATATGTTATGGATAATAATTTTAGTAGATATTGTATGATTTATGTGAATACTTAATGAAATTATGATTCCTAGTAGTTAAATAAATAATTGGCATGCATAACCTAGATAGTGAAAGATAATGTGACTATTGTCATTCTTGTGTAGCACATTCCTTTTTATTAATTAAGGATTGTACAAGGAAATTTTGTTGAAAACCTATTTGAGTTAGAAAAGGATTGAAATAATTTTGTTAAGATAGTTGATTTCGGTACGTTAGTAGACTATTTTTGTAGATTGCATCTTTCTAGAAGATAGATGATATTTAGTCTTATATAATGTGAGTTCTATGACTTATTGTGTCCCTATGTTTCTATCCTAGCCTTACGACTTCCAGGAGTAAGTCGAACCCTAGGGGGGGAGGATGTAGTACCCCTCCCCTAATCAGACTCTTTTAAATCTAGTTTGAACTTGGTTGACCTTTTAGTGGCTTACTTGGATGGTTGATATACCATGTTATGATGTTATTTTCAGGTATTAGGCTTGATGTGTGTATCGGTGAATGTTGATTACACATTAATTCTTAGGTATGATTAGATGTTAATTTGATTTATGTGTTACTGACCCTAGACTAACACATTTATTGTATACATGAGTTGTGTTATATATATGTCATCATGTTTTTGAGTGTATGGGGTGTGAGGAGATAATTTTCCTTCACTCATTTTGGTGAGATGGGGAACGACACGATTCTCCTTCATTGGAGTTTTTACTGTGGTTGTAGATATATGCATATGTGGTTTGTTGATGTAAGAGATTGCAGGTACAAGTACCATGTAGGTACGAGGTATCATCTCCACCTAGCTTCACAAGTCTGAGCATACCTTATTGTCCTGATGGAAGTGGAGGAGATAATTGTAAGTCCTTATATTTTACACCTAGCCAAGATCAATAGTGGGCATTGTCAGTCGTCCATCTATACCCTATGTCTGGTATGCGGGTCATGTGCTTATCTGGTGTTCTTGAGTTGTGTGTTATGCATTTGTGAAATTAACTATTAAATCTTAAAGTGATTAATTAGTTAAATATGTTTATTGCGCATTAGTAAATAAAAGGGATTAACTTAAATAGGACCCTTATGTGTGATTAATCAATAAATCAAATTGCTTAATTCATATTACTAGCAATTTTGATTAAATGTTATTTTCAAAATTGCCAATTAAATCACTTGAATGCATTTTAGAAAAAAGTTAAATAGAATTGGAAAAGTAAAATAATACAATCTTTTACCCTCATTGACTTTTGAAATAGAATTTTTAAGTTTTAAATTATTTGAGAAAATTAAAAGAGAAAGAGAAAAGCATTTTTGAATATTATCTTTTTGGAAATGATTTAATTGGTTAAAAATAATTTCAACCAAAAATGGATTTTTAGGTAAAAAATTTCCTTTTAAACTATATTTTTCATAAAATTTGGGGAAGCTGTTTTTTTGGGGTTTTGGATTGAAAATTTTGGGGCATCTCTGATTGAAGAAATTCTTCAGTTGTAGGTTGGGGTCTTCTTCAAATTACTTCCACGGTTTCTTTAAGAGGTTGGTTTATTGTTTAATTCTTTTGTTTTTGAAAAAGAATATTTGATTTGAAAGAAATCAGTGTGTGTGTTCTTAAAAATCATTTAAATTGGTGGAATAAGGAAGAGTAGCAATTAAATCTTGAATTTAGATCCTCCTTGATTTCATTTTACAATCTCCAAATCAATTTCTTATTTGTTCAAAATTGGTTTCAAAATTGAAATTCACAGTGGGTTTTGTTAAAATTTTTATATGAATGCTTTCAATTCTAGTTTTAAAATGAGAAATTTGGATTATATATGGTAAAATTGGAGTGGGGAATGTTTGAAAATTGTTGAAATTCACCCTTGTATGGGGTTAGGCTGGTAAATTTTTCCCAATTTTAGTTTTCTGGGACTAGTTATTTAAAAATAAAAATAGTAATCAATTATGTGATTATTTTTCCAGAACTTCATTGTTTTATTATTTAAAAGAAAAACAATATATATATATATATATTATTCTCTGTCATTTCTCAGAAAATTTCTAAGTCTGGGTGTCAAGAGGGGGGGAATTGTTTTTAAAATTTAAAAAAAAAATTAAAATTGGGGGTAGGTTATTGCCGAGCCATGGGACTCAACCCATGGCTGGGAAGTCATGGCTATCCTAGGCCACGAGGAGTGGCCATGGTTGTGGAAGTCATGCCCTAGTCTCCACACAACCATTGTTGTGGAGACCACGACATGGTCCCCACAATAGCCTGCCTCCCTTTAGGGAAGGAAGGCCCATGTGGGTGGGCTTTGTTTTATACCACAAAAAAAAATAAAGAATAAAGTTTTTATTTAATTTAAAAAAGATAAATTAATATTTAATTTTTAAAAATTATATATATATATTTACCTTTGTATTTTTTTTTATACATGGAGAAAATATATTTGGTTTGGGAAAGATTGAATTAGATATTTTTATTTTTAATTTTTATTTATTTATTTTAAAAAAGAAAGAAAAAAAAAAGAAATGATTATTTTATTTTGAAAATTGAATAATATATTATTGGAGAAATTTGGAAATTAAATAATATGTATTTGGGGAAATTTTGAAATTAGAAAGTTAAAGAAAGATATAATTGGAAATTTTATGATATTGTCATTTTAGTGAAATATTGATTTTGGACGAATAAATACATATATTAATTTATTTATTTTTATATGTATAGTTCAAATGCATAAATGTATATTTTGGTGTTTGATTAATGGTGATTTTTCAAATGTAGTATTTTGAAAATTCAGATGGATTAGAAAACTTTGGCCAAACTATATGTTAAATGAAATGGAAAAATTAACATCATATTAGAGTAGCAAAGATGTGTATTTTAACTTATTGTATTCACATTTTATTTCAAAAATGGCATGTCCTTGGATATGTGTTTTAGCCATTTCATGAGATTGTTATCATATCTGGTCATGTGTCTAGTCAGAGAATCATCAGTTGTTAACTATGGGCAAGGGCTTGTTTGGCCAAGTGATTTTCTATTGCTTTGATATTCATATACTATTTCATGTGTATACCTTGGTTTTGGGAGTTTGTCTAATTTTTGGCTAAGTGTCATATGGGAGAGTGGCTTTCGACTAGGGGTCATGCCCAAAGTGGTAAGCAGGATAACCCATCGAAAGCTTGTCTAAATAAGTGATAACTTAAAAATATATTAGGGGAATTGGTAGATGAAATATTAAGTAAGATAATTATGCCTCTCTCATGGTTGAGTGTTAGTATAGACTCAGGATGCAGCGAGAAAGCCTGGAATGGCAAACCAACAAACCTGTCCTCATGAAAGGATTGTTTGGGTCCACATGAGACTTGGAAGGGGCCAAGGGTTAGGGAGAAGTTACCCTGGTAACTTGTGATGGGGGTCGGGACCTATGGAGGCCTACCGAGATAACCATACCAAGCTCTGTGATGACACTCTTCCCTTATGTTCACTAGTGTGCGGTTTTTGTTGATCTTGCTTGGAGAACTTTTGTGGGAGTCATATCTATTTGTTTATGCTTTTTATGAGTACCTGATATTCATGTTAGATCATTTGACGCTTATGATGGATTGTGAGGATTTAGTTTCGTTGGTGCTCCAATTGTTCTCTTGTATTTACTCCATCTCATGTTTCAGATGGATCCTCTTTCTTCTTCTTGGATCATTCATGTATCTCTTGGACCCTATGTGGTCATATGTATTATTTTCTTTTGTATTCCTTGATGGCATGATGTAATTGTTGTGAACCTTATGTATTTTTCATCTTTAATTTATAGTATTGTCTTGCACTTGAAGCAAACCCGAACTTGTATCCCATTAGGGGTGAACTCCAATATCAATTTTGGTGTTGTATGGTGTATGTGTTCATTTGGTTCCTTTTTATTTTCGATGTATGAATGACATTATGGTTAGAATGTATAATGTAATATAGGTGATATTAATCTTAATTGTATGTATGAGGTTATTAATTAAATGCAGTACTATGGATTATGATGGATGCATCTTAGTAATGTAATGTAGCTAATGTTAGATGTATATATTCAATCATGCTAGTTAAATCTCTTATGGAATTTAATTTGTATGTCCTTGTGGTAATCATTTTATCATGAGAAGGTTTAATCATTCTCATTGTTAATTGGATTAATAAACCTTAATGTCCATTGGAATAATCGAGTAATCTTCGTTGGAAACCCTTTAGGTGTTTAAGTTAAGTCTTCCGCTTGTGCAAATGTTATTGAAATGTTTAATTGAATTCATCTTTTAAGTTCATTAATGTTTAAAAAAAAATCATTGGCACTCTTTTCGAGAGTTTTAGTTGAATCCTTTAGTGTTTCTTGGCAAGGCATTACACACCACACTCCAAAAGCTACCCAATATATTATTTAGCAATGAAAACCTATTACAATATAATTGTAGAGAAAACTCTTGATAGGAGTACCACTAATCAGAGATTCAAAGGTAACTCAATAGCCATAAGACTCTTACACCCAACCTCTATCTCACGCACCTCATATATAGGAGATACAATACAAGAAACCATCAAACGGTATTACAAAACCATGGGCTAAAACCACCCAATAAGGTGTAGCCAACCTTATCTCCCTTCTAGATGGCCTATGACGTGTCCCTCCCTTTTTACAACTCATTTATGTGTCTGATGTATTTTATATTTCCTATTTCAGGAATACAAACTTCTGGAGGCCATAACTTGAGAACCGTGTGTCCTATTGACGAACCGTTTGAAGCGCCAAAAAGCTAGTGAAGTTCTCTATTGCCTAGTAAACCGCTACACCATTTAAACACACTTTTCAATGCATTTTAGGGCCTCTAAATTCCTCAAAATCAAATTTAAACCTTTCATTAGACCCTTCCAAAATGGAAAATTTAATATCTTCAAAACTAGTTGTGATCTTGCAACGTAACTTTACCAAAATGCTTATCTAACTAGCTAAAAGCTTCAGGGAGAATTTTGCACCATTTCATGCTCAAATGAAAAATTACTATAAATAGTAACCTCATGTAAATGCAAGGTTGAGATGCCATTTTCCCAACAAAATGCTCATGGGGAAAGATACAAAAGATGATTTACAAAACCTAAAGCTAACTACTCTAAAGGCAAGATATAGAAAATAATATGAAAAGAAGGATCTCCTGATCATGAAGCTATCCTTGAACTATACATCAAGCTCGACCAATATCAACATTTACAACTCTGACCTCAACTACCAACACTTTGTCTCAAATCTCTGTCAGAGTCTCAACAAAGCTTGCACATCTTTTAAAAACAACTCTTCTTCTATTCCTCACTAAAGCTCACTCGCTATCTTCTCATCATACATCTACTCTCCACTCCTCATCCTTTTCTTCCTTAGCTTACTTCACATCTCAATCATACACATTCTTAAATACAGGATAGATCATCAAAACTTAAACTAAGTCAGCCTGAATTAAAATATACTTTCCAAACTTAAAATACACACACTGATCCACTCCGGGAGAAAGAGAGAACCAAAACATAACTTCCAAAGATCAATTCACCAATCTATAATCATAAGAATATAACAAACAACTTATAAACACACTACACATCCATATAAGAAATTAATAGTCAAAAAATACTCTCCAGTGCAAATAACTCAAATCTAGTTTTTCACATGCTATGGTGAGACCCATAGCATATCAAACACACTTCCAAAAATCATATCTAGACCTAAGGATAGGTCTAGTATAGAATATCAAAACTAGTTACAATCAATGCCACAACACTCAGAGAACACAAAGATGTTTTTGGACCACAAAACCATCATATCCATGATACCGAACCTATATCCAATTAAGATAACAACTACACTTAACATCAACAATAGATTCTAAACCCAAACACTTTCAGAACAACAAGAAGAACAATTGTACCAACAAAATAGCAAGATAAACTCTGCACCATAGACATTCTAGATCAATTCAAAACAATAAGTTTGATATCAATGACAACCACAACAACACAAGAACACATACTTCCAAATCAATGGTTAATATTTTCAAGAAGTGTAAATGTATTCATATTTGAGAAATTAAACTTTAAATACAAAAAAAATTTGTACACACATGTACTGTCAATTTTCTCCTAAATCTCCAAGGAGAGTGTTACTATTAAAGGAGCACAATGCTCCAATGTTAAATACTAAATTCTATTGGAACAAATATTGTCTTTAACTTATCCCAATTTTTTCTTTAATATTAATGTCATCATATGCACACACAAGACGAAAAGTTATTTTCCAACCAAGAAACACTCAAATAGATGAAAGATAATACTACCCATAATGAGCAATAAAAGGCTCTAATATAAAATTTGTGATTATGCCCCTTACACCACCCATCTCAACCTCCTTTCCTAGGAATTCTTATACAAAATTTGTAGCTTGTGCTAAATCAATATATAAAGAAACCAAACCACTCTTCTCTTGCTTTCCAAACAACATAATTGGTTTTACAACTAATCTTGATGCTGACAACCATGCCTCATTATTTGTCATCTATATATGGTATATTATAAAATTGAGGACTTTGAGTCAAAAATAAATATCCAATTTTATTAATTGATTCCTTGATTTCATCTTTGCATGAGAAATTGAATGATGAATTATAGTCTCTAGTGTACATGTAGTAAGTTGTAATGTGCCTCCTCCAAACTTAGCCAGGTAATAACTGGTAATGTCCCTTCTCTATAATTAACCTTTGTACACCCATTACATATTTCTATATATATAGTAGCAATATATTTTATTACCTCATGTAGTTTTTTGAATTATGATGCCATAAGATTTTCACACCATCACTCCAACATCAAATAACTATTAAAAAAATTTACTCGCAACACTCCAAATACCATAAAATAGTTACTAAAAAACTCACATGATGTTCTCAAGTGTATCCTTTGTCTTACAATGCTCCTCATAACTATTATCAATCACAAATTACAAAACCAATCATCATGACCTTCTATAATGACTTGATGGTGAAGTTCTAAAGAAATCAATGATGATTTCAACTAATATCTTTGCAATTCATAGGTCAAATGCTTGTGTGGGAGAAATGATCACCAATATTTTTATTTTTCTTCCATTCTAGAATTCCTTGTAGTCATTGATATCTTCATGTTAGCATTAGAACTAAATATACCACAAGAATTACTTGATCGTTCATATAATGACAAAAATTGCTAAGCATAATAGCACACAAGGACAAAATTCATGAGGCTTTGATATGATATGGTAGAAAATGGTGAAGAACTTGATTCATTCAATTAAAACTAAGCTAAAGATATATATAGGAATGCAGGTAGACATAGTTGCATAACAATTTACACTTTCAAACTATCTTTAGTTGCATAACGTAGGTTACAATTGCATAATAGAGACAATTTAACATCTACGCATACATATTCCAATAGCTCTATATGGAATAGACAACCATTAGAAAGGTGTGAGTACTCTCTTGATAATTATAGATATAAGTTTTAAAGTCAAAGTTTCCTAAAAATTTGCACTTGTTAACTAAACGACTTAAGTCGCACACACAAATCTTTGACTTCTCAGCTTAAAAGTGTTAAACACTCAGAGTTAGTTAACATTATTTTACCTTAATATGCTTCTTAGTGTGTTTTTTAAGGTTGGCCCTTGGTAACTTACTATAGTTGCATAATGAAGGTTACAACTACATAATAGAGATAATTTAACATCTATGCATAGTTATTCCAATAGGTCTATATGACATAGATAACCATTAGAAAGGTACGAGTACTCTCCTAATAATTATATAGATATAAATTTTCTTTAAATACCAACATGCATGAATCTAGACCTACAAGTGTCATGTGATGTATTGTAGGCAATGTGGGGTGTTTTAGGGTCATGGGAAACTTGCCTCACTTTAGTCTCTTTTGTTGTGTGGTTTTGCCCTGATTTCATGGAGAATAGAGGTCTATGCTCTTCTCAAGTGATTTCTGAAGATTTGGAAATGGTTGATCTGTCTCTTTCAATACATGCATGTGCGAAGGAACACATAGGTAAAACCCAATCAAGAGAAGGAGTTTCTTCTTCAAAAGAGCCTTTTTGTATGAAAAAGGTGAATCGTTGTCTAGAGAGGTTCTAGGATTGCCCAATTTTAGTTATTCAGCTTGAGAAAGTTTCAAAGGATCTTGAATATTGGTGTAATCATGCTCTCATATGCAAATTCATGGGTCTTCTTCTCTCTTTATCTATTTTAGAATCTTGGACACATCGATTTTGGAATTACGAAGGGGATATGGAGTTACTTCTAGTGTCCAATAACTATTTTCTTGTATTTTTCCCCAATTTGTTAAACATGAATAGAGTATTTGACGGTGGCCCTTATTTCTTCAACCAGGTGGGGCTCTTTATCAAACCTTGGCATATCAAATTCAACTTTGCTGACGAGCTCCCTTCTCGGGTGCCTGTGTGGGTTCATTTGCCAAGGCTTCCACTGGATTTATGGAGAGAAGACATTCTTCATTCAATATCCTAGCTTATTGGCAAACCTATATGTTCAACTACACAAAATCAGGATCGAAAGGTAATTTCTTATGTAGTAATTTGTGTGGAATTTGATTTATATAACCCTCTACCAAACTCTATGGAAATTTGTTTGTGAATATATTATTGGATCCAATAGTTGGATTATGAGACATTGCCATTTAGATACATAATTTGTCATGAATATGATCATTTACAGTGGAGATATCCCAAAAATAAATCTTCTCCCCTGATAGTTTTTTATCCTCCTCACTCTATTTTTAGGGAGGACAAGGGGAAGGACCCTTTGTCTGATGGTCTTGTAGAGAATGTAGTTGGATAGGCATAATGATGTCAATCTAAATAGGTTTGATGTTCTAGATGACCTGGTTCAAGAGGAAGGAATTCTAGTTGAAATGTCTTCAGGTGCCCAATTTCAACATGAGGTGCAAGATTAGATCTCAAAGAAAGAGGGTCTAGCTTTATCTTTGGGGGACCAATAGGATGGACAGATAGTTACCAACCAACCTTCTCAGGTTCAAGATATCAGGGATCTCATTGGTTTATAGGTTCCTGAGGGTGTATTTGTTATTGTTTCTACTCCTTCTACTAAGATGGTCAAATACCCTTTGAAGAGTAACAAAGCATCACCTACTTTAGGCATGCAACAAAAACGTCTTAAGAAGGGTTCTTTAGATAAACCCTTACGAAGTGGTCAAAAAACATATCAAGGAAAGGTTAATCTTATTGGTGATACTTTGGTTGACTCTGAATCTGTCAAGCCCATTGTTGGCATTATGGATGAATTGATTATGTGTTGCATTGATGTTTTGTCATTGATGTCAACACTAACTATTATGGTTGGTTACCGACAGATAGGTTTTGGTTACCAGTAGAAGATCTAGTGTTACTGGAAAAAGAGACTATCTATTGGACACTTCTGGAATGTTTGGATCAATGGAGTATGTTTGATTTTATGTGTTACATCCTTCTGGAGCATGTTTTGGTTAGTTGGTATTGACTTGGTAATCGGATGCTATCATACACTCTTGTAAACCCATACCGACATTGGTTTAAGGTTTAACCGGCAGAGCTTTCACTGAGGAATCTTGATAGGATGCATAAGTGGTGGTTGTGCGGCTTCTAGATGGATTTCAAGATGTTGAAGTTGTTCTTTGATTGTGATTCAACTTCTTGAAGACATTTATTTGGCGTGGTGGACCCAGAATAGGTCTGGTACCTATCTAGGTTATGGACCAGTATCATGTTAACATGTACTCTACATGTTACCACGATGTTTTAGGATGTTCTATGGATTGGTTATTGTTGTTTTGGTCTTAAGCAGACATGGCATATCATTGTAATATGGATGGATGTAATGATCTTATTGTAATATCTTTTAGGTGGCTAAATGAATTGGTTTAGGCCTTAGGGTTGGTATAAAATGATGTAAGGTCTCATTGTAGATCATGAAAAAGTGTGTTGTGGTCTTTAAATGCAATATCATATGCGAAGGAGATTTGGTCGATCATAGGTGATCGAATTGGGATTAAGGAAGAGGTTAAAGGCCTCTAGTATTGAGCTTAACTGGGACTGTAATCAGGCATGGTAGCTACTATCTCTGGTAGTTTATTATTTTGGATTGTTGTCCATTTATCTTGAGATGGTTATTACCTCTTTGTAGTTAGTCATACTCTTTTGTAATGAGCAATATACTCTAGGCAATGTGCCTTCCTGCATGTGCATGCCCCTCATTGTATCACATACTTTCTGCAAAAGTATCATATGACTATGGGTAGGCTTCCCACCGTGGTTTTTCCCTTTCCGGGTTTTCCACATTAAAATCATGGTGTTATGTGGTATGGTTGCATTGAGTTGATTATCTATTTTATTGTTAAGTTTCATTGCTTACCAGTATATGTTTCTGCTATTCTGGTACTTAATGTTTATATGCTTCAATTAAAGGTTATTGAGTGGATTGATTAATATAATATGTTAACAATTGATTCACCCCCCCTCTCAGTTGTTCACCAATTATCTTAACAATTGGTATTAGAGCTTTGGTCCTCTTTTGTAGAAGCTTAACTGCTTGAGGTAGATCCTATGGTAGCTAACACTTCAAATCCATCGGCTACTATTTTCAAAAGAGAAATCCATAAGCTTGATGGAACAAATTATGAGATATGGTAAATTTGAATGGAGAATCATCTTATATGTCTTGGCAAGGATAGTTTGGAGATCACTGAGAAAGGATACACACCTTATGATCTGACATCCAACAATCCTACTTCTGTAGACCTGGACAAGAATATTGAAAATGATTACAAAGCTAGAGAAGCCTTCTTCTGTGCATTTACTAATCAGCAAATCATGGGATTGACTGATAAATCATTGGCAAAGGTTATGTGGGATAAATTAAAAACTTTGAATGAAGGTGATCCTACTATCAAAATTGCTAAACTTTATGGTTACCGGGTAAGATATGAAATATTGAAGATGGAAGATAATGAAAGAATTTTTGTGTTTATGGAAAGAGTAAATGAGATTGTTATTAGAATTCAATGTTTTGGAGGATCTCTGAGTGAAGATGAAATAGTTTCTAGAGTCTTGAGAGCCCTTCCACAAGCTTACAAGATGAAGGCAACTACAATTAATGAGTTGAGAACAATGGAAAATACTTCAGTTAACAGAGATTTTCCGATTGGGAAATTATCTGATTTTGAGCTTGAAAAATTTGGATCTTCTGGAGTTGTAAAGTTTGAACCTTCTTTTCATGCATCATCATCTACTGGCAAAAGTGATTGGAAAGCTTTATATGCAAAAGAATTGGAAGATATAAGGAAAGAAGATGAAGAATTTCAGCAACTTGAAGCCTTATTTGCTAGAAGAGTACCTAAAGGACTGACAGGAAGTAAGTATGAAAGAAAAGCACCTTTTAAATGTTTTGCATGTAATAAGATTGGTCATTTTGCATCTAGATGTCATGAAAGGAATGCAAGATTTGAGGAAAGAGTTAAGAAATCATTTAAGCCTAACTAGAACAGATATATATTCAAGAAAAGTAAAAACTGCTACATAGTGGATGAGGAAGGAGTAAGTGATGACTCTGGGGATGAACTGACATAAGACTCTGCTAGTGGATCCGAAAATGGAAAGGAATGGGTGTTCTATGCTTTAAGGGAAGAGGAGCTGGAACCGGCTATCATGAATGTAGAAAAGGCTGTGGCAACAAAAGTTGAAGATAAGGATGAATGAGTAATTGATAGTGGATGCTCACATCATATGACTGGAGATAAAAGATTTTTTTTTCCCTACAATAATACAATGACGATCAAGTCATATTTGGAGATGACAAAGCACATATGATCAAAGGAAGAGGTATTATTTATCTAGATGGCAAGCATATTACTGATAATGTCTATTATGTAGAAGGTTTAAAGCATAATATTTTGAGTGTTGGTCAATTGGTGGACAAGGGTTTCCAGCTTCAGTTTATAGATAGAAAATACAAAATCATTAACAAGACTAGTTTGGAGATTGCAACCGGTATTTAGAATGGAGGTAACATCTTTCACTGGAACACTGGTAATAAGACATGATTGATTGCTCATATTGATGAGAGTTGGTTATGGCATAAGAGTTGTGTCATGTTAATTTTGATTGTATTGTTAAGATTAGTTCAATTAAGGTAGTTAGAGATATACCTATGATTATGATTCAAACTGACTTATGTGGTCCTGCAAGGACTAGAAGCTTTCAAGGTGATAGGTCTTTCATGCTGATAATTGACAACTATTCTAGGATGATGTGGGTGACTTTTCTTAGGGAGAAGTCTAAAGCCTTTGAGAAATTCAAGATCTTTAAAGAAAAGGTTGAAACAAAAACTAGATTGAAAATCAAACGTCTACGATAAAATCAAGGTGGTGAGTTCACTTCTCATGAATTTAACAGGTTTTTGTGAGACAAATAGAATTAGGAGATAGTTATCTGCACCTAAGACTCCTCAGCAGAATTGAGTAGTGGAAAGAAAGAAAATAACCATTTTGGATGCAACAAGATCTATGATGATGGAAGCCAAATTGCCTCACATCTACTAGAGAGAAGCAGTGAGTACAACAATCTACACATTCAATAAAGTTCACATCAAAGGTGAAACCGGTAAGACCCCTTATGAATTATGGTTTGGACATACACCTACAGTTAAATATTTTAGAATTTTTGGAGGTAAATGCTATATCAAAAGAGATGATTCAATTCAGAAGTTTGATCCTAGATGTGATGAAGGGATATTTCTTGGTTATTCAATTCAAAGAAAAGCATATAGATGTTATAACAAAAGATTGCAGAAAATTGTAGAGAGCACTAATGTGAAAGAGGGTGAGAAATACAGAAACCAATCTATATCATATGACAAGGAACTAGTAATAGAATTTATCATAACTGAACAGGCAATGCCTCAATTGGTATAGGAAATTGAGACAGGTACACCAGTACAATCAAAAAATTCAACTATGACTAATGATTAGAGCAATGAACCTGAAGTTCAGAAGACACCAAGGTATGTAAGAATAAATCATTCTGAAGATCAAATCATCGGAGATAGGAACAAGGGAATTATGATAAGAAGAAGATTGGAAAATGAAGAGGTATGTCTTATTTCTCAAATTGAACCAGCATTTGTTATTGAAGCTTGTAAAGATGAACATTGGTTAAAGGCTCTAGAAGATGAATTAGATCAGATAGAGAAAAATGAGACTTGGACTTTAGTTCCCTGGCCTAAAAATAAGAATGTTATTGGAACTAAATGGGTTTTTAGGAATAAACTGAATGAGGATGGTCAAGTTGTAAGAAACAAGGCTAGATTGGTTTGCAAAGGATATTCTCAAATGGAAGGAATTGATTATGGTGAGACATTTGCACCTTTAGCTATAATTGAAGATGTTAGACTATTTCTTGCCTATGCAGCTTATAATAACTATAAGGTCTATCAAATGGATGTTAAATGTGCATTTTTAAATGGTGAGCTTGAGGAAGAAGTATACATTGAGAAACCTGATGGATTTTCACTAATAGATGACAAAGATATGGTTTGCAAATTGAAGAAAGTTTTATATGGATTGAAACAAGCTCCTAGAGCTTGGTATGCAAGGTTGGATAAATATCTTTTGAAGCTTGGTTTTACTAAAGGTAGTGTTGATAGTAATTTATATTATAATATCACGGATGATGATATTTTGATTATTTAAGTATTTGTTGATGATATTATTTTTGGAGGACAAGATAAATTGTGCATGAAATTTTCTAATAATATGAAGAATGAATTTGAAATGTCCATGATTGGTGAGATGATATTTTTCTTAGGTTTGCAGATTACTCAAACTGATAAAGGTACTTTTATCTATCAAACTAAGTATCTAAGGGAATTGTTGACATTTTTTGGTATGGATAATTCCAAACCGGTAAGTACTCCTATGGTGACAAGTGAGAAATTATCTATCAAGGATACTTCTACATTGGTAAATCCGACAAGGTATAAATCTATGATTGGTGGTCTGTTATATTTAACTCAGACTAGACTAGATATTATGAATGCAATAAGTATTGTTTCAAGATATCAAAATAATCCTAAAGAAAATCATGAATGTGTAGTAAAGAGGATATTTCGGTATTTGCAAGGAGCAACAAAATATGGCTTATGGTATTCTAGAGATGATGATTTCACTTTATGTGCATATACTAACTCAGACTGGGTAGGAGATACTGATGACATGAAGACCACTTCTGGTGGAGATTTCTTTCTTGGAAAGAAACTGGTTTCATGGATTAGGAAAAAATAGTCATGCATTTCTTTATCTATTGCAGAGGCTGAGTATGTTGTAGCAACAACTAATTGCACTCAAGTCACGTGGATGAAGCAAATGTTGAAGGATATCAGGGTAAATTGTAGTGAACTAGTAGTTATCTATTGTGATAACTCTACAGCTATGGACATACCTAAGAATCCAGTATTTTACTCTAAGACTAAGCATATATCAATAAAGTATAACTTTCTGAAGTACAAGGTAGAAGGAAAGGAAGTGAAATTGGTTTATGTGAACACTAAAGAATAGTTTGCAGATATATTCACTAGACCACTGTCCAAGGACTCATTTGAGTATTTGAGAGATAGGATAGAGACTTGATTGATGCATTTTGTCATCAGTCCAACATGTATTATCAGAGATATTATTCATTTCGGTACTAATGAGTGGTGCTACTACTCAGGGGGAGTAGTCAGCTTTGAGATTAAGAGGTTTATATTCTTGCTTTGATATTTGTGTATGATTTATGGCATTAATGTCAAATGGGGAGAGATAGTGATGTGAACAATAAATTCAGAACTTTACAGAGATATCATTCACATGGGGAAAGTTATTGATATTCAGGAGATTGTTGGTCGTCTTCCACTGGGGGAGACTTCTTTGGCATTTTTTGGTACTTAGATGTTTTTTTAGATGTTTTTCACGTCTAGTGTTGCCATCAATGCCAAATGGGGAGATTTTAGGCATTATGGATGAATTGAATATGTGTTGCATTGATGTTTTGCCATTGATGTCAACACTAGCTATTATGGTTGGTTACCCACAGAAAGGTTTTGGTTACCGGTAGAAGATCTAGTGTTACAAATAGAAGAGACTATCTATTGGACACTTCTAGCACGTTTGGATCAATGGAGTATGTTTGATTTTATGTGTTGCATGCTTTTGGAGCATGTTTGGCCAGTTGGTATTGACTTGGTAATCAGATACTATCATACACTCTTGTAAACTCATACTGGAATTGGTTTAAGGTTTAATTGGAAGAGCTTTCACTGAGGAATCTTGACAGGATGCATAAGTGGTGTTGGTGCGGCTTCTAGATGGATTTCAGGATGCTGGAGATGTTATTTGATCGTGCTTCAACTGCTTGAAGACATTGCTTTGGCATGGTCGACCCAAAATAGTTCTGGTAACTATCTAGGTTATGGACTGGTATCATGTTAACATGTACTCTACACATTATTGAGATGTTTCAAGATGTTCTATGGATTAGTTATTGTTGTTTTGGTCTTAAGCCAACATGGCATATCATTGTAATATGGATGTATGTAATTATCTTATTGTAATATATTTTGGGTGGCCGACCTAATTGTTTTAGGCCTTAGGGCTGGTATAAAATGATGCAAGATCTCATTGTAGATCATGAAAAAGTGTGTCATGGTCTTGAAATGCAATATTATATGCAAAGTTGATTTGGACAATCATAGGTGATCGAATTGAGATTAAGGAAAAGGTTAAAGGTGTTCGGTATTCGGCTTAACCGGGACTGTAATCAGGCATGGTAGATGCTATCTCTGGCAATTCATTATTCTAGATTGTTGTCCATTTATCTTGAGATGGTTATTACCTCTCTGTAGTTAGTGAGACTCTTTTGTAATGAGCAATATGCTCTAGGCAGTGTCCCTTCTTGCATGTGCAGGCCCCTCATTCTATCACATACTTTCTACAGAAGTATCATCTAACTGTGGGTAGGCTTCCCACCGTGGTTTTTCCCTTTCTGGGTTTTCCACGTACAAATCTAGGTGTTATGTGGTATGGTTGCATTGTGTTGATTATCTATTTCTTATGGTATCTGTTTCTACTATTCTGGTACTTAATATTTATATGCTCTAGTTAAAGGTTATTAATTGGATTAATTGATATAATCTATTAACAACTGATTCACCCCCCCTCTCAGTTGTTCACTGGTTATCTTAACACCCATTGATTCCCACTTCTCTCAACCACATAAATGATTGTGATCTCATGGAATGTAAGGGGGTTGAACAACATTCCTAGACAAAACACTTTTTCCAGATTAATTCAATCTCAGTCTCCTAATGTTGTTTTTATTTAGGAAACCAACATCTTAGTGGATGGTTTGGGCAATTGTGCTCTACGTGTCTAACCCTAGAGCTATTGGAAGGGAGTGGGTTCTCATGGTAGTTTAGGGGGTTGCTTTCTTCTAGAACCCATATAAAGTATCCCCCTTATGGTGGATTTCTCATAGGTCTTCCATTTCTATGGCCACCTCTAGCTTTGAGACTAGAGAAAGGTGCCTCTTTTCTAATATTTATGCTCCTACTGATCTTTTGGGTAAGACACTTATTTGGGCCCATATCAATTTTTTTTGGTTCTTGGATCCTTTTCTCCCTTGGAATTTGGATGGTGATTTTAACCAAAAAAAATTGATATGGGCCCAAATAAGTGTCTTACCCAAAAGATCAGTAGGAGC
Source organism: Cryptomeria japonica (assembly GCF_030272615.1). Taxonomy (NCBI): domain Eukaryota; kingdom Viridiplantae; phylum Streptophyta; class Pinopsida; order Cupressales; family Cupressaceae; genus Cryptomeria; species Cryptomeria japonica. The sequence continues at coordinate 727,285,613 of NC_081414.1, forward strand.
ATAAATATTAGAAATATTAGGTGGGTTACCCAGGCTTGAGCCTTCTTCATATTTGATTAGGGATAATATTGGTTTATTGAATCTTATTTATCCGAAGCAAATTAATGGTGTTTTTACATGGAATAATAGGAGGAGTGGTGTTGAGGCTATTTCAGAAAGGATTGATATATTTTTGGTATTCTGCTATTGGGTGAGTGACAGGTGGTCGACCATTTCAAAAATTCTTGATTGGAGGGGTTCTGATCATTGACCTATCAAGTTTTCTACCACCTCATTTAGAAGCTCCAAAAATCCTTCATTCAAATTCCAATTGATGTGGTTGCACAATCAGTCTTTAAAGGATCGTATGGTTGACTAGTGGTATGAATGGTTGTTGGCCCTTAGGTAGGCTATGTATACTTTTGGGAAGAGATTACAATATGTGAAATTAAAGCTCGAAAGGTGGAATAAACATTGTTTTGGGAATTTGCATGCGCAAAAGATGGTAGTTCAGTCCAAGCTAGATGATGTCACACCTCAGATTAGGGATCAAGGGATGATTTTTGATCTTAGTAATTCTAATTCCCTAGCTCTCAAGGAACTACAAGAGTGGGAGATGCGTGAGGAGATTTTCTAGAAGTAGAAGTTGTAGGTTGATTGGCTCTAGGAAGGTGAGAGAAACACAACATTTTTTCATCTGTGTTAAGGCTTGGAGGTATAGTAATTCTATTACTTCTCTCATATCTTCAGAAAGGGGCTCATCTCTCCTCTAAGGAATAAATTTCCAAGGAAGTTGTCAGTTATTTTTAAAATTTGTTTACCAAGGAGGATCTTGAAGCTATGGTCGAGGAGAGGGCCATTTTAAACTATATTACCCCTCTAGTCTTTGTCAAAATGAATTATGCTCTCTTGCACTCTATTTTTTTGCCTGAACTTGAGGAAGTTGCATTCCATATGAAAAAAGGTAAGTCTCTTGGACCTGATGGACTTCCTATTGAGTTATTTCAGGAATTTCAGGAGATTATAAAATATGATCTTCTAGATGTGGTTCAGGAATCTCATAGGAATAAGAAAATGCTTAAGTTTATGAATTTTACCTTCTTGGCTCTCATTCCTAAGAAGGAAGGGACTAATAGTTTGGATGAATTCAAGCCTATTGCATTATGTAATGCGGTCTACAAGATAATTACTAAATGGATTGCTACGAGAATCAAACCTTTCCTTTGTACTCTAATCTCTAATGAGCAAGGTGGTTTCATATATGGAAGGAAGATTTTGGATTGTGTTGAGATAAAAATGGAGGCTATTCATTCAATGGAATCCTCGAAGGAGAAAGCTATGTTTATTAAACTTGACATGGCTAGAGCTTATGATAGGGTGAACTAGGAATCCTTATAGAAAATCCTTTTGACCTTTGGTTTTGTAGAAGAATGGGTGAATTGGATTCTAAGTTGTGTGACTTATACCTCCTTCTCAGTTCTTTTTAATGGAGAGCCGTCAGAGTTGTTTAGTTCTTCTCGAGGACTTTGGCAAGGGGACCTGCTTTCCCTCTACTTGTTCATTATCATGGTTGAGGGTCTTGACAAATTTATTACATCCCATGTAAGATAGGGTCTTATTCAAGGATGGAGCAAGAGAAATTCTCTACCTCCCTATTCACATCTTTAGTTTGTGGACGATGTTGTTTTGATGGGCATGGCCAGAGTGAATGAGGCATTGAATTTTAGGAGAGCCTTGGACATATAATTGAAAGCTTTAGGTTAGAAAATTAATGAATCATCCATTTACTTCTTCAATACTCATCAGCTTATTTAGAATAGGATTGGTAGAATCCTCATATTTCAGATTGGTTCTCTCCCATTGATGTACCTTGGGATTCCTTTCAACTTGGGGACTCAACATAGAGATTTTTGGCAAGGAATTTTGGACAAATTTCATAGAAAGGTTAGTCATTGGACTTTCAGTTGGTTATCCTCTACTGGGAGAGTGATACTTATGGATACAGTGGTGTATTCTCTTCCCTTATATAGGTGGTTTTTGCAAGTTCCCCCCTCCAGATTTGTAAGAGAGTTTGATGTTGTTTCGCAACAATTTCTTTGGTTTGACAGTTTTCTTTCTTCTAAGTGGTGTTTAGTCAAATGTGAATCTATCTATAGACCGAAGCATGCTGGGGGACTTGGTCTTTGGTCTATTTCTCCAACTAGCAAGGTCTTGGTGGCCAAGCTATATTGGAGGTGGTGTAATAGTTAGGATCAAAACTAGGCCAAGATTTTAACTCACAAGTATCTCTTGGGTGCTAATTACCATGAGGTGCCACGTCTTGGGCTGTTGGGCAGGGGATCTTGTATCTGGGACACTCTTAAAAGGGGATCTCAACTTATTAAAGATGGCCTTTTTGGGATTTTTAGCAGAGGTTTTGAATCTCTTTTTTGGCCGGACTCTTGGGATGGTCACCTTCCTATAATTTACAGCTACTGGTAGCTTCAATCTCTTTGCAATATTTTCTTTAATGCTAGATGGATTAAGGTGGAGAATTTGAAAATGGTTAGGCATACAGGTCAGGTGGAGGTAACTTGCTGGAAAGATCCTCTTGAGTGGCCCTTAGGTGGTTCTGATGAGAATCGTAACATGTTGGCTAAAATCTTGGAGGGTAGGTTATGCAGTTTTTTTTAAGAGAAAGATATTTTGGTGTGGGGTCCCAACCTAAAAGGAAAATTTACTATTGTTGAAGGTTATGCTAGTTTAGACAAGTGATTGCATGGTCTGAGAGATGTACCTTGGTGGAAGAAGGTATGTAACAACTTGTCTTGGCCTAAATGTATTTTTTTCCTATGGTTGGTTGCTTAGAGGAAATGTCTCACATGGGAGAATCTTCGTAAAAGAGGTTTCCAGGGACCTTCTATCTATTCTCTTTGAAAGCATAGTGAGGAATACTATTCCCACTTGGTTTTCCTATTTGCCTTCTCTAGAGAGATATGGCACAAGTGGTGGGAGGCTTGGCAACATACCTGTATTCATGCTACCTCCCTAATTGATTTTTGGGAAAGCTTGGGCAGACGTCTTGCAAAGACTTATTTTCTTTAGGTAGCATGGGCTATTGGGCCTACCCTTATTATTTGGAACTTGTGGCTGGAAAGGAACTATACAATCTTTTGTGATTTACAACTTTGGGAGATTTCTGATGTGGCAGAAGATAGTTTATAGGCTCCAAGAGACTATCTCTGCAAAATGTGATATATCTGAAAAGGTTGATCCTAGTGATTATGCTATTGTTAGGAATCTGTAACTAGGGAACAAAAATGGGGGTTGTGTTGTTGGAAAAAGTTCATGGCATGCAAAGCAACAGATCAGTAGAGATGGAAGCTAGATACCTCCTCCAATGTGGGTCTTAAAAATTAACACAAATGGCTCTTCTCGTGGGAATCCAGGGCATGCAAGTATTGGAGGTATAGGTAGAGGTAATTATGGATGTGTTATTTTTATCTTCTCTATTTATATAGGAAAACACTCTAACAATCTGATGGAGGCTCTTACTATTAACATTGTTGTTGAGAGAGGTTATTCTTTAGGATGGAGGAGGATTATCTCTGATTTAGATTCTCAGATCATCATGGATATGCTAAACAATCAAAATTGGGATGATGTTAGTTGGCAATTAACATATGTGGTTAGACAGATTTTATAACTAAGTAGCGCTTTGGAATTTGCCTCCTTTTGTCATATTCCTAGAGAGTGGAATAGAGTGGTTGATTTCTTGGCGAAGTGGGCCTCTGAGAATGTTTGTGATTTGGATATTGGAGGGAGGGATGTTTTACCTCCTCACTATCTTGAGATATTAGATAGGTTAGTGTTGGAGGACAAAAATATGTTCAATTGGTTTGTTGGTGGTGTCTTTTGGGTTCTCTGTTGGGTTCTTTTCTTGTTTGGACCCGAGACCTCAGTTTTGTATCATTGCTTTGATTGAACAAATATTTACCCCTTTTTCAAAAAAGAAAAAAAGACTTACAAAGAATATTTGGTTGTAAAATCTCACTCTTAGATTAAGAGCATTGTCTATAGTGAGATATTTTCTCATATTTAAAAATGACATCTACTAGGTGTTTTTTTTTAGGTTGCAATCTAAAGGTCCATTAAATGGATGTAAAAATGATATTTATTAATGGTAATTTGGAGGATATTATTAATATAACAAAAAATCACTACATTGTGAAAGATAAATATATTTTGGTTTTCTAATTAAATAAATATTTTTATGGTCTCAAACAAAGTCCTAAGATGTAGTACAAGAAGTTTGATACATATGTGTTGAGTGTGGCTTTGTGCATTCTAAGTTAGATTAACGTGCTTATAAAAAAAAAGTTGTGATTGTCTTTTTTATTGTATTTTAATTTGATGATATATTATTTATTGATAAAAAAATTATTTATTTCCAAACTAAAGTATGAACATGTAGGTAAATTTGAAATGAAAAAATCATCATGCAACTAAACACATTCTTAGAGAGGAAATAAGAAAAATAAAAAGAACAAAAACCTATGTCATTGTTAGACTAAGTATGCCAATCTAGTTTTATAATGGCTTAATGTGTAGGATACTATACCATTATGTATTACTTTTACAATCAAAACTAAGTTATCTATTTTATTGTATCTTACATCTCCATCAAATATTCAAGACATAAGCAATGTGCCTTACTAAAGTCTAGTCAAAATATTGATGTATTTTATGGTTTATATTAAATTAGACATTATCCAAGTAGTGAAAATTATTTTCATTTTGTGGATTCAAATTGTGCAAGTAATGTTGATAGTGGAAGATCCATCAATACATATAATTTACTTTATTTAGTGGAACAGTTAGGCAGATGAATAAGTGACAAGATGTGGTTACTTTTTCCATTATTGAGGTTAAATATATTTTATCTACTCATGTCTATTTAGCAAAGCCATTTTTATTAAGACACCGTGTTAGACATAAGATTAAAATAAGATACAATGATATTTAACTATGATAGTCAAAGTGCAATGTACTTAGTTAAGGACCTAACTTTTGATGCCAACACTAAGCATATTAATGCATAGTATCATGTTGTGAATGAAAGGGTTGATTTGATAGCAAGGTAAACCTTGTTAAGCTATCTAGGCTTTGATAAATATTTTTATTTTATCAACTAATCCCATGACGATAGAGATGTTTAGATAATGTTTGGAGTCAATGGGAATTTTAGTTCCTAGTAGTTAAATTTTATAATAATAAGGGCCCCTTTGGCTCTTACATGGTATTAAACAAGTAAGAAAATGTTGAGAACTAGGGTGCCTAAATCTTAGCAATTCCTATTTTTATTTATTAGTTATTTAACACTTTTTAGAAGCTATTTGAACATTAGCATACTTATCTTTAGAGATATATATGTAAAACACACTAAGATATATCTTTGATCTATTCTTAATTCATTTTATGTGGTGTTTGCATACTATTTCTATACTTAAATTTATATAGAATTGTTAATTTTCTTGAATTTAATATATAAATTTTGTCTTAAATGTAGAAACAAATATATGTTCATTCTTTTAAATTAAAAATAAATTAACTCAATCAAACTCCCCAATAAAAACTTACATGACCTTTTAAACACTTTTAGATGAAAAAGTAAAAGAAATTAAGGTGTCGTAAAAACACTTTGGGGTTGTGAATTCTTAAATGAAGTGTCCTTCTAAAGGAAAGCAAATATGATTGAACAAAAGTCCATGTACATGGAAAACCCTACACTAAGTACTCTATTATTTTACTATTATAATTTCATAGATGAAACCTAGGATAAGTGGTGCCTAAAGTGTTATATTTAATCAACTTATGAAAAACATTTATAACATGTTTAAAACTTTAGACATGCTTCCCAAGTATTTGGATTCAAACCACTTGTGCAAATATTATAACTTTTTTCTAAGCTGGCTTCCTTCTTGATACCCAGTTTGGTTTATGAAAACATTGATTATCATAATTTATTTGACCATATAAATATAACACTTAAGGGGTCTTCTTCTGTTGACAAGAATGACATTGTATGATTCATGGTTGAGTGAACAAATTTCTCTTTAACAATGTGCAATTTTAATTATTCGTGGTAATAGCATCTAAGCATATCAAGCATTCTCTATAATGGACAATAATACAATATTTAATTTCACACTTTAACAATTTAAGTTCATACAAATTATAAGTATATTCCTTCTCATTTCCATCCCTTTTACAAGCTTCTGCTATCCTTATTATGAATAATTTCTACACCACTCCCTTAAACAAGACCAAAACCAAAATGGATTGCTTTTATTGAATTTAGTTTAGATTTACAATATCATCATATTAATTTGTTATTCTAGATATCTTATTAGTTAATAGAGTTAATTTAAGTATCTATTATGGGAATGTGTCCTAGAAAAGAATCAATAAAAAGAATTGTTATAATTCGATTTCAATAAAACCTCCTCTTTGTAAATCATATTGTCGGGTTTACATTAGAAAATAGGAAAACATGGTTGATAAGATAGGTCACCTAATCACAGTGTTTAGCTTCAATTTGAGACAATTTAAAATAATAGTTACTCTATTTCTTAACTTCAAAAAAAAAAGTAAGCTTATTAGATAACCTATTTAGGCATAATAAGCCCATGCCTTGTTGGCAATTGACACTCAACTACTGATCTTTGATACTTCATTTATGGTTTAGGGTTGTCATTGATGAAAACTCTTCTTGGAGATTCAATCTGACCATCGTGATTCATCTTATCTGGAAGCTAAAGTTAACTGGTAAAATAGGGTATCTCAGTAATGTTTTGGTCCGGAATGATTTATGATGATTGTGGTGTTTTTTGTAATTTTTATTTTTATCTCATTGAATGGGAAGATCCTTAGGAAACGTGTGATTATAATCTTTTGGTCTGGTGCTATGTTTTGTTCAAGATTGAAGCAAACTTAAAGCTACAATTTACACTTCTTGAAGCCAACTTGAAGGAGATTGCTTTTCTGTTAAGACAGAATATATAAGATTGATTTGGAAATTGGTTTTCGATAGAAATATAATTGCGTCAATTAGTTTTGGTGTGATTGAGCATAGTTTCATGTATACATTTCATTCACAAACAATCTGGTAGCTGATTGAGACAGTTACAAAGTATTTAGCAGATCAAACATAGTCAGGGATTCAATGCTTAACCGATACTCATTATTGCATAGTCAAATGCTACTTGAGAGTTCATCTCATTTTATTTTCTCATTGTAATCAAATTGTAAGTCAATGAGACTTCGTTGAAGGTTGTAGCCTTCTGGCCAACTAAATTTGAGAAGTGAGCTCTAGGCAGTGAGCCTGAATGCAAGTGCATTCCCCATCTATGTAATATTTATGTACTCCTAGCCATAGTATATGAATATTGTGGGTTGTAGCCCCACCATAGTTTTTCCCATTTTGGTTTTCCATGTAAAAATTCTGGTGTTGTGGATCTGTGGCTTATTTACTGCATGTTTATGTTCTTTTGTGTTATGAATTGCTAACTAGTGGATAAATAATAAGTTTATGGATTTGATTTCTGGTAGATCACTGATTCACCCCCCCCTTCCCTCCTAGTGATCTCTGATTCTAACAAGCCTCTCACTTATGTGAAGGATGTACAAGTTGATACCAAATTGTTTAGACATTGATTCTTAATTTATTTTGCATAATCTTACCCATAAAATGTTTCACAAAAAAATGAAGCAATTGCAATGACATGAAGACATCAAGGCTAAGTATTGAAATTGACCAATGTGGCAACAAGATACCCCTTCAAAAGGTTTCACCATATGCCTAGAATGACATGTTACCAATATTATATATGTACAAGACATTGGCATCTCCTTAAATATCAATTTGTATTGAGCCAAAGTACATTATAAAAATATTAAATAAAAAGAAAAGTATGCATATATCTCAAGAAAAAAATGATTAATCTAAATGAAGGTAAATAAATAGGATTCTTTGAAGGGATGGTATAAAGAAACACTTTCTAGAAAAGCCTTGAATTTCATATAGAAAGTTAGATGAATATCAATATAAACAACATCATATGAAGTTAAATGTTGTTTATAATGTCATAATAGTAGTAGTATCACATCGCAAGAAGTCCATGTAAAAAATATTCTCAGCAAGGATCAAAATGCCTTTAACAAGACAATCATCTTACATTTATTAATGAAATTAATAATCAGTCTACACACTGTATAGACAATTCCTCCATTTAAGTATTATACTTGTACAAATGAAGAAAAAATAATTTAAGCTAGATGAGTTATAGATGTACTTAGGATTACAGGATTTAATAAACAAGGTGGCCTCGACTAGATTTATTGAATCAAAGTCAATTCCTTTAACTTAAACTCAATTACACATGAATTATGATAAATTCCTTCCACTTCACCCCAATTATAAGGGATCTTATTATTGTCAAAGGAAAGCATCATTGGAATTCCTACCATTGTATCTAATTATTTTATTCAATGGAAGAAGCTCAACTTTGATTTAGAGCTCTAACCTCTGCAAATGTCAAATTATGGTTGGCCAGCCCAAGTGACAAAACTATGAAAGAGTTCTAGTTTAACTACATTCTATCACTCTCAAAAGACCCAAGTGTTTTGAGTGGTCTCTCTTATTTAAGGTTGTCAAGTCACCATATTTACAAGATTTCACATGATTCTAGATGGTGAATTGCTACAACTTATGCCCAACACTAAAGAGGTGTAATTTGGCTTTGATTAGATGGTGTAAGTGACCTGGAGATAGTATTTAATTTTTAATTATTGAAGCTTTAGTTCTATGAGATCTTGAAATTGACAGTTATTCCTGATAGCTTTCCTTTTCTTAAACCACAGTAGTCAAAAATATTGAGATGGGAAGAAAAGTAAATAAGATAGACCATTTAAGTGAGAAATTATAGAGCCTATACTAGGTGCACATTGGTTATGATCAAAGTTTCCAATTTTCTTATGTTGGTGTACATTTGTCTACAGTACGAGTCAAAAATTGAAAAATACTTAACCAAATAGCATAAGCCTCACTTATCTATAGGTCATTTAGCTCTGGATTGCACTATTCCACATCACAGGGGTGCCCCTACGTGGTGGAAAGATGATACAACTGATTACTTGATTATCTTGGCTTCTCATTATAACTCATTTGGCTCCTCTTAGGAGGATGATGATGTGCCTACTATTGTTGTTGATGCTATTGTCGATGTAACTATTGTGGCCTCTTCCGTCCCTATGCATTCAAATCTTGCTACTCCAATTTTTTTGCCCTATTCTACTATAGATGTTGTTGTTCTTTCTACTTCTATTATTTCTCCTCTGCAGCAACCTGTTGTTGTTTTGCAACAACTTGTTGTTGCTCTGCAACAACTTGTTGTTGCTCTGCAACAACTTGTTGTTGCTCTGCAACAACACTCTGTTGGTGCTTCTGACTGTAACCGTTCAGGGTCCTCCCCACTGGACTTGTCTCTTGTTGGTCCTAATGATAGTATTTTCTAGACTGTGGTTTTCTACATGTGGAAGGGGAAGTTCTCCCCTCTCCCCCAAACCCCTCCTTGTCAAGGCTCAGGTGTTTAGCCCATCAATTGATGTGGGTTTGGGTAGTTGTCGATTTGATAGGCCTTTTCCTTTTTTCCTATCTGACCTTTTTTTTTTGGGGGCTCGCTCCCTTGTTTGTTGTATCTCTTACTACGCAAGGGTGGTTGTATTTAGGGTTAACACCCTTACTTTCACTGCTATTATAATAAAAAACATAATCCTCACTTTTTCCATGTGTTTTCCTAATAGTGGATAAAGTTAGTATGATATCATCAATTATTTAATTCTTTTATAATTTTTATTAAAGAGTTGTTTTGTACTGAGGATAATTTTCCGTTACATAAATGTTGAGAATAAATGCACACCAAAATTCCCCTATTTTGACACGTAAGTTTCATAGTGATACTAGTGCTTGCATTTGAATGAGGTGCAATGAGTAAGTCGATAGTAATTTATATAGCTATAATTGTGGTAGAATATTCATAATTAAATGTATGAATATCTTCTCAAGTATCTAGAAGTTGGAGCAGAAGCTCATTCTGGGGGAAATTAATGTGTGAAAGATAGATCTTCAATGTGTGTGAAAATTTGTTTCCCTAATTTTTACAAAACCATTTTTCCTCTAAGAACCTTTCAAATGTTACACGCTAAATTTTTCACTTCATTAGTTTTAATTTTCTCTGTATTTATTAAATGGGCAAAATATAAGACCTTTGAGTTTGATGTAGGAAGTAGGTTTCCAGGAACGTAAATCTTTTAAGTTGACTTACTGATCAAATTAATAAGTTTTCTAAAAATACTATACTTTCTTCAAAAGTCTTGGCCAAATCAGGCCGAGCTATTGCAAAGAAAGTTGCAAGGACTGTCATCACAAATGCTCATGGTATTGAGAAAAGAGGAATGCCAAACCTCCACGTAAACTTCATCAAACCCTGAAATTTTTTTCTCTAATCTTTATTCATTTGCTTGAGAACAAATCTGAATGAAATGAAAAATTGCAAACATTCTTGATGGTCAAATCTTTACTATTTACTTAATTTTTTAGTACTGAATGATTTGATCTTGGATAGATGATAAATATTGTAAATTCTTTTTGTTTTGAGCTTGAGAATATTAAAATTACTTTTCATGAGAGCATTTGTAGCAACAAACAAAGTGAGAAAATGTCTAAGGAAGATGTCTATGTGAAGAAATCTGATGTTTTTGTAGAGGCTTCTTTAACCCAAAAAAACTGTCATAACAAATGATGGAGGAGTTGATGAGGACATGCACTCGCCAATGTTTTCTTTCTAGAGCCCCTAGAAATATTAGACGAAAACTAATCTTTATGGGATGAGCAGCTGACCACAGAAAGTTCACTATTTGATTGACGACAATATCCTTAGCAACTTGCAGGTTTATAATTTTGTAGCAGCAAGCAATGAAAATGTTTCAGTGAACTCAGGGAATGTAGACATGGAGACCGTAATCACTATCATCTTCTTGAAGTGTAAATTAGAAAGGAAGCAAGCTCTAATCTACTTTCTTGTCTCAAAAAAATCCAATCAATCTTTCATCCTTCCCTTTACTGCGACAAAGAAACAGTTTGAAATTTCTGACAAAATTTATTACGACAATTGAAAAACTTAAAAACGACAGGTATCCTACGAGCCTGGTGTAGACACTATTGGGGTCGCCCCCACAGGAATAGGCTATCGACTAACAAATGAAAATAAATATCCAACTTTATTCATAATCCTAGATTTTTGTACCATTCTTAGAGCCTTATTAGACTTTCATTCTATTGTAAAAAATGGTACCTGAATGTCGCAAAATAATTAATTTATAGATGATGGAAGTCACATTCAAACGTTGTAGGTGATCTAGATTTCAACAAATACATTCTTGATGGCATCTCTATTCAATTCAAATTTTGCGGGTAACTCATGATCAATGCTATTGCCATTTTCTTTACTAGTTCCTTAGGTTCTGTGAGATCCAGAAACACTGCCACAAACATCAATGAAATGTTTGTTTTTACCTTGTATCAGCCATTAGTTTCCATGAATTCCTCCTCTAGCACTTATTGTATTGTATATAGGAGAAATCCACTTCAGATTTTTAAGAATATTTTAGGTTGCTACTCTATTATGCCACCAAGAAAAGCCATTTGTCTCTGGCCACCCAAATGCAAAGGTGTATCCATCAAGTTTCTAACAATCATTATTCTTACCTTTTCTTGGCCTCATTCGTACCTCTTCTATAACACTGAGGAGTATGACTCTGGGTCTTTTCAAAAATGCAATGCATAACTACATAAGAATGGTCGTCTGACAAATTGAAAAGGTGATCAATGTTATCATCTTGCACAAATATCCACCTGAAAATACCCAAGGTTGAATATTATTAACGATGTTTATGACAGTGCAATAAATTTGAGGTGATTAGAAAACATTCAATTTATATTATACCCACCATTTTTGTAGAGGGGCCAATCTTTCTCACAGATAATCAGTCTATAAAGGTCAAGTAAAATATTATTAGACTATAACAATTCAAACAAATCATTTATCTTGTCAATGTCAAAGTAAACCCACCCAAAAAAACCAAACTGACGAATATTATATACTTGGTAGCCATCACAATCCCAAAGGACGACATAACTAACACCTTTGCAATTGTAATACTGCAAATTTTATCATTTTCATGATGGATTTGCTTTCAACCTCTATTATTGCCAACTTAGATGAAGTAAACAATAAAATTATGTTGATAAAAACCTATGTTTGGAGGATAAGTTATAAGATCAGCTAGATCTCCTTCATTCAAATCTAGGAAACCTTGGAGCATGCCTCAACTCTTCAAACAAACTCATCTCCTACCTATAAAAGATATTTAGGTCCCAGTAAACGTTGATGTAGGGTACAAACTCAACTTCATTTATGTTGATTATCATGCACTAAACCAAAACACTTATATGGCTAGTTCAGGTTCAACATTAAATAATCGACCACAATATGGGCAAGAGTAAGCATATTTGCATGCAAATATAATACAATAGCACAACTCATTTATTCACTGAACAAAAGTTTGAAACAGATCATGAACCACATAAATCATGCTCGTAGCAATGTCTGAATAAAATAAATGTAGTAGTAATAAAAGAGTTTTGTTTAATTATCCATAATTTAGACACAATCATCCAAGCATTTGTGAGAAAAATAACAAATGTAGAAAATTTGCAATGAAGAACAATAGTGCATAACACATAGATTTAAGTGGAAAAACCTGGTAAAAATATACCAATAAAAAACCATGGGCAAAGTCTATCTTTTGTATTGATTTTTAGGAATTACAGATTTACAACAATCTCAAAGCCATTTAGGTCTTCCTTTCAAACGAGGAAGAGCTACTCTATATATATAAAAATTTGAGAAACTTAGTGCAATAATTAAGTTCTCAAATTTGCCACCTCTAACTCTTCGAATGCCACCACTATAGTCATATTATTGACTAAGCCTATATGTGGCTCTCAATCGTCTACAAGGTTGACACATATAGAGTCCAACTTGATTCTCCTATGAATCACTTAATAATTTACTAAGTCAACACAACCGAGTTGCAGAATCCTAGTTAGAGACAACTTACTAAATATAGTAAGTACGACTCACACAACTACAAGTATGACACATATAGGAGCAAAGTCCTAATTGACTTCACATTCCAACATTCTCCCACTAGAAGTCAAATTTCAAACTCTAAATAATTTCTCTACTGAAAGAACATTGCCAATGCTGCCTATCATCACATAATTTGCAGACCAAGAGAAGTTCTACACCAAATGAACTTCTCTCTACTAATAGGTTTCATCATAATATCTGCAAGCTTTACATCAGTGTGAATCTTGGCTAAAGAGATTTGTCCTCCTTCCACCACTTCACGAACAAAGTGATATTGAATATCAATATTCTTTGTTCTGGAATGGTAAGCCGAGTTTCGTGCTAAGTGTAAAACACTTTGACAGTCACAATGCAGTACGATGTTATCTTGCTTCACTTGCAATTCATCCAAAAGTCTATGAAGCCAAATCGCCTCCTTGCTAGACTATGTTGTTGCCATATATTCTGCCTGAGTAGTAGACAATGCCACCACTACTTGCAACTTCGACACCCAACTAACAACACCTCCAGCTAAAGAGAAAACATAACCTATTGTAGATTTTCTCTTATGTCTGTCTCCACCAAAATCAGCATCCACATACCCATTAACTTGAAGAGTACTCCCATTGTAACATATACCAGTATCTCAAGTGCCTCTCAAATATCTAAGAATCCACTTCGTAGTTGTCTAATGATCAGTACTAGGATTTGCCATGTACCTACTAACAACTCCCACTACTTGTGCAATGTCTGGTCTAGTGCACACCATGGCGAACATAAGACTTCCTACTGTTGATGAGTATGGTACATGAGACATCTGTGTCTTCTCTACTTCTATGCTAGGGCATTGTTCAGAAGACAATTTAATATGAATAGGAAATGGAGTATATGAACAGGAAATGGAGTACTAATTGGTTGTGTTTTTCACATATTGAAGCATTGCAGAACCTTCTCCACATAAGTTTTCTATGGCAACCATAATTTCCTATTGTTTCTGTCTCTATGTATTCTCATTCCAAGAATCTAATTTGCACTACCTAAGTCCTTCATCTCAAACTTCCTAGCAATCTGAGTTTTTAAATGTATGGTTTTATACATGTTGGGACCTACTACCAATATATCGTCAACATATAGTAGTAGAATAATAAAACTACTATCATCATACCTTTGAAAATAGGCACAATGATCAACCTCACATCTACTAAAACCCAAACTCAACATGAAGGAATCAAACCACTTGTACCAACACCTTGGCGCCTATTTCAAACCATACATTGATTTTCTCAGCCTACTTGTACCCACTTGTTCCCAATAGCTTTTCCCCCCTTAGGAAATGGTACAAGCTCCCATGTTTTGTTCTTATGCAGAGCTTCCATTTCCTCTTCCATAACAACTCTCCATTTGCTTGCACATTCAGCTTCACAAACCTCCTTATATGAACTAGGTTCACCAACATCAGTAAGTAATGCATAAGCAGAATCACAAGTAAGAGAATACCTTACAGGTGGTTTGATTACTCTACTGGATCTTTTTAAAATACACGATGATTCATCATGTGGCTCAACTCGTTGTTGTTCTTTTGGTTGATCTTCATCAAGAACATCTAGATCATCATGTTTTTCAACCTCTACTGGAATAACTTGCATACCTTGTTGTTCTTTACCTCTTTTCCTTGAATTTTCATTAAAATATGCATCTCGACTAATAGTAATCTTGTGGGCAGCAATATCCTACAATCTGTACCCCTTTGTACCTTCTACATAGCCAAGAAAAATACATTTTGTGGACTTCTTGTCTAGCTTATTTATATTCTCTTTAGGAATATGTACATAAGCATTGAAACCAAAAATACGGAGGAATGAGTAATCAACTGATTTACCTCTCCATATCTCTTCTGGAATTCTATTATCAAGAGTAGTAGTGGGAGATATATTGATTAGGAAACTAGTTGTATTAATAGCCTCACTCCAAAATTTCTGCTCAAAACCAGCAGTTCTCAATATGCATTTGGCTCATTCCATGATTGTACAGTTCATGCATTCAGAAACACCATTTTGTTGTGGTGTCCTAGCAACCATCAACTACCTTGCAATTCCATGCTCACTACCAAATTGATTAAATTCTGCTGAACAAAACTCACCTTCATTATGAGTTCTAAGATATTTAATTGTCTTACCTTTCTGATTCTCTACCAGAGCTCTAAACCTCTTAAAACAAGAAAACACTTCAGATTTCTTCTTGAGAAGATAAATCGACACCTTATAGGAATAACCATCTATAAATGAAAAAAAATATTATGAACCTCCAATAGATGTTACAGGATCTTCCCAAGTATCTGAATGAATTAGATTTAATACATCTTTGCTTTTGGTAGTACTTCTAGAAAAACTTAGTCTATTCTATTTTCCAAACAAGCAATGATCACAAAAACTTAAATCTTCATATTTTGCACCAGGGAGAAGATTTCAATCTAGCAGTACCTTGAGACCTCATTCACTCATATGGCCTAGCCTTTGATGCTAGGTTGATAATGAGTCCATCTCTACATCAGATACCACAACAACCTCTCCAATGTTAGTTTGTCCTAAAGAAGTTGAGGAAATACAACTTCAAAGATCCCAAGAACACCTGCATGCAAATACCTATCACAAGAGAAGAATGGAGGCACATAAAGCAAAAAAAGCATAAATGCTTTGAAGAAGAAAATTATCATTCAGAAAGGGAATCAATTTTAACAAGTACAATACAATCCTTATAAAAGGATAATAGCAACCCTGAAGGTGTGCAACCCTTTAAAAACCCTAAAGAGATAATATGTATTTAATAATTAGAATAATTATTAAATACCTACAATATTTATTAAATGTCTAAGTTTAGCTTAAGCATACAGTTTAATAGACTAATAATTAAATAAATAATTATTAGCTAATACAAGATAACTCTAACACCCTCCCTTATAATGAACTTAAGGAGTAGCTAAAAAACTAAATGCATGAAGCAAAAAATGCAACTACATGATGAAGGCAAATTTTGGTCCCAACAATAAGGCCTGATGAGGTACCCAATCACAACCAAATCTATATAAACTGGAGAAATAGAGAAAACCACATGGGAAAAAACTCTACTCCAAAAAGAGATGGAAAAGCAAGAAGAACACCACTGAAGCAGGAAATAGCTACAAACATTGTCGAAGACTAACTACTGATTTGAAGAACCTCCACTGAAATAGAACATGACCAGGTAGAGAAGATTGTAATCTGCATGAGTGCCCTCAAATGGCACTACTCGAATCAGATGGCAAACAAAGGTAAACAACTGAACTCGAAGATACAGATGGCATTAGACACCAAAGCCTGAAGAGTTGATCAATAGAACCAAGGAAGCATTAGAACCAACATGACAAACCTCCCCATAATGCTGAAAAGGGGAGAGGGACATGTACATTGAAAAGAACGGCCAACAAGAACTGCATGATGAAGAACCATGAGCATCGAAGGTGCAGAGAATGTACATGGTGTCGTGGAAGGAACTCTCACTTGACACACATCATGAGGTGAATGCCGTGGGTGGAACACTCACTGAACAATGGTAGATGGAAAACAAGGCAAACATCAACCCCCCCATGGCACTTTATAAGTAGTGCATGTACAATAAGGCACAAGAGGTGCAAGATTCCATGTAAACAATGCATGATGGCACTTTATCTCAGTGTGTTTGCATAAATACAAGCTACAATGATAAAAAAACTTGAAATAGAAATGAGAACCAAAATAGAGACATCCTACCCAGAGAAGAGATCCCGGGACCTGAAACAACCAAGATATCCATCAAAGTGCTGAAAAACAAAAAACTGAATAAAATATGCATGGATGAGAATTTGGAAATAAAACTCATATGGCTGGAAAGTGCACAGAACAATCTTTCCAACGATATAAAGTTTTTCGAAAAATGAAGTTCAGATGCTCATTCTATGGCTCCCAGAGTGCATAAAAGAGACCCCACTTTGACTGGAAACAACACAGTCAAACAACAAAATTTGAAAAAAAATTTCAACACCACAAGGTCCAGCTCAGAACCAGCTTTCCGACACCTATTCGTTTTCAAAAAAATGACTTTGTTTGCCCAAGTTATGGCCAAAAGAAAACAAAACCCCTCTTTTTGAACATAAAAAGAGTAAAAAATATTAAAAAAATTTAAAAACAATAATTTTTTTTTTTTTTGACGAAAATTTTCTGACGCATTTGGAGGTACAACCATACGGATTTTTTGCCTCGTAAAGCGTGCCAATGAAAAAATCATGGCCCAGATGCACTTGTCACCGAAATAGGTTGAATTATATATCAAAATGAATGGAAACACCCTTCGGAAGCCAACGGTGAGATCTGTTTTGGCCCAAACTACTCAGATTTTTTTAATGATTTTTTTGATGAATTTCTCGAAATTCATGCCAAAAAAAGGCAAAACCAACTAAAAAATTTCAGAAACCAAATTTCACAAAAATTGACATATTTTATATGGAAATGGGGGTTTTGGGGTGTTCTGAGCTCAATGGTGAGGTCTGTTTGAGCCCTAAATGATAAAAAAACAAAACAAATACCCCAAATCCAATAAAAAACTCTTAAAAAACTTGAAACCCTCCTCCAAAAAAATCTTTTGAAAAACCAGGAACAAGCAGTAGTAGATGTAGGCTCTGATACCATGTAGAAGTTGAGGAAATACAACCTCAGAGATCCCAAGAACACCTGCATGCAAAAACCTGTCACAAGAGAAGAATGGAGGCACATAAAGCAAAAAAAGCATAAATGCACTGAAGAAGAAAATTATCATTCAGAAAGGGAATCAATTTTAACAAGTACAATACAATCCTTATAAAAGGATAATAGCAACCCTAAAGGTGTGCAACCCTAAAGAAAACCTAAAGAGATAATGTGTATTTAATAATTACCTACAATATTTATTAAATGCCTAAGTTTAGCTTAAGTGTAGAGTTTAATAGACTAATAATTAAATAAATAATTATTAGCTAATACAAGATAACTCTAACATGTCCAACTAACCTATAGAGATTGCCAACCTTCTTTCCCTTTAGCACAATCAAAACTCCCTTTGTTATCTTGAGACACCTATTTTAACCATTGAATCTATAAGCTTGTTCATCAAATAGTACTCCAAGTGAATTTTTTTTTTTTCTTTAAACCAGGTACATGCATAACATTCTGAATAGTTCTAACTACTCCATCAAACATCTTGATTCTTACCTCTCCTTCACCAATAGTTTCACATGGGTTATCCTTTCCCATGTAGACCATACCACCATCACAAGACCAATAAGTAGTAAACCAATCTCTATGTGGTGTCATATGAAAGGAAGCACTAGAAATATTGAATCCAAACATGAAGTAAAGAACCTCTCAAATTAGCAGTTAATACCTCTTCATCTTCCAATGGTGTCTGAACTTCAACAGTGTTTGCCTCAGATGCAGGTGTACTAGGATTCTCCTTGGTTGCTTTTGACAGCCTGCAATCCTTCTTGACATGTCCATTCTTGCCACATTTCCAACATTTCACCCTTTTTCTTCCCTTTGATTTGGACTTGGTTTGTCCACGCTCAGTATTTGCTCTTTCCTGAGTTTTGCCTCTTGCAACAAGGGCTTCATTAGAAGAAGATCCTTGAGATGTCTTCCACCATGAATCTTTAGAGATTAAAGCAGCCACCACATCCTCAAAAACCATCTTCCCACTACTCAGTGTAGAATTACTGAGAGCCATAACCAACTGATCCCACTTATCTGGCAAGGAGAAAAGTAATATTGCTGCCTTATCTTCTTCATCGATTTTCACACCCACTAAAGCTAATTTGCTTGTTAGTGTGTTGAAATCATTCAGATGATATGTGACAGATGAATTGTCACGCATCGTCAAATTATGCAATTGTCTCCTCAAAAGAATTTTGTTTGCTAATGACTTCGTCTCATACAACTTTGTAAGCTTATTCCACAAGTCATAAGTAGATTTCTCCTCTACAACATTGAACAAAACTAAATCTGCTAGAGATAACGGGATTGTTTCTCTCACCACACTATCCATGGTATTCCAAGCACCTATGCTCATATTTGCAGGTTTTGATGATACTCCTTTAAGAGCTCTGTCACATCCATCCTTCACCAACAAAGCTTGAATATTAAGCTTCCATAGAGAAAATTTCGAACCATCAAACTTATGTACCTCAAATCTGGTAGCACTATTTCCAGCCATTGCTTACTTCTAAAAACAAACAACTTCTACTCAAATAACCTATGCTTTGATACCAATTGTGAGAAAAATAACAAGTGCAAAAAATTTGTACTGAAGAACAATAGCACACAACACATAGATTTACATGGAAAAACCTGGTAAAAATATACCAGTAAAAAACCATGGGCAAAGTCTGTCTTTCATATTGATTCTCAGGAATTACAGAGTTACAACAATCTTAAAGCAATTTAGGCCTTCCTTTCAAAGGAGGAAGAGCTACTCTATATATATACAAATTTGAGAAACTTAATGTAATAATTAAGCTCTCAAATTTGCCACCTCTAACTCTTCGAATGCCACCACTATAGTCATATTATTGACTAAGCCTATATGCGGCTCTCAATCATCTACAAGGTTGACACATATAGAGTCCAACTTGATTCTCCTGTGAATCACTTAATAATTTACTAAGTCAACACAACCGAGTTGCAGAGTCCTAGTTGGAGACAACTTAGTAAATATAGTAAGTATGACTCACACAACTACATGTATGACAAATACAAGAGCAAAGTCCTAATTGAAGATAACTTGTAGGACACATATGGAAGGAAAGCCCTAATTGACTTCACATTCCAACAACATTTATAGTTAAAAATTGATACATGAGATCAAATAATACAACCACCATGCTTTTACAAGATGTCACACAAAATATTATTAGAAATCACTTAAATTAAGCTGGAAAATGGAATTGATGGCAACAATTTCTTTGGTACTAAGGTGAAGCATCCAGGGTTGCACATTGTCTAACTTATCGACCATTATCCAAAAGCGATGGAGATAAAAAAAAAACAATTTTAAATTGTGTTGAAAAAGGAAAAAATTTCAAATCAAATTAAAATAGAATGTTTCTTTCAAGAGTGGTTGTATTGTTGCATAGATGACCATCAATTTCAATCACATGAAGTATGCATTGACAAAGGTTCTTCAATCCATTCACTAGTGTAATACACCTCTCTGTGTATTTATTTTAATTATTTTATTTAATATTTTCTCTTCTGATAATGGAACATGGGATTTTGAATTGGTGTCGTTTGTCATCTTTTAGTGCTTTGTAAAGTGTTGTTATAGGTATTTAATTTAGCTAGATTTAGAAAACTCTTATGTCGCATAAGAGGCAACAATAGAGGGATTTATTTTAAAATGTTGACCAACAACTATGAAAATGATCATTAATAGTTTGTAAGATGAATTTTTAAATGATATGTTATGGGAAATTATAATAGATTCCTTATAAGTTAAGAATTGCAAACTATTCCTAGAGGTCCTACATGTGTAAAAGGCATGAGAACTTGAGCCTCTACTTTTATGAGTTATTCTTGGGTCTATATGCCAGTTCATGGAACACTTGGTTTAATATACCATTTGAAGTATTATGTCTTGTATTTGTCTATATATTGAGTCATTGAGATAGTAGTTAGCATGTTAAGAGTTTACAAGTACACAATTGCTACAAAAAAAGGTATGAAAATTACTCTCAAGATTAATGTTGGTCAATTCCTTCTATAAATATATGGATTGTAATCTTGTTTCATATTTGATATTACAGTATTAGAGTTTGGAGTGTGCAATTTTTCTCAGAAAAAATAAATTCTCTATATATATCATTATGTTATGTTTTACTGCTTATGACTGAGTTGAATGTGTTTTTTTTATCATATTTATATTTATGAAATTAATTTTAAATAATTTCTATATATCTCTCCTTTTAAGATCAATATATGAAATTGTTTTAGAACTAAAATTGACTTTAATATTCTTTTCACAAAAGTAATCGTTTATAAAACATTGAATCCATAATTTTCCTATTGACAAAATATTTCTGCCATCTACCCACAAAATTTTATCCCATCATGATTACGCCTATGATATTGAATATTTAACTTCTGCAACAAAACTGTCCCCCACAAATCGGAATTTAAAAAGTAGATTCAAAAATGTCATTGCATTAGTTTTTTTAGTAACCTTGAGTATTCTTTGAACATTGTGTGTCTACATTTTGCACTCATATCTAAGAGATCTATGGCTCTTTGTTATCCAAGATTCAAAAGGAATTCATTGCATAATTGTTAGATTGATTATTATCATTTATGATTGATGATGTTTTTGGATTAGATTGTCTTATTATTTTTTCATGAATATTTTAGATTATATTTTATTTTCTTAATTTTTTCATAATGATGGATCATATAATGTACATTAAAAATACTAACACAATTTATATTTCAAAACAATAATAACAATCTATTATTTTTCCGGACAACTCTATTAGTACTGATGTTTTGTTTTTCACTAAAGCTACTATTAGTTCTAATGTAATGGTTTAGATTATTCGTGGCTATCGAGGTTGCCCACCTTCATGACTTATTAGATAACACCCCATGCACTATTGTGATGTCCTACTAGCCATTTGATTCCCATGGCCGACAATGTTGGCAAATCTTCTCAACTCAACATTTTCATCCCCCATATCCTAGGTAGCTCACCACAAGTCTAGTGCCATGATTAGTTTGACTAGGCATTGCTTTGCCTTGTGTGGCCCTTGAGTGGGGTGGGACCAATGACTTGAGTTGGTACCAAGGTTTTCCTTTGTCTAGTGATAGAAGTGATTGGTTAGAGTCTTCAAAGTGGCTCTCTCAATTGCCTTTGGTTATTTCTTTGATGTGGAATGAATACAATGATAGACAAGAGGGAGAAGATAAGACTAAAGAGGGGTTGTCTATTCTTGACATCACCCTGAACCCTTATGTTACATGTTGTAATCCAGAAAATTGGGACCCCCTCCATCTCCCACTACTGTTGCTCTCACTATGTTTAGAAATTGTTATCATTATCTCTATTTACTTTCTTTCTAGGTATTAACCGTAGACCCTATTGATGTATGTAGTAAAGAGAGATGTATGTAGTAAAGAGAATGACTATGATCCTCCTTTGCCTTCCATTGGTGTTTCCCTCACCTCTTAGAAACTAATATTTTATTTTTTGTTTATTTTCTTTCCAAATACTACCCATGTAACTTTCAGGAGTGACCTTGTGTCCTCCTACTTCTTTTGTGAATATATGTATATTTTATAATTCATAGAATGAAACACACTTACTCATCAAAAAATAACAATAATCAATATTATAGTTTGTGAAAATCTGATATCCCCAATCATCATTCATTACTACACCTTCACCTAGTGAATGACTACATGCATTGATATTTTAACATATTGTCTAGACCAACATTTAAGAATGTTGTAGGCATCCAAGTCTACATGGTTTGTCTCCTTGTATTTGAATCATTACTATTTAAAAGTTGCATGACAAATATGTCAGCTACTAGAAACATCTTGAGGTCAATAACTTATAGCAATAAAGAATGTTACTAATGATACTTGTACCACTGGTTTTGTGAGTTAGAAACGGTGCCAAATGAATTCTAGTTATTCAACTAGTTGTAATAATGTAGTTTAATTATTTTCTTTCCTTTAGATAATGTTCTAACCAAAATTTATGTTTGTAACATTTATAGTGGACTTTATTGGTTTATTCAAATGCCATACCTAGGTAGCTAAATGGATTCAAATTGATACTTGTAAAAAATATATATGTTGTCTCTCCTCTTTGCATGATTCATATGATAACTATTGGAGATTGGTGGAAGTATGATGCAAATATGTGCTTGAGAGATATCTAAGAGGTGTGTTGTCATTTATGTCAACATATTTCTTTGTCTATGATAGTGATGTAGCGAAGTTCTCTGAGTTGGTGTGTTTAGCATGGTGAAGATTAGAGTTTGCAAAATAAATTTGTAGAGGGTTGTGTATAGATGATTCAATGCATTTTTTATAGGTCTACATTAAGATTTGATTAAGTTATGAGTATCTGTGTTGTGGTTGGTTTTTCTATTGTTTAGTGATGAAAGTGGTCAGTATTTCGATTTGCATTGCTCCACATTGTAATATATTGATCAATAGATTTTAAGATATGTTTGAGACATTGACGTGTATCTTAAATTCAGTTGGTTCATAGTTTGGAGCTCCACAAGTGATTTTTCCAGGTTGACAGTCAATGCAGTTTGTGTTGTACTGAGGTTCGATATAGAGATAATGATGATTCTAGTAATTCAAGTTGGTGTGGATGTTTCTATGGTAATTCATGATTCTTGTGGATGTTTCTAGATAATGTGCCTTTTGTGTGGGTGGCCTACATTGATTGTTGAGCTCATAATTGATGATTTTATTTGGCATATTTGTCTTCTTCATGTTTTTTGGCAAACCAAATTCTTGTAGCATGTTGTAGATGATCATGGCAAAATTGTTGGAGGTGTTTCATGTTAGAGGTGATCATTTGGGTCCGTGCTATGTCTTAGCTAACATTTCTTGGTTTGCATGAGATTTTGTAGCATCTGCGGTTATATTTTTGTTATTAAATGGTGAGTGTTGAGCTGACCTTGATGATATTCAAAAGGTTGATTTCATGTATAAATAAATGTAATATCTTTGCACTTGTGTGAGTTTATGGATGAGAATCAGAATGTACGTGCACTGAATGTAAACATCTTTCATAGGTAGAGAAGAAGTATGAGAAGAAGAAAAATTTTATGTGCTTAACCAGAACTATAACCAAGCATTAGGGAGATGCTAATTTTTAGTTTATGATCTTTTGGATGAGATCCAAATCTATTTGTAAGATATTGACTCTTCCCTGGGTTGTAGCCCTTGTTGTTTTTGAGCAGTGAGCTCTAGGCAATGTGACTGAATGCATGTGCATTCTCCATTGTAATATTTCTAATGCTTCTAATAGAGTATCATCATATTGTGGGTAGGTTCCCACTGTGTTTTTTCCTTTGACTAGTTTTTCCATGTCAAAAATATTGGTGTTGTGTGTGTTCTTGATACATTTTGTTGGTTTATGCTTTCATGTTTAATTATCAAATTTGTGAATAAGCTTAAATTGTGTAAATTTTTTAGACAACTGATTCACCACCCCCCTCTTAGTTGTCTACTCAAAATAAGAGCTATTTCATTAGTTGGTATTAGAGATGGCTCCTCTAAAGAAGCTTGATAGCTTGAGGTGATTCAAGGTGGTGACTTACAAGAAGGATAGTATAGGATTTGATGGTACTAACTACTCTCCTTAGAAGAATCACATGGAGTGTAATTTAAGATGCATTTGGCAATCTTACTAGATAATTACTAAAGACAAGTATACCATTCTTCAAAATGGTCTTTCAACTCCAGATGAGATAAAGAAAGGTGAATACAATATAAGGGCTAAGGAATAATTATTGAGTGCTCTGATTGATTCTGAGATGAAAAATGTTATGGAACTAAAGATTACTCATGAGATCTTGAAGAAGTTGGAAACTTTGTATGAAGGTGATAGCTATGTGAAGATTTTCAAGTTGCAGAGTCTTAAGGGTAAATATGAGATGTTGAAGATGGGAAAAGATGATAATGTCACTTCTTTTATGCAGAAGGTGAATGAACTTGTGTGTAATATCAGATGTGTTGGTAGAGCATTGAAAGAATCAGAGATTGTTGCTAAAGTGGTCAAATCCTTACTTGCATCATACAAACACAAAGTTGCTACTATTGAGGATATCCAAACTATGACTAATGTAACTACGGACATGTTGATTTGTAAGCTATAAGGCTTTGAGTTAAGTGAGTTTGGCGATTCTATTCCTAACATAGAGTTTGTATTCAAAGCCACTATTTCTAGAAACAATAAGCAGAGATATGACCTGGGAGAAAGTTCTTTAAGGTGGATGTCCAGAGATGAGAAGGAGAGAAAGGAAATTGAAGAAGCCGAGCGAGAGGTTGAGGAGCTTGAAGAGCTGGAAGCACTAATTTCCAAGAGATTACCTAAAGGAGTTGGTAAGTATGAAGGAAAGTTACCTCTTAATTGTTTTCCTTGCAATAAGATAGGTCATTTTGCCTCAAGGTGTCCAGAAAGAGTTCCTAAGCCAAGACCTAACAATCCTAGATTTCAAAAGAGATGTTATTATGCTATTGATGAAGGTGTGTCAGTTGATGAATCAGATAAAGGAAAGACAAGTGATAATGAATGGGGTTTATTGCTAGCAAGGAAGATGATTGAATACCTACTAATTTTGCTAGCCG
Source organism: Cryptomeria japonica (assembly GCF_030272615.1). Taxonomy (NCBI): domain Eukaryota; kingdom Viridiplantae; phylum Streptophyta; class Pinopsida; order Cupressales; family Cupressaceae; genus Cryptomeria; species Cryptomeria japonica. The sequence continues at coordinate 727,311,231 of NC_081414.1, forward strand.
CACAAATGGAAAGAGTTTTAGCTGCACAAGTTGAAGAGAAAGATGAATGGGTGATTTATAGTGAATTCTCTCACTATATGATATGTCATAAGAATAAGTTAGTGAGCTTGGAGAATAATTAAGGAGGCATTGTAAGGTTTGATGATGATAAAGCTAGAATAATCTATGGTAGAGGTTCAATTTCTCTTGATGGTAAGCACAATTCAGATGATGTCTTGTATGTAGAAGGTCTAAAGCATAATTTTTTGAGTGTTGGACATATGGTTGACATGGGATATGATCTTTAATTCAAGAATGGAAAATATATAATCTTCGGTAGTGTCAGAATAGAGATTGCATTAGGCACAAAGACTAAAGGTAATATCTTTCACTTAAATAGTGCTGGTAAAAGATGTTTGATTGCTCAGACTGATGAAAGTTAGTTGTGGCATAGGAGGATGTGTCATGTGAATTTTGATAACATTACCAAGATAAGTTCTACTCAGGTTGTGAGAGATCTTCCTAAGTTGATGAAACCTACTAACCCTATATGCAAGGAATGTCAGTTAAGGAAGCAAACAAGAATTTATTTGAAGAGTAATAAACATTTTTTCAAATGGATTGTTGGATCTTCTACATATTCATTTGTGTGGTCCTTGTAGATTCAAAAGAATGCAAGGAGATAGATATTTTATGTTACTGATTGATGACTATTCTAGGATAATGCGGGTTACTTTCTTGATGAAGAAATTTAAAGCTCTAGAGAAGTTCAACATTTTCAAATTTATGGTTGAGATTGAGATAGGTTTGAAGTTGAAGTGTCTAAAATCTGACAAAGGTGGAGAATTCACTTCTCGTGAATTTAATGCATTTTGTGAAGAGAATGGCATAAAGAGACAGTTGTCTACTCCAAGAACCCCTCAACAAAATGGTGTTGTGGAAATGAAGAAGAAACCATTCAAGAAGCTGCTAGAACCATGATGTTGGAAGGAAATGTTCCACATGTCTATTGGACAGAAGTTGTGAGTACTGTTGTTTACACTCTTAACCAGGTGCATATCGAGGGTGATATCAGTAAGACTCCTTATGAATTATGTTTTGGTCATGCTCCTACTATTAAATATTTTAGAATTTTTGGAAGTAAAAGTTATATTAAAAGGGATGAAGATTTAAGAAAGTTTGATGCTAGATGTGATGAAAGAATATTTCTTGGTTATTATAGGTCTATCGGTGTTATAATAAGAGACTTTGAAAGATAGTTGAAAGTGCAAATGTTAGAGTTGATGAAGGCAAGGAAAGATAATCCATATCTCTCGAATATGATTTAGATGATTAGAATGACTGCTCAAATAAAGGGAAGCAACCTCAAACTCATTACCAAGTGTAGATCATTCTAGAAGAGGGAACAAGTGCAAGTGCAAAATAAACAACTCAAGGGTCTAAAAATCAAGAAAATCCTAAGACTCCCAAGTATGTAAGATTGAATAATTATAAAAATGAGAGTATAGGAGATATAAATAAAGCTCTTCAGAGAAGAAGAAGAGTTGTTGAAGATCAAATTGAGTATTGCTTGATTTTAAAGATTGAACCTAGAGATATGAAACAAGCATGTAAAGATGAACTTTGGGTAAAAGTAATGGAAGAATAATTGAATCAAATTGAAAAGAATAATGCATGGATTCTTGTTCCCAGACCTAAGAACAAAATATAATTGGAACTAAATGGGGTCTTTCAAAACAAATTGAATGAGCAAGGTGAATTTGTTAGGAACAAAGATAGACTTATTTGTAAAGGATATTCACAATTTGAAGGAACTGATTTTGAAGAGACTTTTACTCCAATGGAAAGGATTAAAGTTAGATTATTTACTTCTTATGTTGTTTACAATAATTTAAAAGTCTATCAGATGGATGTCAAGTCAATATTCCTGAATGGAAAATTGGAAGAAGGGGTGTACATAGAGAAACCAAATGGATTTCAATTGAGTGATCAAGGAGAAATGGTTTTCCAGTTGAATAAAATATTGTATGGATTGAAGCAAGAACCAAGAGCATGGTATGCTAGATTGGATAAGTATATGTTGAAGCTAGGATTCAATAAAAGTATTGTTGATAGTAATTTGTATTTTAAGATTGATAATGATAACATTTTGATTATTGAAGTTTTTCTTGATGACATTATCTTTGGAGGAAATGATCTAGTTTGTGCAAAGAGTTTTATAATGAGATATAGAATGATTTTGAAATGTCTATGATTGGAGAGATGAAATTCTTTTTGCGAATACAAATTAGTCAGTTAGATAAAGGGATCTTTATATCTGAGTCCATGTATGTGAAAGAGTTGTTGAAAAAGTTTGGTTTACAAGATACAAAACCTATTATAACTCCTATGGTGACCGAATGTAAGTTGAATAAAGATGATGATTCCCCTAAATCTAACTAGACCAAATATAGATCTATGATTGGTGGATTACTTTATTTGACTTAGACCACACTGAATATCATGAAGACCATTTGTCTTGTTGCTAAATTTCAAGCTGATCCTAAGGAATCTCATGTTGTAGATGTTAAAACAATTTTTAGATATTTGAAGGAACTATTGATTGTGGTTTATGGTATCCTAAAGATGTTGATTTTAATTTGAACGCTTTTACTAATGCTGATTGGGAAAGAAATATGGATGAGCGGAAGAGTACTAGTGGTGGTGCATTTTTCTTGGGAAAAAGGTTGGTTTCTTGGTTGAGCAAAAAGCATAATTCTATTTCTTTATCTATTGTAGAGATAGAATATATTGTTGCTGCAAACTATTGTACTCAGGTAGTATGGATGAAGAAGATGTTGAAAGATATAAGAGTTGAGTATGATGAGCCTAATGCTATCTATTGTGACAATTCAACTGCAATCAAAATTTCTAAGAATCTGATGTTACATTCAAAGACTAAGCATATATCTATCAAGTTTCACCTTTTGAGAGACAAGGTAAATGAGAAGGAAGTTAGATTGAAGTATATTCCTACAAAGGAAAATATTAAAGACATCTTTACAAATCCTTTGCCTAAGGATGCTTTTGAGTATCCTAGAGGAAAGCTAGGGGTGATTACCCCTCTTGATCAAAACTAAGATGCATTGGTATGCAGCAATCCTGAGCATTTCACAGTCATATCTTGTGATCTAGATTGATGAGTGGAGGCTATTACTCAGGGGGAGTAGTCACTAAGTCATTTTTCTAGTACAAATATGTGTCTTTTCCATTGATGTCTAAGGGGAAGAGATTCATGTGAAAAATTGTGTTGGGAGAGAGTCATGAAAGGGGGAGAGAGTAATATAAGGGAACTGTTGATTTCTTTGTCATTGATTATTTTTCATATCATATGTTGCCATCAATTCCAAAAGGGGAGATTTTTGGAGATTGTTGGAAGTATATTGCAAATATGTGCTTCAGAGAAATTTGAGAGATGTATTGTCATTGATGTCAACATATTTCTCTTTCTATGATAATGATGTGGTGAAGTTCAATGAGTTGGTGTGTTCAGCATGGTGTGTTTTCATATTAAAGGTTTTGTACTTGGTTGTGTATAAATTATTCAATGCAATTTTTAGAGTTTTTGAATGAAGATTTCATTTAGTTATGAGTATCTAAGTTGTGGTTGGTTTTTCTTTTGTTCAGTGATGATAGTGGTTACTATTTCGATATGCATTGCTCTACATTATAATATCTTGATCTGTGGATTTGGATATATGTTTGGGACATTGACATGTATCTTCAATTCAGTTGGTCAGTGTTTTGGAGCTTTGCAATTGATTTTTCCAAGTTGATAGTCATTGCATTTTATGTTCCTGAGGTCCGATATAGAGATAATGATGATTCTAGTAATTCAAGTTTGTGTGGATGTTTATGTGGTAATTCATTATTCTTTTGGATGTTTATAGATCATGTGCCTTTTGTGTTGGTGGTCTACATTGATTGATGAGCTCGTAATTGATGTTTTGTTTCAGCATATTTGTGTTCTTCATGTTTTTGGTTGATCAGATGCTTGTAGTGTGTTACAAATGATAATGGTGTAATTCTTGGAGGTGTTTCATGTTTTAGGTGATGATTTGGGTCCATAATATGTCTTAACTATAATTTGTTGGTCTGCATATGATATTGTAGCATGTGTGGTTTTATTTTATTAATTAAGTGGTTAGTATTGAGTTGAACTTAATGATCGTCACAAGGTTGATATAATGTATAAATAAATGTAATATCTTTGTAATTATGTTAGTGTATGGATGAGAATAAGAATGTATGTGCACTAAATGCAAACATTTCTCGGAGGTAGAGAAGAAGTGTGAGAAGACAAAAGTTATTATGTGCTTAACCAGAACTGTAACAAGGCATTAAGGAGATGTTATTTTTCAGTTCATGATCTTCTATATGTGAACCAAATATATTTGTAAGACAATGAGTCTTCCTTGGGTTGTAGCCCCTTATTGTTTTTGATTATTAAGCTCTAGGCAGTGTGCCTAAATTCACGTGCATTCCCCATTGTAATATTTATAATACTTATAATAGAGTATCATCATATTGTGGGTAGGATCCCACCATGTTTTTTCCCTTGATTGAGTTTTCCACATCAAAAATCTCGATGTTGTGTGTGTTATTGATGTGTTGTTGTTTGATGCCTTAATTCTTAATTATCAGATCTTAGAATAAGTTTAAATTGTGTAAGTTTTTCAGACAATTGATTCACCCTACCTCTCTCAGTTCTCTACTCAGAATAAAAGCTATTTCTTTAGAGAACTACATGCATAAAAATGTCATCTTGAAGAGTAAAAATTAGTTTATCTAAAATTTCATCTTTGTATGATTAAAATTACACTTTTGTAATGCCCTGCCAGGAAACCCCTAACGGTTTAAGTTAAAAACACTCAAATAGAGTGTAAATATATTTTTTTTATAATAATAATAGTTACGAGTGTTAATAATAAGTTACAACCTTAAGATAATCTAGAGTTAACAAAACTTAGATAGCACAGTGGAAGGCTAAATGATCCTAAGGAGTTTCCCAACGTGATTACGTATCCTTACACCTAACTCATCTCGTATCAATTGATACAATAAGCCAGATATCTTAATTACGAGATAACACATAAGACATGATTATATATATGTTCAATGATCTAACATCTTAGAATTTTAGGAAGCGTTCATTTATTTGGCATGGATAGGAGGCCATCGTGAGGTTATTTACTCAATGCACATTAACACCTAATTATTTAAAGAGGCCTTCCTTAAGGTTCAATGTGATTAATACATGAAGTTCATTCATTTGGTTTTAAGATAACCACCCACATTTGATATCTTTCTTAAATACTAAAAGTATGGTTAATAAGATGAGATTTGTTCATTAAGGATTAAAATTCCATTAATAGAGTGAGGTTCCCTCATTAAAGTTTAAGCATAACCAAACTAAAGAGTCGTAATTGTTTTATGGAGGATAAAATGTGAGTAGCCATAGGGTTCATTCATTGAAGTTTTAATAATGCTAATAGAAGGAGCTCAATTCATTAAGGTAAAAATGTATTAGGACACATCAGTCCATCCTTTAAATAAAAATATAGTTAGCAAGATGAAAATTCATCATTACAGGATTAAAATATAAGTTCATAGTGACGTTCTTCCATTAGGATTAAAATATAATTATCTTATTGCATGTCACTCTTTTTAGTTAAATGAAGTTAATATGAAAAGATACATTTACTAATATTAAGATATAAACAACTATATGGATACTTCCCTCTTAAGTTCAATTTTGGCAAACATAAAGAAATTCATTTATTAGGATTATAATTATGGATAAATAGTTGAGTTCACCCAATTATCAAGTTAATTTGGTAAGTGTTATCTGTTAAGATTAAAACATAAAATAACTAAACAAATTCATCCAATATAGTGAAACATAATTAACATGGCGATACTCATTTACTAAGATAAGAAGGTAAATACCTATATGAGGTTCATCCTTTAGATTTCAACTTAGAAATTATAACACTAATTCTAACTTGGTTTCCCAATCACATTCGTTCATTTTACATGCTTAAGAACAAGTTAATCCAATAATGGTAACCTAGCAAGATTCCTTCCACTATTACTACTTCTAATTAATATAAACAAAATATTTTTCCATAATCATAATTACAATGTTTTATGAACCTGATTACTACATTTATCAAGATGTCTACTTTTGTGCACTTTGATCTAGTTTCATTTAATTCCCATCAGTCACTTATACAAGATAACAACCATACATGATAACTCAAAGTATGAAGTAAAAGAGACAAGGCATTGCATAAAACGGGTATGATCTCAGAGTTCACCCCTAAAGGGCTACATCTTCGGGTCTGCTCAACTGCAAGACCCTTCTGGCAATAAAATTTGTTTAGGGTTACATAAGATACATGTTGTATACATTCATGCCTTTTAGGCGATCACAACCATAATACAAATGACCACTTCGGTCAGTAAAATACATCTCTACAAGTTTTCCAACCAAGTTCACATAAATGTAAGCATCTCTCATCCAGACATGTTACTTAATCCTTAGATAAACATCATTGACATATTGGTCTAGAACTATACACTAGTACCCCTCTCTAGCAACACAACTATACCCTAATCAAAGAAAATATACTTTAAAAGGAACCTTTGAAATGAAAAGAAAACACTCCCCAAGGATTTATAAATCTCTTGCATATATATAAAGCAAGTATACGTGAACCTCAATTTATATCTAACGAATTAAAAATAACACCCACATTTATCCATAACTAATAATTAATAGTTATTAATGCTATATATATTAATCAAAGTGTAGCAAAAATCGATACATGATTAATAACATCTATTACTATATGAGTTATCTAAATATCAATATCTAAATCCCAAATATTATTTAATACTCAAATTAAATAATATTAAATGAATAAAGAAAAAAAAAAAACTAAATTTAAATAATTAAAAACTCCATTTAAAATTATTATTTTTTTTTTTCAATTTATTAACTTACTATTATAACGTTAGTTTATTGTTTTTTTTAAAAAAAACAATAAATAAAAATAAATATTAAAAAAAAGAAAAAAAATACAAATTTGGGGTTACCCACGTGGACCCCACGTGGGCCCCCTTGGTAGCCCATGCTACCATTGGTAGTGCTGCTACCAAATGGTAGCAAGCCCTACCTCTGGTAGTGTTGCTACCATTTGGTAGCAGTTCACTACCAATGGTAGCGCTGCTACCAGCTAGTAGCAGTGCTACCCTTGGTAGCAGTGCAATAAAAATTATTTTCTTATATATATATTTTTTAAAATAACAATAACAAACCAAAACAAGACTACCAAAATGTGTAGTCAAAATTTTCCCAGCCAAGAAATACTCTCATAAAAATTATTTTTACTTATTGAATATATATTTTTTTAAAAACTAGTATATGTAAATATTGATAAAAAGATGAATAACTCTCCAAAACAGCCCACACAGTTTGAAACACAGACTTAAAACATTTTCCAGCAAACCCCATTTTTGGAAAACAATCACAGTCACAACCATTTCTCTTCCATTTTTTTTTTTTTTGAATGTCAAGGGTTTCAAAATAATAGAAGAAATTGTTGAATAACCCTCCCATTAAGCAAATATTTGGCACAAGGAAGCTCTCTTCTCACACAAAGATCCAACAAAACTAATCTTTAACAATTGTCTACAATGAAACTTACTCATGGGCAAACAATGGAAAATCAGAAAAACCAAAATTGCAAGAACAACATACCAGCCCCCAAATCTGCTGCTGTAAAACTCCATCTTTGTCCAAAATCCCCAATCTCCCTTCCAAAACCATTTCTTTTTTTTTTTTCCCCAAAAAGATGACCCAATCCAAGAAGCCCCCAAAAATATTTCAAAAACTAGGTTAAATGAGAAACCTCCCTTTTTGACCTAATTTCCAATTTTGAATTTAAGCATTTATTTTTTTTTGAAAATAAAAGAAACATGAAAATGGAGATCATTCTTTTCCACTACTCAATAAATCTAACTCATTTTATTCTAATTAAAATTAACATGCTTCTATCTCTTATTTAGTTTTAAATTTTAATTTCTCAATATTAATTTAGGCCTACATTATATTTCGAAACTACTGACTAGGGTAACGCATTTTGATTAATTTAAATTTCCAAAAATCAATCTTTTATACTATATCAACTTTACAAGTAAAAAAAAACAATAATTTCTTTTAAATAATAAAATTTACCCTTTCTCTTCCAAAATGCAAAAATGATTAATTTATTTCTATTTCCCAGTGACTTTAAATCTTTCCTTTCTAAAACGCATAACTCATTGAATTTCGTTATTATTAAAATTAACTATTAAATTAACTCGCTATAACATAATAAAGCGACCTTTTTAATAAATGACTAATCTCATGAAAGAAATCTATTTATTCTAATTTTCTCAAGTACAAATGCGTAAATGAGCACAGTAATCCAAGTTAAATACTTTAAGCTTGCTACAATTCTAATTAAAGCGATCTCTTTAAAATAATGATTAATCATATAAAAGAAACTACCTATTTTAAATTTCTAAATTACTAATGCGTACATATACTCATTAAATTGAATTAAATACTTAGTATAACAAACTCCACTTACCCCGCGCTAGGCATGCAAATCAAGGAAGTCCACCAAATCACATGACATGCAACCCAATGAAAATAAAGCCCCACGAACCACACACGACACTCACTTAACCATGGCTAAGGCAAGACGAGTGTTTTATGACCCCCAAATCCAAATTCTGAGGATGGAGGAGGTTTACTCAAACCTAGAAATCCCAAAGGAGATGAACCTCACCCTAGGCGGTGTCGTACTTGCAATCTTCTGCACCCATGAATCACGCAAGCATACACATACATATACATATTCAATGAAGGCATTAGCTCGAGATTTATCACAAAAATTAGGAAATGATTACATTTACACAAGAATCGATGCAAGAGCACAATAATAGGTATGCACAATTATTTATATTATCTAAACTACACATTGCATCATGGTTAACCTACCATTTAAGAATTCCACATAGGAAGTCAACCAAGGTCAAACGGGTTTTACAAGTCCGACTAGGGTAGGGGCATTACAACTTTGGAATTGAAGTGAATTTGAATGTATTGCATGTGAAAATTACTATTTTTAGCTACAACCAGGTTCTAACACATTAAGACATCTATAAAAATAGGTTGAATGCAATTCATTCCATATCTCTACTCATTAGATCAATTGAACCTTGATAACATGATCAAAAAGTGTTTGTAATCTCATTTGAATACAAAGATTTATTTGTTGCTAAGAAAATTCTAAAATTTTTAATTTCTTCATTTGGTATCAGTGCCCGATCAATCATTTGATGGTTTTATTGGCAATATGTGTTGGCATTGATGTCAAATTTATGTCTTTCAAATTGTGTTATTGTTGATGTCAACCTATCATACTTGTATAGATATGATCTTCTATAGAGATGGCTTCATGCTATAGGAGAAATAACACTTGACATGGTTCGATATGATTAGCATGAATGAGGATTGTCTAGAAGACCACAAGTTATATCCATGGAAGAATATTAGTCTAGGTATATCATATGTATATGGTAACACATTGTTAAACATGATTTATGATTCGGTCATGGGATGTTGTGATATTAGTTGATAGATACATGTTCAAGGTGTTAGTTAATATTTAAGATTTGAATTACACTTTTTTTGTTGAGGAAATTCATCTAAGAGTTGAGTAGTGTATTTTTCTAAGTTTGTCAATTGATATTTTTCTCCACATTATTTTGCATTGCATGACTTGTCCTTATGGTTTTTGGGATAGATTTGTCTGTCACTAAGGTTCTTACCACTAGCATTTCAAGTGATAATATCTTTTACAACAATAGTTATATTTAATTGTTATCTAGATTTCACTTTAGTAGTGTAATATATCTCAATCACTCATTAGAATACTTTTCATTCCAATGCGGTTATTGGCATGCTTGTGCATATTTGGGAATATGTTGAAGAAGGTATATAGATTCATTAATGTGAGTTTTGGATGAATTGGTGCCCTACAATTCCATATCTTATGTATTGAAGTATCATAGTATATCTAGCTTGTCCTATTTCTACTTGTTTAGTGGGTGTGTCCACTTGCCCCTTCATTTGATGATCAATTACTTAAGGAGATAGTTGTCGAGATATTGTAGATTGTTTACATTATTGCCATTTTGGTTAACATATTATTTTGGGATTCTCCTTGGTGTTGTAAACATAAATAGATAGCATGTTTTCATAGTAATATTGATGTTTTGGCTCAATAGAATGAAATCTTTAATTTATGGTCAAAATATACCTATCTTAGTGGCTTTGAAAGATGTGTTAAGATGTGTTTGGGGTTCAACTATGTCTCTCATTTATCTGCCACATAATTTTGTTTATAATACATTTTTTTCGGATTTGACCTATACAATACTCCATGTTTCTTCTATAGGTCCTATTGGAACCACCCTAATTGATAGATTGAGGTATTGTGGAGGATATATAAGGAAGTATAAATAATTTTTGAGGGGTGTAAGATGTGTTGAATTTGTTGGTATTGAATCAATTGAATATGAAGTGTGTTAATTTAGTTTCGTGGATTAATTATGCTATAAATGGACTACAATATCAACATATATCAGATGTTGTTCATGTTCAAACTTTCATTATTATTTTCATCTATCCTACCACCAAATTGTGAGTATCTTTAGTAGGTCATTGTTTCATTGCATCTTTCTCTACAAGTCCTTTTTGGGTATAGTGAGCTTCCTTGGGCTATGAGTCCTAAAATAAATATAGTAATATATGTTTTCTATATTGTGGGTTAACTCCCATAGTGGTTTTTCTCTCATTGGGTTTTTCACTTAAAAATATTGAATTTCTTCTATGGTGCACACTTTTTTCCCATTCTTTCATTCAATAGATCTAATTTATGTTTAAATAATTAATGTCTATTTATGTTTTTAGTTAATTATGATTGACAAAAACCCCTATCAACATCCAAGTCTGTTAAAAAATTAGTACTAGACAAAGGTTCCTAAGATAACACTCTAACAACTAAGGTGATTCTTGCATTTGAACACATGAAATATAAAGCAATCAATAATAATATAATTTATTCTAATTAGATCTAGAAGAAATGAAACTTGAAGGTAGGGATATTGATCCTAATGATTATGAATTGGATCTTGAAGGAGAACTATGGTCTTCTCTTGAGGACATATATTACAAGGGATGAGTGTGAAGAATACAAGACCAAATTCAATAAGGCAGAAAAGATGATTGTCAAGCTAAAAACTAAGAATGAGGAGAGCATAGAATATGAAGATTAACCCAAGAAGGTAGAGGATGGTAGAGATAACCTAAAGATTCAAGTTGAATAAGGAAAGAAGATTATTAATTTTTTAGAGACCAAGATTCAATAAAAATTGTTGAATGTGCCAAGCGTGAAGAAGAAATTTTTTCTTTGAAAAAACGATTGAAGCATGTGAAAGAACAGATCAAAAAGCTTTGAAACTCAATAGTGATAGTGACCTTCTTGATGAAGTACTCAATTATCGAAAACCACAAAAGACAAGGATGGTATTTGTTTTCAAAAAAGACAAAGTTCTAAGACAGAAGACAAGAATGAGAAAGAAAAGGAAAAGCTACATGATGAATCTAAGAAGATAGAAGGGATTTGGATGTAGGAGGAGAATTAGAATGAATTCAAGTCATAAAGATATTGAATTCATAATTAAAATGATTAAAAACAATATCATGAATAAGAATAATACAATGACTACTTAATCCTTCTATGGTCACTATAACACTTTCAATAAGTTTGTTCATAATGCATTTGATTATAGATCTAATGTAAGAAAAAGTGGAAATTATTAGGAACATGGTACCACATGCTATAATTGCAATAAACCGGGGCACATTACAATGTTCTATAAGGAGAAGAATGTTATAACTTATGTTTCACAAAAGAAAGTTGATTATGTTTATATGAAGAAGGTAATGAATTTTTTTGAAATAATAAGGAACTAAGTGAGGTGAACGATGGATTAGTATCTCAAGATGGTGTAGATGGTTCCTTCAAAAACTAAAAAAAAAATTATTGGTTCAGGGGGCCTAAAAATAGAAACATTTTAGACCCTTGAGAAGCATATGACACTAAAATATTCAACATATTGGTTAATGGTGATATGGACATGATTGTGTATTGGTAATGTGATGTTTGATCAAACTTTAAAAGTAGATTCTCTATTTCTAAAGGTTTTCTACATGGTTTGTGAAGCCCTAATATAAGAAAATGGTTAAAAGTTTCTAAAACCTAAGTGCATTCAATGTCTATTTGATAGGGAATATGAGAATGGTACCTAGAAATGACACTTGGTCATTTTTTATCTCATTCCATGCATTCAAGAGTGATAAAGACCTAACAAGAAAATAATTTGTTCAAAGTGCACCTACATTTAAATCCCAACAATCATATTTCCAGTTATTTTTAATTTCAATTGCAACCCAAAGCTCAGAAGGATAAACACAAATACACCTCTAGTTACTGATTTATTGGAGATGTCAGGGCTACTATTATAGAAGCATATCCATGTATCTCTTATGAATAAAAAAGGTACATCATTTTCCCATGTTCTCATTAACGTAATTCAAATTGAGGATGTCCACAATTGCACTCATTCACCTTTCAATGAATACAATCATGTGAATATTGAAGAGTTTAGGAACAAATTGATGTTGGATGATAACTTAATGTTTAAATTGGAGTATGCAACATAGAGGAGAATAAAATGGACATCTTAAAGATTTCTCTAATTTTATATGAGGAATAGTGCATCAATATTATGTTAATCAACATTGATAAAGAGTTTATCTACCTTGACCAACCCTACTAGATTACAAAAGATTCCATAAGAGAAGTAGCATGGCTATGGTCCACCAAAATAGGGTCAACATTTAAGTATATGAAGAATGATGAGGTTACCTGACTTACTAGAGATAATTTTGATAATAGAACCATGACTATGGATGATATTATTGATCTGGGGATCTGATATGCCACAATTTATATTTCTTACAAGATATACTTCACTAATAGAGAAGGTTTTTATATTGCCAAAAATATTCACACAACCTATCAAATGGTTGAAGAAGCTAAATAGTTTTATATTTGTGAGATTATGTGGTAGTAGCCAAAAAAAAACCTATGCAAGAAAAAGAAGAAAAGATATAACTTTTGGTATGATTTTCTTATTATATGTTTGATGTTTTATTTTATAAAGGAATCACCTGGAGTAAATAATGTAGTCTAGAGAAAGGATATTCCTATATCTTCTCAAATTAGAGACCATGTGCATATATTGTTCAGATAGAAAAACATGTGATGCTCCACATTCTAAAGTGACATACAGGAAAGGTACATGATACCTTTTTAGGTTGTGGAAAGATATAAGGTGGTTGTCACTTTTATGGTTGATAAGGACAATTATTATATGGAGGTTGTTGATTCTTGAACTATATGGAATCCAAATTTCCTTATGAGGTCTTTGGACTTGAATGGATTTCCTATGCTAACATCTTGGTCAACAAGCCTAAGGATCTGAATGTTGAAAGATTTGGGACATATGAATACAATACAAAGAAGATAATGAAGATGAAGATTGATGAAATATTGGAGAATAGGTTAGGGATACCATCTATATGTATTATTGAGGCATTTGAAGCTCCTACTAACACCCCATAGCCTCCACAAGCACCTAGAAGAATAGATAGTTCTACCACTACCACTTCTACACCTCCTAAACCTTCTAGGCCAGCCTAAACACCTCTTAGCAAAAGAAGAGATTCTACTAAGGTACCAATACGAATAGAGAGTCTAGCATAGAAAATAAAGAGAATAAAAAAAAGGCAAATGAGAAAAGATCAATCCAATAAGTGATGATGATGATGATGATGATAATTAAGAAGAAGAAGAAATAGAAGATTTTATATTGAGGAGAAGAGAAAAGAGAAAAAGGCAAGGAGAAGAGGAAACAAGCTCTAAAAGAAAAAGAAAAAAAGGGAAAGGAAATGAGAAGGGAAAGGAAATGAAGACAAGAAAGACACCTCTAGAGATACCTAAACAAGATATTTTCAATTTAGATATATTTCTCATCATGGGGCCATAGAAGAAAGTGATAAGCTCTATCTAGAAGTGCCTCTATATAATCATAAACTCATTGAGAAAGCCATAATCTTGTATATGGTGAAGTTTTATTTTACTTTGAGTGACATTTTTTATCAGCTTTTGGAGGGCCTTGTTGATTTCTTAATGGAGAAAAGAGATGAAGTATCAAGCTAAAAGCATAACTGAGAGAGAAAGATCTTACATAGGTTGGATCTTCACTATTTGAGGATGAGATAACAAAGATAATTATGAGATAATATAAAAAATTAAGGATAAGGGTAATCAACCTCATGAGTATGAGGAAGGAAGACAAAGATGAAGTGCAAAAGTGGATAGTAGAAAAGACTACAAAATCCTTGAAGAAATGAAGAGTGAAGTAATGATTGAAGAAAAATTCCCTCTGGGTGACTATTATTTGGAGGAGATACCTAATTTAATTTTTTTGGATGTGTCTACTTTTGAAGTTCATGAGATAGGAAGAAATGATAAAAATAATAATGGGGTTACGAAGGATGTGTAGACTACTCCATTTGTGAATACTGTATCCATTGCTTTAATTGATGTCAAACCAGCTATCAGGTGTGGATTGGACAATATATGTATCCCTTATTGGTCTAAATATTGGTCTGAATGTTATATGTAGTCAGTATGTGTACTTATTTTGTGATGGATAGATGTTACTATTATGGATAGACATTATGATGTGGTATGAAGGAGGTAATATAATATGATAATCTCTAGAAGATCCTTGTTCTATAATTTTAAGTTCTCATTGATCCAGGTATTAGTTATGTGTCCTCATATTAGCTAATTTGATTATATTAATAGTATCTATTTGAGTTTCATGTTGTGGTATCCTTGGTACACATGGAGTCTATAGTTTGGAGATACTATGCCTAATTTTTTTTTATAATGGGTCAGTATTGTTAGGTCCGAATGACCCTGCCACACTCCGATAATCTCAACATATGCATTGGCGAATGAGGTATATAAAAGGAAGCATGTAGAGATCTTGTAGATGCCGACATGAGTGTCTTGACAACATGTTGGGCTTGGCCAACACACTATTTTGTATTTGTAACCTCTAGTGTATATATATATATATATATATATATATATATATAGTAGCATGAGATATATGACATGGTATGGTACGAAGGCGTGTGTGAGACATAGATTAAGGAAGTTTGTGAGATATACAAAAGAGAGTTAGCAATGAAGGTAGCAGTGTGTGAAGTGTGAGTTGCAAACAATGAAGACAAACAGTGTTGTGTAGAACATTAGTCCTTCACTAGATCTGTTGCAGAACAATTGTATAGAGATGTTTAACTGGATCTACTATAAGATTTTGTAAATTACAATCTGAGCTTAAACTTCGAACTAATCATATGCATTTGAAGATGCAATACTTTTTAGTTCAACATTTTCTATTGCAATAAGCATTCTAGCAATAAGTCATTCATTTGTATCTTTGTAGTGAGCCACTTTTGTAATCTAGCTATGAGCCACCCCTTTTGTAAACACCATATAACTAGTTATAATCTCATGAGAGTTAACACTCTTCATGTATTTTCCCATTTGGGGTTTCCATGTATAAAATCCAATGTTTGTCTTGTGGTTTGTGTTCTTCATGTTTATTATTCATTTATTGTTTTATATTTGTTAGATTTGTTTGATGAATTTTGATATCTCTATGGAAGATTAAAGTGAGAGAAAAATATTTATGTTTGTGGGAATATTGAAGCACCACCCCTTCTCGATATTTCAATCCTTTCAACCTAATCATCAATTTGTATTAGAGATTAGGTCCCTTGCTTGGAAGATAAACCTCTTAAGAGAGAGATATGTTGGTTAAATCATGGCTACTATATGCATGACCAATTTTTTTTTGATGGATGAAGATTTGAAGACAACTCTTGAAAATTTGGAAAGTGTTGAATCAAAGAATAAAAAATTGAAAGAGAATGTGAAGATAACAAATGAATGTGTGTAGAAGCTAAGAGAGAAAATCTGAAAGTTCAAACTAAGGCATAAGGAGGTTAACAATCAGTTGAAGCAAGCGAATGAGACCATTAAATATTTGATGCAAAAGATTCAGGAAAAAGATAAGGTAGAGAAATTACTAAAGGAAACAATAAAGTATAACACTAAGGAATGTGAAAAGCTTGAGTAGGAGGTGAAGAATCTAAAGAGATAAAATAAGATCCTTGACAATAGTAAGCTCCTAGAAGATTTGATCAGCATGGAGCAAGTTAATATGGACAAAACAAGACTTGGTTTCCAACTTGGTATGTGTTTAGATCAGAATGATAAAGAAGAAAACAAAGAAGTCAAAGCCAAAGTAGAGAAAAAGACATAAGATGAAAGAAAATCCCGAAGTCAGAATTATAATGCAAGAAGATCATTAGTCCAACAACCTAATGCATAAAGGTACCCATATTTTAAACATTTTATTTTAAATGCAAAAAAAATGGACTTAAGGTAGTAGATTGTAGAAGCATTCAGTGTTATAGTTGCATGAGGTTTGGACATAAAGAAATTCTTTATAGAAATCATGTTATGAATTGGAATTATAATCCGACTGAAGCAAACAATAAGGGTTACAACTTTCATGGATACTGTTATATTTGTAATAACTATGGGCATAAGGCTAATCAATATAGACACATATCACATCCAGTAAGACTTCAAAGGAAAGTTATCAGTTGTTTCAAATGCAAGCAATCTAGACATTATACTAATCAATGTACAAGTGGAATTAAAGAGAAATTTGTTGAGAAGAATGTGATGAAGTATGTTGAATCAAAGAAGAAATAAAATGTGGTTTGGAGAAAGAAGAGTGAGAACAAAGGAAGCAGGCCTGGTGTACTAGAATCTAGTGCACGCACCTCTTCCTCTCGTAACGAAGTATAGAGATTTGGGTCAATGGGAGTTTATTTGAAAGAAAAATCTTATATCCTCCCTATCTGAGTGGATCATGTCATTGATCGGACATGATAGTGTTTTAAGTGTTATTTGGTAATTAGAAAATTTTTTGGTGACATCATTGACAAGATAGTTCTTGGTGGAAAAATCCTAAGAAAGTGTTTTTGGCCTGATAAGTATTAGATTTTTTAATTCATTCTTTCATATTAGTTATTTATGTTTGAGATTATTGTGAACAGTAGAGGAGTAGGAAAGTAAGCAATGCAAGCAATCATGAAGGAATCTATTTCTATGATCATTGGTTTGTATGACAGTCGATAAGTTCTGATAAAGAAGTCAATCTTGAATAGAGAAGTGGAAGCCCTAACCAACATAAAGGATGATCAATGAGCTTTAATCATTAACACAATTGTGAACTTTGTGGTGAGATATGTCGCCTGCGACTTTCTTATAAAATTTATTTTAGGAATAGGGAAGGTGCCACCTCAAAAATTGCAGTATATATGACAGATATGCTCACAATGGAAAGCAAATCATTTGACTTGTGTGAATTATTGAAACACTTTTTGTTAGAGAATATCAAGATGAAAAAAGAAAAGAATTATGCTTTCCGGTTTTGGTCATTTCTTGTAAGTTTAGCTATGTACTATTTGGGATCCCTTCTAGAAAAATATAATGTAATATGGGAGTCAAGTGTTCTGATTGCAAGGAAAATACTTAGATATTTGAATAGTTTGAATAATAAAGAGGAATCTTATGATACCCATTTCAAAGCATTTCTAGACATGTGGAGTGTTAGCCCGGTGTCTGTATCTTTCATTTCCAATTTTGGAGGCTCCTCCTTCAAAAAGAAGAAAAGGAGACAGTTTGTTCCTGTTAGTATTTCGAAGCCAAAGAGAACAAAGGAAAAATATGTTGTTGTGACTGATAATCTGGAATCCCCTGTAGCTGGAGAAGATTTGGTTGTTGTAGAGAAAGAAGCTAGAGAATGAGATGATGCATCTAATTTACTGAAATTGGTCGAGTTAGATAGAATTGAAATCATTCTATTCAACCATTTAATCTGGAACAACATGAGCCTTGAAGATATCAATAATCTTCTTTCAAAATATTTGAACTAAGTTCTAAAGGAGAAGTTTTCTAAGTAGTGAATCAAAGAAAAAGGTTTGGATATGCAAAATCTACTGAATGAATGTGTTAATGCACAAAAGATCTTATCAACTTGTATTGAGGGATTCAGGAATGATATCCCTAGTTCTCTCTATAAGAGGCTATAGGTATTGTATCTCTTAGCCGACAATTGCAATGAAGCAAAAAAGAAAATTTGATGCTATTAAAGATGAGCTAACAACCCTATGCAAATATTTTGTTTCTTGGATAATAAGGATGGTGAGTAGAGGAAAAGAATCAATTCTCTTCAAGATAAACTCTTATTGCTGCAAAATAAGAGAGTAGAATTTTTGAACATGTTTTGGAAGGATAAGCCGATTGTTGAGGCCAAATTGGAGCATTTTTAAGTGTTTCTTGGGAATGCAGTTGAGTATGAGAAAATATCATTTGCTTCAGATAGTTTTTCCCATATAGTTCATCTATTAGTAGAGTGTACAAGCCTTTAAGTTAGCATTAAAATATACATACATTCTTCAGAATTTATTCTTCTGGATCTGAAGGATAAATACAACTTAATCTTTCTAAAGAAGAGTAGGTAAAAGTTTTTGTAAAGTGTTCAGGTTTTGACATTTTTGCAATTGTATATATTATGTTTTTTTTCCTTTCTCCTTTCATTCTTTTTTCATCAAAGGCATCCTTTATCCTTGATATCAAAAATGGGGAGAAAGGAATGTGGTTTCTTGGATTTGAGGAGTTGCATGAGTAAGGAGGAATTGTATGCACTTATGTTTTGTATATGTTTTTCCATCAATGAAAAAGGGGGAGATTGTTAGACTTGTATGAATCTTGTTGATATTATTGTCATTGATGTGAAACTAGCTAGCCGGTTTGCACCGGACAATATATGTAGCCTGGATTGGTCTAAATATCGGTCTGGATGTTGTATGCAATCAGTATGTGGAGTTATTTTGTTATGGATAGATGTTTTTGTTATGGATAGATGTTATGATGTGGTATGATGGAGTTAATATAATGTGTTAATCTCTAGAAGATCCTTGTTCCATAATTTTGAGTTCTCATTGATCTCGATATCATTTATGTGTCCCACTATTAGTTGTTTTGATCATATCAGTTGGATCTATTTGACTTTCGTGTTGTGGTATGTTTGGTATTCGTGGATTCTATATTTTGGAGATATTATGATTAATATGCTTAATTTTCTTATAATGGGTTAGTATCCTTGAGTCTGAATGATGCTAACCCACTCAATAATCTTGGCATATGCATTATCAAATAATGTATGTAAAGGGAAGCATGTAGATTTCTTGTCGAGGTTGACATGAGTGTCTTTCTAATGTATATATATATATATATAGATGGATATGCATATATACATACACATACATATATACATAGACATACACCTATAAATATACATACACATACACATACATATATATACATATACATACACACATATATATATACATACACATACACATATATACATATATATATAGATATACATGTACATACACATATACATATATGTATACACACATATATACATATATGTGTGTATATGTATATGTATATGTATATGTGTGTGTGTGTGTGTGTAGTAGCATGAGATATATGAAATGGTATGGTATGCAGGTGCATGTGAGAAAGAGATTAAGGAAGTTCATTAGATATACGAAAGAGAGTTGGTAGGAAAGGTAGTAGTGGGTGAAGTGTGAGTTACAAAAAACAAAGATAAACAATGTTGCGTAGTGTAGTAGTCCTTCATCGGATCTATTGCAGGATAGTTGTACAGAGATCTCTAACTGGATCTTCTATAAGAGTTTGTCAATTGTAATCTAAGCTTAAACTTTGAACTGATCATATGAATTTGGAGATGCAATCCTTTTTAGTTCAACCTATTGTAGTGAGCATTCTGAGAGTAAGCCATTCCTCTATATTTTTGTAGTGAGTAGTCTGACGGTGACCCACCCCTTTTGTAAACACTGTATAAAAATTTATATTCTTTTGAGATTTAACACTCTTTGTGGTTTTTCCCATTTGGTTTTTCCATATATAAATATGATGTGTGTCTTGTGGTTATGTTCTTCATGTTTATTCTTCATTTGATGTTTTAAATCTATTAAGTTTGTTTGACAAAGATTGATATCTCTATGGAAGACTAAATTTTAAGAAAAGATTTTATATTTGTGGGAATATTGATTCATCCACCTCTCCTAGTATCTATTCCTTTTAACGTAATCAACAAAATTTGTGTACCTCATTTGGGAAATACTTGTCAAAATAAAGTGGTGCAGCCATGTTCTGGTGGGTCCTCAAAGAGAACAAACTAGATCATGTAGCAAGAGTAACACAACAAAAGAAACAACAAAAGATTACACAAGAGAAAAATTAGATATTTTCATCATCATATTATCACCATAGAACATCCGGTAATCATCTGGTTACATATAGGCTAACATGCCCAACTATATGAAAAGAGATATCTGAATTACCACTTCAAAAAGTAGATACTCATAATCTTCAAACTAACTCTAAATATTACAAACATAAATATATATATCATCCAAAACACATCTGTGTTGGCCTAAAAATAATACATTTATCAAGAATGGAAAATGAAGCGTATAAAATAGGTCAACCCCAAAATGTAAAGATCTATTCCGCCAAGAATGCAAATGAAGTGTGGACAGCCAAGGAAGGTCAGCCAAAGACTCAAGAACATAGATAAAGGCACCAAATAGATCTGCAAGACAAGAAATTTCTCCGCATGAGAAGAAATCACCAAGTAGTTGATAAGCTCAAAAACTACTTCGAGAACCAAGAATAGCCAAACTGGAAGCAACAACTCACCAAAAAAGAATCCAAATGGATTGAAAAAATGGAATGACGATCAAGAACAAGATTGGAAATTAAAAATCTAATCTACAATAAAAAAGCACTAGCTACCGATTCACACTAAAAGAACATAGAAACTACAACACTGAACTCAACAAGAATAGAACTAAAAGGAAATATTTTTGGTTGATGCAAGATTGCTCATAGACTGGGGATGCTCCTGCATTAGGCACCGTAGGTAGAAAGACATGTTCCATGAGAGAACTCATGAACATAGAAAAGGATTTGGAATATATACTCCATGCTCATTTATGATCCAAACATCTTCCTTATCTGTAAAACTCTTCCTTACCTCCTCTGGAACCTTAATCAGACTCCCTAAGTCATGTTTCCCTTTAATTCTATTTCCTTTCTTCATACCTGCACACTATCTCTGACCAGTTCTCTCTTTCTTCTGCAACTCTGATTTATTTATGCCACAAGGTCTCATATGGTATGCCACCATAACCTTACTAACATCCGGTTCCTTCTTATTATCAAACTTATCTACTAGATCCTTCTTTAATTCTATGCCACCCTCTGGTATAACCTATGTAAACTGTTTCTCAATACTACAACTTCTCTCAAGGCTCAAATTCCTCACTTCCTTCTCTTTCTCCCTCAAAGAAGCCAATGTGAACTTATGTCCATCCTTCTCAATAGTGATTAGGTTTCTTCTACAATCATAAATAGCTCCTCTGCCAATTGTGAAGGTTGTCCCAACAAAACATGACAAGCACTCATGGCTACAACATCACATAAGACCTCATCCCTAAAAGGTCCAATATTGAAATTCACCAAACACTGTTCTTTTACTTCTAACTTCTAATCATCTTGTAACCAACTTACCTTGTAAGAACAAGGGTCCTTAACTCTCTTTAATCCAAGCTTCCCTACCATCTCCTCAAATACCAAATTATCACTACTCCCACTATCAACAATAACCTTACAACACTTACCACCTAATTTACACACAATCCAAAAAATATTCTTCCTCTAAGTAGGTCTTGTATCCTCACTACTCTCCTTCATCAAGACTTTTTTAAACATAAGGGATTCTCCCTACTCTGGTTCCAACACATTCTCATCAGAAACTCTAACCTCCTGATCCTCATTTTCCACATAGTTTCTTGACATCCCTTGCTTGCACTCAAAATATCTATGCCCGGTTTCTCCACACTTAAAACATCTGCCAAAAAATTCTCTGTTGCTACCGCCACACCCTTTTCTATGAATCTTCTAATCCAATTCTTTACTCCACTTAGGTTTTGATTCTTCTTCTCTATACTTCCACTCATATTCCCTTTATACCTCTCCTTTCCTCTAGGGTTATTTTGTTGTTTTATTTTCACTTTCTCCTCAACCTTCAAAGCATATTGGTAAGTGTCTTCAACTATGGAAATCTTTGGCATACTCATCTCATCTTGAATGTTAAATGAAAGTCCATTTATGTACCTAGCCACCTTCTCCCTATCCATCTTTATATGTTCATATTTGATTATTACCTTGTATAATTCCTCGGTATACTTCTTCACACTCATGTTTCTCTGCTTCAAGTTCTGCAAGTTCTTGAACAAATCCAACTCATAGTCTCTCAAAATGAACTTAGCCTTCAATGTTGCTACCATCTGTCTCCATCAAGTGATTTTCATCTCACAATTCTCCACTCTCTCCCTCTACAGCTCTGTCTACCATAAAGAAACATGTCTTTTCAACTTAGTCTATCCAACTCAACTCTCTGCAAGTCCTTAATATCCTCAAACTTGAAGTAGTCCTCCAACTCTCTGATCCAATCAATCAGATCTTCTAGATTCAGTGTCCTGAAAAAGTTTGAAACCTTCACTTTATGAACTTTACTTGTGCCATCGGTCTCGAAATTCTTTCTTCTCTTTCACCTTCTTGTCCTTCAACCTCTTCGACCTCAAGCTCTTCTCTAGCCTCTTCATACTCATCCTCATCCTCAAATTATGGATTCCTCCACAAACCAACTAATGCATTTTGGATCTCATCTTGCATCTCATTTCTGAAATCCTCCATCATCTTCTCCACCCTCCAAGGGTTCATCCTTCTTGGTGGCATCTCCTCCTTTGATTTGGTACAAGTGCCTCAACTCAACAATCTAACTATAGGTTTCAACTCCCTCACTAGGGATCTCCCGAACATGCTCCCAGCCTACCTCCACTTGGTGATCTGTTCACCCAAAACACTACCTCAAGTTTTACAACCAACTCTGATACCACTTGGTGTAGCCATGGTTTGGTGGGTCCTCAAAGAGAACAACCTAGATAATGCAAAAAGAGTAACACAACAGAAGCAACAAAATAAAATAAGAGAAAAATTAGATATTCGCATCATTATATTATCATCATAGAAGATTCGGTAATCATTCGATTATATATGGGCTAACATGCCTAAGTATAGGCTACATGCCAGATTACAATCCATCCGGACCTCTAAGAGAGATTTGAATTACCATTCTAGAAACTAGACATTCACAATCTTTAAACTACCTCTAAAGATTATAAATAACTATATGCATACCATCCAAAACACATTCGGGTCGGCCACAAAAGAATACATTTATCAAGAATTCAAAATGAAGTGTGTAAACTAAGTTGACCACAAAATGCTAAGATATCTTCTTCCAAGAACACAAGTGAAGTGTGGACCACCAAGGAAAGTCATCCAAAGACTCAAGAAAATTGAGCAAGGCACCAACTAGATCTGCAAGCCAAGAAGTTGCTCTGCACAAGAAGAAATCACCAACTAGTCGATAAGCTCAAAAATTGCTCTTGGAAAATAGCCAAACCAGAAGCAACAACTCACTGAAAAGAATCCAAATGGACTGAAAATCTACAATGATGATCAAGAACAAGCTTGGAAATAAAAAATATGATCTGCAACAAAAAAGCACCAGCTACTGGTACACATTGAAAGAACACACAAACTGCAACACTAAACTAAACAAAAATAGAACTAAAAGGAAATATTTTTGGTTGATGAAAGATTGCTCATAGACTGGGTCCATGCTCCTGCATCATAAAGGGAAAAACATTTTGGAGCATACAAGTAATGTCGGTGAGAGGATGATACAATGATTGAATACGATGAGGAAAAGGAAGTAAAAAATCCTGAGAATGGTTAAGATACTAGAGAAAAGTCAAATAAGAAGCAAATTTCCTCTATAAGTGGTTAGGAGATAGGCTAGGGATCTTTCAACTCATTGAAAGACCTTCTAGGACTATAGATGCAATTTTAACCTATGGTGACACCATAATTGTTGAAAATTTCAACTCATGAGGGGCAAGTTGATAGTGAAATATTTCTCCCCTTCATAAGTTGCAGCTTAAATATATCATACATTCTTTAATAATGAAATAAATATTGTAGGAACATGTGAGAAAGACAAGTTTCATTGATGATGCAATGAAAGTGATATAGGAAGGTTTACCAAAGTTAAACATTGATGACTCTTTGGCTTTAACACAAAATTTGAAGCTACTAATAGATTCTTTTAGAGATCAATCATTAGATATTGAGAAAAAGGTAGAGGAGCAAACAGGAAATTTGTATGACAAAAGAATGACTAAAGCATTTTACTAGTATCACCTGAGATGCTCTTCGAACTATGTTCAAGATAGATAATGAAAGGATTGAATATTGCATTCGTATCATTTTGGGGCTTGCAGTCACTAGTCTACATGCAAGTTGGATTATTTTCCCTTCTCGGGCAGGTTTCACATCTCCAACTTCATAGAGTTCTTGTTCAAAGTAGAAGGGTTTTTGACCAGGGACTTCAGCTAGTAGAGGATTTCGAATTGTAGGATGAGAACTTGGTTAATGGGAGGTCATTGAAAATGTTAAATTTTCCTTAAGTGGTTTTTGTTTAAAATGGCTAAGCTCAATTTATTTTGTATATGTTTTGGGTAAATGTCATTTGATTTTTAATACGGGTGTTAGTTCAATTTTTGGGGTAGCTATTTGGATTTTGAAAGCTGAATTTTGAACTATCAGCATGCTTTTTCAAGTCACAAAATCGTACATACTCATAGTTTAAATTTTGGGTTATAACTGGAGGTTTTCTTACTAGTTCTTTCCTGCTAGTATGCCCCTTAGGACCAGTTTTTATAATATCCTATTTATATTTAATGTAATGCTATAGTGGCTTGCCACCTTTACCTAAAAAAAAAAATAACATAATTGACTGGTCTTCCAACCCACACAATAAATTGCAAGAAAACATAAAGGAACTTAAAGATTGTGTTGATGAGGCAAATTCTCTCTATATATTTTGCTTGAGGTGTCCTAACTCAATAAAGATCATTAAAAATTAGATTGAGTCTATTGAGTTACAATTCTTTCACTTAGCTAGAGCATATTACTTGACAGAGGAGAAGAATGGATACACTAGGGCTCAACTAAAAAAACTTTGCTTATAGATATCTTTGTTGCAACACCAGAGGGAATAGATTAAGAGACAATTTAGTCCATTGAGGGAAGTAGTCAATTTGAGACTTGCTACAATATCTAGGGTGTTACATGAAGTAGGTTAGTTGGTACATAAGATCAAAGTATTGGACAATGTAGATGTGGCTAAGGAATTGTTTATACAAATTGAGTTCTAGAATCAATTTCTTTTCTCAGCTAAAGAAAATTGGGATGCAACTCTAGCCCACCTTAAGGTAATGCATAATGGTATTCTACCTTCTAAGGGAGTCAAAAATTCATATATGAGAAAATTTTGTGGTTGTATAGTTATGTGGACGTTTATAGTATTATATTTAGGTTTTTGTGGAAGACTTCATGTATGTAGTATTAGTTTAGAGGGTTCTCCATATAAGGGGGAGAGATTTGTTATTAGTGCACATAGTTAGGGGTAGTATATGCATTTTTTTGGTTGTTGTAGATTTTATGACCTTTGTTCTTGATGCCAAAGGGACGATAAGTATATATAAATAGGGGAGAATATTTGTAAATATTTATGTGTTGTTTCCATCAATGACAAATGGGGATATTGATGGCAATATGTATTGTCAATGATGTCAACTTGATGTATAGAAATATGTAATTGTTACTACTTATCAAATTGCCATTAGTTTTATATACAAAGTCATTCTATATTCTAGTCAATTAGTATTACCAAATCATGCAGTCGGTACACACAAAGAAGTCGGTAAGAACAGTCTAGTCAGTTCTAGAAGGAAAATAGTCACAAAGCCCAGTATACACCGAGCTATCTACCAAGTGTTATTTCATGGCTACCGAGTGGTAAAGATAAAACACTGAGTTGATATACACCGAGTTAAACGTGTTACCAGATTCATTGAACCTGGACACACATATGAAAACATGTTATAAGAATCGAGGCACACAGAACCGTTATCACATTGGAAATTGCACATACAAATTTTGTATAATTTTGAGGTCATCTAACCAATGAAATATTTTGCATGGTTATTTATTTGAGAAATCATGTTTGTAAGATCAAAGCATTGAATCGGATCACCGACATAGGAAGTCTATTTATACAACATGAATTTAGGGTTAAAAAAAAGAGAAGATGTGAATGTGAGAAATGTGTGTGCATGTGTGTATGAAGCAAGACTTATGTGATACATGAGAAATCACAGAGTATTATGACTGTTACAGAGACATAGAGGTCACCGAGAAGGTTATCAGAGAATAGTCGAGGAATAGAGTAAATAGAAGGGTTTACCGAGTTACTTTATGAGTTACCGAGGTATGCTATAAGCAAGGGAATCTTATTTTGAGCACATAGAATCTGCTACAGCATTTTAGATGTAAAGTTGCAGATATTTGTAATGATTCTATTGTAATATTTTAAAGTTGTAAGAGAAACCTTTAATAGGGTAAAAGACTCTAACCAAGTCTATAAATTGTAAATCCTTTAACTAGGTGCTACACTTATATAGTGTTGTAAAATCCTTTAGCAAGGTAGATCTAATTGATCTTAATACTCCTAACAGGGTAAGCTATTAGAAATAGCTAAATGTAGCTCTAACCGAGCATTCTTTATTATTGCGGTAGTGAAGTTGTAGGTGCCATCCCCACTGCAATTTTTCTCTCTAACCAAGAGTTTCTGCGTGACCAAAATATATGTGTTATGGAGTGAATCATGTATGAATGTTATCTATTGATTATAGTTCTGTTATATGTTACTACACTATCTTGTTTATGTATAACAGTAAGGTTATTACAAAAGAAAAGTTTTGGAGTACTGATTCACCCCTCCCCTCTCAGTACATTAGCTTTCCATATTGGGCCTAACAATCAGTATCAGAGCTTGAATCTTGGAAAAGGGTTTAACTACCTAAAGAGAAAGATCTTATCAATGGAAGGCTACAAACAAACTTAGATGATTGTGTATCTCCAAGAAGAGATGGATAATTCAAATCAAGTGATTGCAGACATGCAAAGGCAAGTGAAAAAATCTCTGAAAGTAAGGAGAAGATTATCTGATGACTTGCAGGATTCTCAAGAGTTAGTGGAACAAATCGAGACATCATCTGACAATAGTATATTTGAAGAGACTGAAGAAATGATTGGAATGTTGAAAGAAAAGAACAAAGCATTGGCTAATCAGCTAAAAGCAATGAAAAGAGAACATGAACATTTCAGTATACAGATGACTGAAAATCTAGATGCATTAAGGATAGCTGAGGATAAAGCAAGAGATCTACAAACAGAGAAACAACAACTTGAAGTCTTAGTATCTGATAAGAATGATGAAATCATAAGGCTAACTGGTATTCAACAAAATATGACATATCAACTAGGTTATGCACATCATGAAGCAATTCTGAAAAATGATGAGAATCAAGCATTGAAACTTGAAGTATCAAGGTTGAGCAATGAGCTTGAAACAGAAAAGAAATCCAAGGAAACACTGAAGAAGAGTTATGAAGCATCAAAGATGTTGGATGAGAAACTGAATACAAGATGACCCTACAAAGAAGGACTTGGTTACAAAGGAAAATACTCTACTGAGAAGGGAATCTGCACTACCGAGAGAGGAGAATCATCAAAACAAGCTGGAAAAAGGAATAACATCAATAGCAAGAAGCCTACTTGCTACTATTGTGGAAATCAAGGTCATACTGCCAATATGTGTCAAATCAGAAAAGGTAAGCAACCGAATACCACTAAGATCAATGGTTATTGTTACAATTGCAATAAATATGGTCACACATCTAATCAATGTAGGACAAAATCTGTTAACAATTATCAGAAGGCAAAATTCAAAGGGTTTTGCAAAAACTGCAATAGTTATGGACATGGTACCGAGAAGTGTTGGTTTAAGCAAAAGAACCACATATGGTCTGCACACCGAGCAAATACTAGAGGTTATCGAACTCACATAGATACTTACCAATAATATTCTATAGTACCATGGGATTACAATACAAGTATATGGTGTGAATGTTGTGGAAGATATGGACATATAAGTGCCAACTGCTTTATAAGGTTTGGAATGAATAACCAAAGATCATGGAGAAATCCTGGTATGGCATGTTTTCATTGTCACAAAGCTAGACATTTAGCTGGAGATTGCAAAGATCAACCTAGAGAAGACACTAAGGAAATAAAAGAGAAATTAAAGATGATTTGGAGAAAGAAGGAAATTGTGTCAAATGAAGAAAGCACCTTACCTACCGAGTTAGGTGCTCCCACTCCAAACTAATCAGTAAAGGTATGAAGGGACTGCATTCTCACAAGGTTAAATCTTAAACAGTTTCTATTTGAGTATGTACTGAATTCAAATTCTGCATAGTAAGATGTAGGAGTAAGTTTGAAATTCTATCAAAGTTTTTGAAGTACTTTACAAGAAAACTGTTAAGTCGGTGAATTCAAGAAGCCTGTCAAGTCAGTATATGAAGGAAATCTAGTTACTCGGTTAAAGCACAAAAAGGGAAAGAAAGTTAAGTGAACTGAGTGCATTTAATGTCTCTGAACTAACTTGCACGGAGCCCGAAAAGGTATTTTTGAGTACTTAAAAGGTTTTTCGTGATCATTTTCATTCACCATGTTTTCAAGAAGCAGAGCAGAGTGAATCAAGGCGATCAAACCATCTTCAAAGAAAAATCCAAGGTATTTACATCGAATCTCATCGCATTGCTAAACTGGTTTACCGAACTCATTAAGTTGTTATCTGCTGAGTGCGAAGCATCTGCTGTTTGTTAAGTTCTCAAACCCTAAGGTTCCTGTGTCAATTTTTATTTGAAATCAAAATGGCATCTAAGATCCAGGACCCCATTATTGTCACTAATGTAGAAATGCCCTCACTAAAATACTCTATGACTCCCAAAATTGCATCTAAACCAGATGACAAGACTGCTTTTTCAATCATCCCGGATCGAGTCTTGTTAGGCGAGGATGTGAGATTCTTCACAAAATGTCATGTTGAACAACTCGGTCATGTTGAGATCACGGATGCATATGATGAATTGTGCACAAATGGTAAAATGGATAACAAGTATGAGCATATCAAAATCAAGGGATTGACTGAAGCCCTAACCTATCCTCGTGTGTTCAAACCCCAGTGGGTCAAGTTTGTACTAAGCCGAGTGCATGATGATTTCATGTGGCTACAAGAGCAACCGTTTAAGATCACTAAAGAAATCATTCATCTGATCACCAGTTACCCTATCTATGATCATGCCTGAGCACAGAAAATGATATCACAGAAGGAATTGATCAGTTTGACTAGAATTGAATCGGATTACAGAGGTCTGAAGTTGAACAATGTTACTGATCCTAAACTCAAATTCGCCATCAGAGTAATTGGTTACTATTTCTTCCAATCGATAAGGGAAAATAGTGTACCCTCTGTAGCAGTGGACTTAGCATACAAAATTGTTAAGAAAGGCATGAAAGTTGACTTGTGTGAAGTATTGCTGAAGAACCTGTTTGAAAATCTGAACACAATTAGGAAGACGAAGAAGAACAACTCGGTAAACACTCTAAAATTTGGATCACTACTTGTGTGTATGTTTTTCTACTTTGAGAAGTTTTTTCCAACAATCGGTAAAGTTGTTTGGGAACTACATCGACCAATCACCCATTAGATCAATGACTTCATCAAGAAGTTAGGTGATAACTTTAATGATATAATGGATGATTACTTTAGCAAGTTCCAAGAAAAAATGCATAATAGGTACCGAATTCCACCACAGCTGGTAGAAAAATACAAAGATGAAATATGTTTTGAGGTAGACACCGATTACTATTATGTGAATGTTGTGGAACCGAGGACTCAATCTTTGTCACCTATGGGTTATGAGATTGATTTTGATATCACACAATAGCAAATTGATGCCTATGTATCATTTCCAAGGCATACTACCGAGCTGAGGTATGGAACCTATGAAGAAAGGAAAGAAAAAGTAAAAATGAGCATTGTAGTACCTAAGGCTACAAGAAAAGCTACAAAGATGATTAAGGCATTACCTAAGAAATTTGGAGAAGAGTCTTCCTCCACACCTGTCAAAGGAGTTCTAGCAATCACCAAAGAGGAGACAGAAGCTGAAGAAGTAGCCATAACACTTAGCACCGAATTTCCTAAGGGAAAAGTGTTGAAGAGAAAGAAACGGGACACTTCAATGGTCCTACCGACCCCTCCAACAAAGAGACCTAAGACAAGGGCATCTGCTGCATCACTGAGTAAGAAACAAAAGACTATTGCCATTCCTAAGGTAACTAGAACTTACAAGAAATTTACTTAGAGACTCATTTTGCCAAAAGAGTTGAGTGATACCAAATCTGAAGATGCAAATAAATTTCAGATTGTGAAAAGCAAGAAGGTAGATGTACATAGTGTAGAATTTTTTTGTAATAATCTAAAGGAATATGGTGGATTTGGTGGATTTAGATTTGTTAAATATGAATCCAGATCAGCTGATGAAAAGAGGCAAATTGAAGAAGCTGTCATTTGCACACTTCTCAAATTCTGAGTGGTACCATTAGAAGTATGTAATTCTATTCCTAAGGAATTATATGCACATATTGAAACCAGATGGCAATATGCCCTAGACTCGGAGAAACAAATCAGAGAAAGAAGTTTGGTGCATGTCTTTCCTGATATGTCGGTTGATGAAATAAAAGAACATCTGACAAACAACCAAACTCAATTTACAGTAAAACAAAAGGCCTTGAAATTGATGAATGGCTTGTATATCGAGGTAGAGAAGGAAACAAAAGAGCAATGGAAGACCATCTTTCGAATAAAGAATGCTGATGAACAATCTACAGTGGAAATAGTCAATGTCACTGACCAAGAGCCTGATGTCACTGACCAAGAGCCTGATGTCACTGAGCAAGACCCTGCAGACACCATTCAAATAGATGAAGTTATCATGGATGTAGAGGCACCTGAACAAGAAATGATAGAAGGCAATGCTTATGCCAAACTTGTCTCCAGTGAATCTATTTTGGAACAAGTTCAGCCTTACCCACTGATCAATCAACCTACTGCAACTAAAGCTCCTCAGGCTATAGGTGAAGGCACCGAAGGTCAAAAGTCTACAGCATAAGATACTTCACAAGAACCAACCTCTCATGCACCTTCTATCATGGAAAATGTTACAGCTGAGACACCAAGCACCGAGACACCGAAGGACACTACCGAGGCTAAAGAAACTAACAAAAGTGTTGTCTCTACCGAGCAACCTACTGAGGGTCCTCAAGCCTCTCAAGCTATAGTAGTGGTTCACCCGATGAAAGGTAAAGAAAAGAAGTTGAAAAAGCATAGTTTCAAAATTGATTTAACAAAACTGATAGTGATGCCCAATGTAGACATCTCCAAACTGAAAGGGAAAGCACTCAATGAATTTGGTGAACTGTGCAAAGTAAAGGCTGAACAGGAGAAGCAACTAGCCATTCAGAGGAAGAATAAAGTACTTTAGAAGGTAAAGATCTTACTATTAGATATGCTACCTTCAACTAAAGTATCAACTGATGTAGCCATCCATATTCAATTGGATGAACTCCTCAATCAGATTGAAACATCTGGAGTAGATGCATCCAAATACTTGAGCAAAATAAAAGACAAGGAGCTAACTGGTAAAATGATAGAGGAAGTATAGAAATCAATTGTTGTTGGTAAGGTAAAACTTGTCAAATTTATTGCTAAGTTGTCCCCTCAACTCAAGCACATTCTTTCATTATTTCAGAAACTCTGCACATTTTCTTTATTTCTTAAGGACATTAAGAATAAAACAGAAGCAATTGAGAAAGAGATCACCGATCTCTCAAATAAGCTGACCCCCAAGTCAAATTCAGTTTAGAACTTTTATACTAAGCTACAACAGCTCATGGCTCAACAATTCAAACTGAGGAATGAAGAACACAAGATCAGGATGGACATAATGACACTTCAAACATTATTTCTTTCTCATCTTTCATCCATTCAAGAATAGCTAAATCGAGCCACTTCTCTTTCTACTACAAAAGAAGGAAGCACTTTAGATGGCTTAATTTCATTATTGACTGATATTAATGCTCAGAATTCTTTAATGGACAGTGTCAAGGATGCACTTTTTGTCGCCCTCACTGATACCCAGACAAAGTACAAATCCATTTTTGATCAGTTGCCACCTCCCAATGGTAACTAAATTTTGATGTTTGTCAAAAAGGGGGAGTATATCAGAGTATATCATCAGGAGTGTATAGTATTCAAAGTATCAAACAACCCGAGTGTAGTATATAGGGGGAGTATACTAAGCAGAGAATATGTAGAATATGTAGAGTATCCAAGAGTAGTGAACCAAGCATGAACAGAGGAAAGAACAGTGATTACAGAGTTTTGTATAGCATATTGGTAAGGGAGTATATTTGATTATACTATTTCAATGACTAATGTATATACTGCATGTTTAGTCAATTTTGTAATGTATACAGATTTTTTAGTAATGACTTTGAAAGTAGTTTTGTCAAACATCACAACTAATGTCAAAAGGGGAGATTGTTACTACTTATCAAATTGCCATTAGTTTTATATACAAAGTCATTCTATATTCTAGTTAGTTAGTATTACTGAATCATGCAGTCGGTACACACAGAGAAGTCAGTATGAATAGTCTAGTCAGTTATAGAAGGAAAATAGTCACAAAGCCCAGTATACACCGAGCTATCTACCGAGTGTTATTTCATGGCTACCAACAGGTAAAGATAAAACACCGAGTTGATATACACCAAGTTAAATGTGTTACTAGATTCATTGAACCCGGACACACATATGAAAACGTGTTACAAGAATCAAGGCACATAGAACCGTTATCACATTGGAAATTGCACATATAGATTTTTGTATAATTTTGAGGTCATCTAACCAATGAAATATTTTGTATGGTTATTTATTTGAGAAATCATGTTTGTAAGATCAAATCAATGAATCGGATCACCGACATAAGAAGTCTAGGGTTGTAAATTCAATGAATCATGTTTGTAAGATCAAATCAAGTGCTACACTTATATAGTGTTGTAAAATCCTTTAGCAAGGTAGATCTAACTGATCTTAATACTCCTAATAGGGTAAGCTATCAGAAATAGCTAAATGTAGCTCTAACCGAGCATTCTTTATTATTGTTGTAGTGAAGTTGTGGGTGCCATTCCCACTGCAGTTTTTCTCTCTAACCAAGAGTTTCTGCATGACCAAAATATATGTGTTATGGAGTGAATCATGTATGAATGTTATCTATTGATTATAGTTTTGTTATATGTTACTGCACTATCTTGTTTATGTATAACAGTAAGGTTATTACAAAAGAAAATTTTTGGAGTACTGATTCACCCCTCCCCTCTCAGTACATTAGCTTTCCATATTGGGCCTAACAGTAATATCATTGTTGGTGTTAACCTATAATACTTGCATAAATATATTCTTTTATAGAGATGGCTTGGTGTAGTTGGATAAGTAGTGAAATGGTTTGATATGATCAACATGACTAGAATTAGTCTAGAAGACCATCAATTGCATCTATGAAAAATAACAATTTGAATGTATGGTATGTATATGCTAACACATTGTTACATTGGTCTTACGCTTTTGTTATGAGATGTAGTTAGATTAGTTTTTGATTAAGGAAAAACTAGGTTTTACAGGGACCTGAAACCACAAAGTTACAGGCTATATGAAAATAAACATCCAAAGTCTAGAAAAATAGAGAATTTGTCGCAAAGTTAAAAAGGACAGCAAACCAAACCAAAAGACAACATTAAGTGAAAACTAAACAAAAACTAACCTATAAGGACATTAAAGCCTCTGCAATCTCAACTTTGAGTATGTTCATCACTTGGGGTGCTTTATTTAGGTCCTGGAACTCTTGAGTGGAAGACTCTTCCTTTCTCTTGAGGTTGGATTTGGTTCTCTTAAAGGGACAGGAATCCTCTATATGGATTTTTACTCTATCATCTCATCTAGGTCCACAATCAGGGCACCCTGCTAGGCTTTATCCAACTTCTCCACCATTGTACTCATAGAGGCCACTGAATTATTCACAATTTTATGGCTTTTCTTCATAATGATGCTCATCGTTTCCCTAATTTTACTAATTTCCCCTTCAATCTGCATGATCTTTTTCTCATTTTCCTTTTTCATTTTATCTATTAGTTGCACAGTCCTTTGGAGACATTCAACCATTGACAACTTTTTCGTCTTCAGTCCACACTACCTCTGTAGTATTCAGAGGCTGCCCTTTTTCTATCATTTCATCTAGTTTGCTAGACACAACCATCTTCTTTAAGTTAATGTCTTTTATTTCATGAAAAACCCATTTTAAAACCCTAAAGAGATCTACAACACTATTCCTGAAAATTGCCAAAATATCATCTAGAAATTCCTTGTCCAATTTAAAGTAATGGTCTTCAAGTTTGAGGTCTTTATGGAATCTAGGCCTATTCTCCCTGTTAGTGGGATGGTGATAGGAGTAGGATGCTTCAAAGGGGTTAGTAGTGTCAAAGTAATCTTTCACCATGTCCTCAAAGTAAGAAACCAACTTCTTCTTAGGAGGGGCCTTCACCTTGTTTTAGCTTTAGAAATGGTTTTCACAGAGAGATATTTTTTACCCGAAGGCTTACTCAAAGGATTTTTCTTAGGAACCTTCTTAGATTAGGGATTATTTTCCTCTTCATAATCAGAATCTCATTCATCATTTCCCTCAGATAAAATAGTTTCAGTGTCATACTAGTTTGTGGCCAAGGGTAAAATGGGATTCGACGAAGCCAACATTTTAGCAAAGTGCTCATGAATAAGTTGAATGAGACCAACATGCAGGACAAGGTTATTCCTAGGGCTATTATGGTGTTTGTGAAGATAATGTTTTAGAGATAACAATAAGTAATAGGGAGAAGAGGTCCTAACCTTGTGCTGGAAGTGATTGATGAGGACGAAATAGTAGTTGTAGACTCTAGTGAATATGGCATCCATGGTGATGTATTCTATTATTACCCTAATTACTGTCCTCCAAAGCATCTTAATATTGTCAACCTCAAAATAGCTATTTGAAACTTTAACAAGCACTTCCCTTTCCTCCTTGGTTTTTGAAAATTTGATAACCACTTCATTTGAGATCTTTCTATCATGAAAGAGCTTCATCACCTCTATACAAAGGCTTGTAACTTCACCAATATGATTCTCATCTATCTTCACCTTTCTCCCAGAGAGAACAATTCCTTCCTCCTTCCAATTTTTTGCAAAATACTTCACAATATCATCGGTAGTGCCATGAAGTTTCTCGAGGAAAGGTCTTAGCCCTCCTCTATCAACTTGCCACCAAACTTTCTAGTTTTTGTTATGCTTCTCATGGTTTTTTGGTTCAACTATCTTCCTGTTTCCCCCCATTTTTCATAGACTTCATATTTCTCAGTTGTAGAGATGATAAACTTAGTAGAAAAACAACAAAAAAACCAAGGCACCCACAAAATATGTCAATTACCTGGAATGCTCCTATGGCTTTGACTATGTGATTTGACTAAGAGCCCAGAGAGACTACCACAACCAAAACAAAATTTCCATAGTGATCTCTTAACACTCCCCCACTCCCAGCCAAACCAGGGTTACCCTTAGCCACCCCATCAAAATTAGCTTTTATCCATTCCCTAGGGGGATGAATCCAACTAACACCTTCACAATCTTTTTTCCCTAGTCTACATGCCTTAGAAATATCATAGGTCTTTGATATGGAAATCTCCCACCATCTTAAGATGATCGGCTATAGACTACATTCTCCATTTTATCTCTCAAACACAATATTCTCTAGAGCCTCCTTATCCCTAAACAATATATTGTTCCACTCCTTCCTTATTCCCCAGACAATATGGGGAAAGGTAAAAGATCACAACCTTTGAATAATGGGATTTAAAGAGGGGGTATTCGATTGGAAAAAGAGGTCCTCTAACGAACCAAGAAATACCCAATATAAACTCCATAGAGAAATAAATCTTTCCCAGATAGAAGCCACATATGGATAGTGGATGAAGAGATGATTAGTTGATTCCGCAACTTCCTTACATAAGTAACACCTATTGGGGATTTGAAAGCCATGCTTGCAGAGATTATCAACTATCAACAATTTATTCTAGAGAAAGATCCAAAAGAAGATATTGATCTTAGGAGTAAGGTGTTTAATCCAAGCTTTAGTCCAAATAGGAGGAGGAGCAAAAGAAAAGGATAGCATAGAGACAACTGAAGATACCAAGAAGCAACCTGAAAGGTTTTGCATCCAAACTAAAAAGGTCATCCTACTAACTTGACCCAAATTTTTTAGCCAACAAAGTGGATTGAATAGGAGAAAGGTCCATGCTAACCTGATAGAGATCCTCCCACCCACCATTCCTCTAGTAATGCTTGCCTTCAATACCAAATAAAGTCTTGCAAGTATTAGCCCAAGCCGAGAATCTCTCATAAGAATCTAAGGGCTCCTTCATAATCCATCTGTCTTCCCAAAAACTAACATAATTTCCACCTCTTCTACTCCATACCATTCCCATCTCAATAATCTTCCTTCCTCTAGCCATATCAATCCATAGAGCCGAACCATGAGGCAGAATAGTAGACTCAAGAAAGGATTGAAGAGATCCATTATTGGCCAAATATTTTATTTTTAGGATACTATTCCGGTCACTATTAGAAGAAAAGGCTCTCTAGATTTTCTTGGCAAGGAGAGCCATGTTCATGGTTCTAATTCTTCTAAGATGCAGACCTCCAAAACCATTGGTTCTATAGACAGAATCTAAACCAATAAGTGGTATTCTTTTTCTTTCCTCCAGTCCAGACCAAAGAAAGTGTTTTTGAATTTTTTCAATGGCCTCTGCATATTTGGACAAGATTTTAGAGAGACTGGAGGCATAGATTGGGAGATTCTAGAGAGTTTCTTTAAGAAGTTGAATTTTACCTAGTTGACTAAGAAGAGGACCCTTCCATCCAGTTGAATTTTTACCAAATCTATCAATCAACACATTCCAAAAGGATTCAAAAGGCTTAAGACCCATGGGAAGACCAAGATAAATTGAGGAGAGGATTCAATAATTCTACCCATTTTATTTTTCCTAGGCTTTGGAGTGTTCAAGAAAAATAAAGAGATTTTTTGTCTAGTATTCACCATCTTACCTCAAGCCAACTCATAATAATGAATGACCTTTTTCAAATTCCTTACCTCAGCCACTATGGATCTCCCCATTAAAATAGTTTCATCCATGAACTTTTGATGAGTGAAAACCATACTTCTTGAGGAGGTTCTCAAACCCATTAAGGATCCCTACTTGACCATCCTTTGTAGGTTTCTACCTAGGCATTCCACCTTGATAGTAAAAAGAATAGGGGAATTGGGATCACCCTATCTTAGCCCTCTTGAATTCTTAAAGAAATGTTAAGGAGATCCATTTACTATGATAGATATGGAAGTTGTAGAGATAAGTTGACCAATCAGTTGGAGGACTCTATAGTTGAAGCTAAAATCCTTCATAATTTTGAGCAAGAAATCACAATCCACACAGTTGTAAGCTTTTGAGATGTCCAATTTTAGAAGAAACCCCTTAGTTTTAGATTCTGTGAGAGAATGGAAATTTTCATTGACAGTGAGAATCCATTTTGTAGAGGAGAGAATAAGGAAGGCAATATACTCAATAATCCAGAGGTCAAGACCTTAGAGATGATTTTGTAAAAAGAGTTACAAAGGCTTATAGGCCTGAACGCTTCAAATTTCGTAGCTCTAGGATGTTTCCACATGAGAACCAAGAAGGTAGCATTTAGCTCCTTAAGAAGAATCCTCGATCCAAAGAACTCTTTTACAACATCCACCACTTCATCAACCACTATCTCCCATAACCATTGAAATAAGAACATAGGAAACTTGTTTGGTCTCAGAGCCTTATTGCCTTCAAAAGAGAAGATATTTCTTTTGATTTCTTCCCTAGATAGAATAGATGAGAGCATCTTATTAGCTTCTTCCTTCACAAGTCTAGAGATAGCCTCTAACATGGTATCTTGAACATCATGATTAACACCATCATTTGCCTTAAGGAGGTTGCTAAACAAAAGGACAACATTTCTTTTTATATCTTCCTCCTTCTCATACAGACTACCATTGTACTCTATAAAAGAAATTCTATTAGCAACCCTATGTTTCAATGCTATCATATGAAAATATCTGGTATTTTTATCCCTAGAAGAAAGTCATAGACCTCTTCATCTTTGCTTCCAGAATTCTTCTTCTTTGGATATAATGTCATGCATATTTTGAAGAAAATTATTCTCCTTCATTTTGTAATCAGCAATGTATCCTTCCAAATGGATTTTTTCTTGTATATCCTTAATTTCAAGCTGTAATTCAGATTTAATTCTAAAAATGTTACCAAAGGTTCCTTTATTCCATCTTCTAACCTTATTTTTTACCTCACTCAATCTTTTGGCAACCCTGAACATAGTGGTCCTAGAAATAGTGGTATTCCACCATTTTCCAACTTGCTCAAAGATATGATGATTACAAAGCCACATGCATTCAAATCTAAATAGAAAATTCCTTTCAGTCTGGATAGGATCTGCCAAAAAAAATTTAGAGAAGTGATCAAAAACCTATCCTTGAGAGTGCTTTTAAAGAGCAGAAATAATTTAAAAACCATTGATCATAAATTAAAGTTCTATCCAACCTGACTTGAATCAAATCCTTAACCATTCTTTCGTTTCGCCAAGTGTAGGAGGATCCTTGCAATTTGATATTTGTTAACACCTAATTATTAATAAAGTCCATGAGGTCCATTTTACTTTCCAGGTTCACTTGGGAGCCTCCAATATTTTTATTATCCTAGAGCGGAGTATTGCAGTCACCCATTACCATCTAGTTTTTATTAATAAACTTTCTACGAATAGTCACAAGATTTTTTCAAAAAATCTCTCTTTCTCCTCTACAATTAGGGTCATATATATTGGATTGAATTCAACACAAATTGTCTCTAATATGGGTAAATTTGGTGGCCACATGATTGACACTTTCAAGCAGTGACTCACCTCTAATAAGGTTCATATTCCAAAAGGTTACAATTACCCCTGATGCTCCCTCATAGCTATTTCCATGCACCCCACAAAACTTGAACATTTTTATCGTTTCAACTTTCTATTTTGACATTTTAAATTCTTGAACCAGAAAGATGCCTGACCTATGGTCCCTAGATAAATTATGCAAAACATCCTGCTTATGGAGGCTAATCAAGACCCTTATATTCTATGACATTATTTTCAAATTTTACGAGGAGATTGGAATCTACAAATCTCCCTAATGGTTTTCTGAATTTCATCTGCTATATCTTGAAAGCTTTCTTTCTCCCTATGCCATCTCAAAGATCTTCTTCATTGACTAACCTTTGTGGATCCACAATCTACATTAGATCTTGATCTTATAGAGACCCCTACCAAAGTATCCTGTTGTTTGATTTTTATTTTCTCCTTACTAGTCTGAGAACATCCCTCATCTCTATCTGAATCTTCAAGGTTGTGGTTCTCTTTTCCTGGTTCCCAATCTTCATCTAGAAGTCCCTTCTGAGACAATGGAAGGGTATCCATTACTCCATTATGAATTTGATCAGTATTCTTGCTGGAGTCCACTAGATTTTTACTTGAGTCGCCATATGCATCCTTTAGAATTTACTAAGAGTCGACTAAGACGTGTCTCTTTGTTGAATCTTGGCTTGAGGATCCCTTAACTCATAATACATTAGGTTTATAGGGGATCCCAATATCCACATTCAAATTGACTTCCTTGAGCGAGACATTAGATTCTTGACTAGGGATATCTTCCACACCAATCTCACCCTGCT
The DNA here is from genome assembly GCF_030272615.1 of Cryptomeria japonica. Classification (NCBI taxonomy): domain Eukaryota; kingdom Viridiplantae; phylum Streptophyta; class Pinopsida; order Cupressales; family Cupressaceae; genus Cryptomeria; species Cryptomeria japonica. The sequence continues at coordinate 727,351,739 of NC_081414.1, forward strand.
CCTTCTCACACAAGTAATTATTTGCTTGATAATTAAGATTGGATTCAAACATACATGTTATTAAGGAAATTTTTCTAAGGATTGAACAATGTATTTTCCTATCTCTATCAATTGGTATTTTATTTTGTATTCCTTTGCCTTTCATGGCTTAGCCTTGAAGTTTTGGGAATAAACTTGTGAGTCACTAAGGTAGTTGTTAGGATAACGGGTGAACAACTGAGAGGGGGGGTGAATTAGTTGTTAATATATTATAACTTTTAATCCACAATATGACCTTAAACAAAACAAGTACCAGTAAAGCACAGACAGATGCTAGTAGGAATAGATACCGGTAAACAATACAACTTAACAATTAACTAGATAATCAATGCAAAGCAACCATACCACATAAAACCATTATTTGTACATGGAAAACCCAGAAAGGGAAAAACCATGGTGGGAAGTCTACCCAAAGTCAGATGATACTTCTACAAAAAGTGTGTTAAAATGAGGGGCCTACACTTGCAGGAAGGCACACTGCCTAGAGCGTACTGCTCATTACAAAAGAGTCTCACTGAATACAAAGAGGCTAGAACCTTCTCAAGATAAATGGACAACAATGCAATAGAGTTAACTACTTGAAATAGTATCTACCATGCCTACTTACAGTCCCAGTTAAGCTCAATGTCAAAGGAATAAATCCTCTTCTAAATCCAATTTGATCACCAATGATCGACCAATTCCTCTGTCTAAATGATATTATAATATCCACACATTACATTCCTTGACCATGACCTTTCCAATAACCATGATACTTTACAAAGAGTTTCTACCTCTTATTTATACAAACCCTAAGGCCTAAACTAATTAGGTTGGCCACCTAAAGATATTACAATAATATCATTACATAATTCCATTTACAATGATATGCCATGTTGGCTTAAGAACAAAATAATAATAAAAAATCCATAAATCATCTCGAATCATCCTGGTAACGTGTAGAGTACACACTAGCATGATACCGTTCCATAACCTAGATAGGTACCAGACCTATTCTAGGTCCACCATGCCAAAGCAATGTCTTCAAGCAATTGAAGCATGATCAACAAACATCCTATCATGATTCCTCAATGAAATCTCTACCATTAAAGCCTTAAACTAGTGCCAGTAAGAGTTTACCAGAGTGTATGATAACATCCAATTACCAAGACAATATCAATTGACCAAAACATGCTTATGGAGCATATACCACATGAAATACTATATACTTCACTAATCCAAACATGTTGGAAGTGTCAACAGATAATCTCTTATGTTGGTAACTCTAGATCTTCTGCTGGTAACAAAAACTTATCTGTCGATAACTATCCATATCAGCTAGTGTTGACATCGATGACAAAACATCAATGCAATAGATAATCAATTTATCCATAATGCCAACAATCTCCCCATTTGACATTGATGGCAACACTAGATGTGAAAAACATCTAAGTACCAAGAGATGCAAAACAAGTCTCCCCCTGTGGAAGATAGCCAACAATCAATAGCTCTCCCCCTATGAATGATATCTCTATAAGGTTTAGAATGAATTTTCACATTACTATCACTCCCCCTTCGACATCAATGCCAAAAATATGATAAAAATATCAAAGAAATGATATAAACCTCTGAATCTCAAAGCTAAGTCCCCTTGAGTAGTAGCTCCACTCATCAGTGCAGGAATGAATAATGTTTCTGATAATACATGTCAGATTGATGACAAACTTCATCAATCAAGTCTCTGCCAGAGGGGTAAAAACCCCTAACCTTTCTCTCAAATATTCAAATGATTCCTTAGATAGTGGTTTAGTGAATATGTCTACAATCTATTCTTTAGTGTTCACATAAACCAATTTGACTTCCTTTGCTTCAACCTTGTCCTCCAGAAAGTTATACTTTATTGAAATATGCTTAGTCTTAGAGTGAAATACCAGATTCTTAGACATGTTAATAGCTACAGAGTTATCACAATAGATAACTACCGGTTGATTATAATTTACCCTGATATCCTTCAGCATTTGCTTCATTCACAAAACTTGAGTACAATTAGTTGTTGTTGCAACATACTCAGCTTCTGCAGTAGATAAAGAAATGCATGACTATTTTTTGATTATCCGTGAAACCAGTTTCTTTCCAAGAAATAAAGCTCCACCAAAAGTGTTCTTCCTATCTTCAGTATCACTTGCCAAATCTGAGTCAGTATATGCACATAAAGTGAAATCATCTTCTCTATAATACCATAAACCATATTATGTTATTCCTTGCAAATACCAAAATATCCTCTTTACTGCAAATTCATGATTTTCTTTAGGATTAATTTGATATCTTGAAACACTACTTATTGCATTCATAATATCAAGTCTAGTCTGAGGTAGATATAACAGACCACCAATCATAGGTTTATACCTTGTCAAATTTACTAGTGTAGAAGTATCCTTGATAGATACTTTCTCACTTGTAGCCATAGGAGTACTTACCGGTTTGGAATTCTCCATACCAAACTTTTTCAACAATTTCCTCAAATACTTAGTTTGACAAATAAAAAAGCATTTGTCAGTTTGAGTAATCTGCAAACCTAAGAAAAATTTCATCTCACCAATCATGGACATTTCAAATTCATTTTTCATGTTGTTAGCAAAGTCCATGCACACTTTATCTTCTCCTCCAAAAGTTATATCATCAACAAAAACTTCAATGATCTTATAGTATAGATTACTATCAGCACTACCTTTAGTAAAATCAAGCTTCAAAAGATATTTATCTAATCTTGCATACCAAGCTCTAGGAGCCTATTTCAAACCATATAAAGCTTTCTTCAATCTGCATACCATGTCTTTGTCATGTGTCAGTGAAAATACATCAGGTTTCTCAATGTAAAATTCTTCCTCAAGCTCACCATTAAAAAATGCACATTTGACATCCATTTGATGAACCTTATAGTTCTTATAATCTGCATAGGTAAGAAATAGTCTAACAACTTCAATTTTAGCTACAGGGGCAAATGTCTCACCATAATCAATTCCTTCCATTTGAGAATATCCTTTACAAACCAATCTATCCTTGTTCCTTATAACTTGACCATCCTCATTCAGATTATTTCTAAAAACCCATTTAATTTGAATAACATGTTTATTTTGAGGCCGAGAAACTAAAGACCAAGTTTCATTCTTCTCTATTTGATCTAATTCATCTTCCATAGCCTTTAACCAATATTTATCCTTACAAGCTTGAATAACAGTAGCCAGTTCAACTTGAGAAATAAGACATACCTCTTCATTTTCTAGTTTTCTTCTTGTTATAACTCCCTTGTTTCTATCTCCAAAAACCTAATCTTCAAAATGATTTAATCTTACATACCTTGGTGTCTTTTAGACTTCAGGTTCACCACAATGAGCATCAATCATAGTTGAATGTTGATTGTGCCGGTGTAACTATCTCAACTTCCTATACTAGTTGAGGCATTGTCAGTTCAATTATGATCATTTGTACTATCGGTTCTATGTCATACGATATAGAATGATTTTGTACTGTTCATCCACTTTCACATTAGCATTTTCCACAATTTTCTGCAATCTTTTGTTATAACATCTATATCCTTTGCTCTGAATTGAATAACCAGGAAATATCCCTTCATCATATCTAGGATCAAAATTTCCAATTGAATCATCTCTTTTCATATAGCATTTAATTCCAAAAATTCTGAAATACTTAACAGTAGGTGTATGTCCAAACAATAGTTCATAAGGGGTCTTACTAGTTTCACCTTTGATGTGAACTTTGTTGAATGTGTAGACTATTGTACTCATTGCTTCTCTCCAATAGATATGAGGAAATTTAGCTTCCATCATCATAGATCTAGCTATATCCAAAATGGTTATGTTCTTTCTTTCAATTACTCCATTTTGCTGAGGAGTCCTAGGTGTAGATAGTTGTCTCCTGATTCCATTTGTCTCATAATAATTGTTAAATTCATGAGAAGTGAATTCACTACCATAATCTAATCTTAGACATTTGATTTTTAATCCATTTCCTATTTCAACCTTCGCTTTAAAGATCTTGAATTTCTCAAAATCTTGAAACTACTCCCTTAGAAAAGTCACCCACATCATTCTAGAATAGTCATCAATAATCAACATGAAATACCTATCACCTTGAAAGCTTACAGTTCTTTCTGGACCAAATAAGTCAGTGTGAATCAAATCAAGTACATCATTAGATTTATCATGTATTCTCTTAAAAGAACTTCTAAATTGCTTACCCAATTCACATTCCTTACATACTAGATTATTAGGCTTCATAATATTAGGTATATCTCTAACCGCCTTAGTTGAACTGATCTTAACAATGCAATCAAAATTAACATGACACAACCTCTTATGCCATAGCCAACTTTCATCAATATGAGCAATCAAACATGTCTTATTACTAGTGTTCAAGTGAAAGATATTACTTCTTTTCTAAATACTGGTTGCAATTTCCAAACCAGTCTTGTTAATGATTTTGCATTTTGTATCTTTAAACTAAATTTGAAAACCCTTATCAACTAATTTTCCAACACTCAAAATATTATTCCTTAAACCTTCTATTTAGTAGACATTGTCAGTGTTATGCTTTCCATCCAAAGAAATAATACCTCTACCTTTGATCATACATGCCTTGTCATCTCCAAATCTGGCTTGACCACCATTATATTCTTGCAGGGATATAAATTTACCTTTATCTCCAATCATATGATGTGAGCATTCACTATCAATTACCCATTCATCTTTATCTTCAACTTTTTCTGCTAGGGCCTTTTCTTTATTTTTGATAGCCGGTTCCGGTTCATCTTCCTTCAAAGCATAGAACACCCATTCCTTACCATTGCCAGATCCACTAGTAGATTCTTCTATTGGTTCATCTCCAGAGTCATCAGTTACTCCCTCCTCATATGCTATGTAGCATTGTTTACTTTTCTTGAATCTATATATGTTCAGGTTAGGCTTAAAAGATTTCTTAACTCTTTCTTCAAACCTTGCATTCCTTTCAGGACATCTAGATGCAAAATGACCAATATTATTACATGCAAAATATTTAAAAGGTTCTTTTCCTTCATACTTACTTCCAGTTGGACCTTTAGGTACTCTTGTAGCAAATAAGGCTTCCAATTGATCAAGATCATCATCTTCTTTCCTCATGTCTTCCAATTCTTTTACATATAGGGCTCTCCAATCATTCTTGTCGGTAGATGTTGATGATGATGCATAAAAAGCAGGTTCAGACTTTACAACTCCAGAAGATCCAAATTCTTCGAGCTCAAAAGAAGATAATTTCCCAATGAGAATGTCTCTATTGACTGAAGTGTTTTCCATTGTTCTTAACTCATTAATAGCAGTTGCCTTCATCTTGTAAGCTAGTGGAAGGGCTCTCAAGACTTTGGAAACTATTTCATATTCACTTAGAAATCCTCCACAACATTGAATTCCCATAACAATATCATTTACTCTTTCCATAAACACAACAATTCTTTCATTATCTTCCATTTTCAAGTTTTCATATCTTACTCGATAACCATCAAGTTTAGCAATTTTGACAGTAGGGTATCCTTCATTAAGATTTTGCAATTTGTCCCACATAACCTTAGCCGATTATTTGTCAGTCAATCCCATAATCTGTTGATTAGTAAGTGCACACAAGAGGGTTTCTCTATCTTTGCAATCATTTTCAATATTCTTATCCAGGTCTGCAGGAGCAAGATTGCCAGATGTCTGATCATAAGGTGTGTATCCTTTCTCAATGATCTCCCAAATATCCTTGCCAAGACATCTAAGATGAATCTCCCTTCAAATTTTCCATATCCCATAATTTGTTCCATCAAGCTTAGGGATTTCTCTTTTGAAAGTAGTTGTCGATGGATTAGTTGTGTTAGTTGCCATAAGATCTACCTCAAGCGGTTAATATTTTGCAAAAGGGGACGAAAGCTCTAATACCAATTGTTAGGATAACCAGTCAAAAAATGAGAGGGGGGGTGTCCTAATTAGTTATTAACATATTATAACTTTTAATCCACAATATGACCTTAAACAAATCAAGTATCGATAAAGCACAAACAGATGCCAGTAGGAACAAATACCGGCAAACAATACAACTTAACAATTAACTAGATAATCAATGCAAATAAACCATACCACATAACACTATGATTTGTAAGTGGAAAACCCAGAAAGGGAAAAACCACGGTGGGAAGCCTACCCATAATCAGATGATACTTCTACAAAAAGTATATGTTACAATGAGGGGTTTGCACTTGCAGGAAGACACGCTGCCTAGAGCGTACCTCTCATTACAAAAGAGTCTCACTAACTACAGAGAGGCTACAACCTTCTCAAGATAAATGGACAACAATCTAATAAAGTGAACTTCTGGAAATAGCATCGACCATGCCTGATTACAGTCCCGATTAAGCTCAATGCCAGAGGACTAAATCCTCTTCTGAATCCAAATCGATCCCCAATGATCGACCAACTCCTCTGGCTGATTGATATTACAATATTCGCACATTACATTCCTTGACCATGACCTTTCCACTAAACATGATACTTTACAAAGAATTTCTACCTCTTATTTATACAAACCCTAAGGCCTAAACCAATTAGGTTGGCCACCTAAAGATATTACAATAATATCATTACATAATTCCATTTACAATGATATGCCATGTCAGCTTAAGAACTATACAATAATAACAAGTCCATAAATCATCTCAAATCATCCCGATAACGTGTAGTGTACACGCTAGCATGATACCGGTCCATAACCTAGATAGGTACCAGATCTATTCTGGGTCCACCATGCCAAAGCAATGTCTTCAAGAAATTGAAGCACAATCAACAAACATCTTCAGCATCTTGAAATCCATGAAGAAGTTGTACCAACACCAATTGTGCATCCTATCATGATTTCTCAATGAAAGCTCTATCAATAAAGCCTTAAAGTAGTGTCAGTAAGGGTTTACCAAAGTGTATGATAACATCCAATTACCAAGCCAATATCAACTAACCAAAACATTCTCATGGAGTATATAACACATGATATCCAATATACTTCACTGATCCAAACATGCTGGAAGTGTCAACAGATAATCTCTTTTGCCGGTAACACTAGATCTTCTACCGGTAAACAAAACTTGTCTGGCGGTAACCATCTATATCATCTACTGTTGACATCAATGACAAAACATCAATGCAACACATAATCAATTCATCCATAATGCCAACATTAGTTACCTCCAAGATTTCATGTGATAATTTCTTCTACAATAAAAGTTATGTGTGACTATTATTTTGATATCAATTTAATAGTATAATGTCTCTCAATTGCTCACTAGAATGCTCCACATTTCAACATGATGATTGGTATGCTTGTCTAGATTTTGGAATATGTTCAAGAAGGTATAAGGATTCAGTAATGTGATTTTTAGATGAATCAGTGCTCCATAATTTTATATCTTATGTATAGAAGTATCACAAACTATCTAGTATTTCCTATTTCTATCAGTTCAATGGATTTATCCACTTGCACCTACATTTGATGATCACTTACTTTAGTAGATGGTTGTAGATATTTTATAGATGTTTTGCATTTCTTTCACTTTTGTCGACATGGTATTTTTTGCTTCTCACCAAAGGTGTAAAGGTAAATAGATAACAAGTTTTAGAGTGATGTTGATGTTTGTGCTAATAGAGAGAGTTTCGTCATTTGTTGTTGATCCAGACCTATGTTAATGGATTTGAAGGATGTGTAATATGTGTTTGGGGCTCAACTATGTCATGGGCTGATCTACAACATAATTTTGTTTATAATACATATGTTTTGGAGCCAATGCATATGACACTACATGTTTCTTTTATATTTCTAATTAGAGCCCACCTAATTGATATTTTGAGGCATTAAAGATGATATATAACGAAGGATAAACTATTTGTGAAGGGTGTAAGATGCATGGAATGTATTGGTGTTTAATTAGTTGAGGATGAAGTTTGTGGAGTCAATTTGCACGTTTAATTGAGCTATAAAGGGATTGCTACATCATCATATATCAAATGCTTCTTCAATAGCAGTTCATGTTAAAGTTTTCAATGTAATTTTCATGTATGCTCCTACTAGATAGTGATTCTCTTTAGTAGGTCCAAATTTCATTTTATCTTGCTTTGCAAGTCTTCTCTTGGAGCAGTGAGGTTCCATGGCTAGTCAGCCATAAAATAAATATTTTAATATATGTTTTATATAGTTTGAGTTAATTCTTAGTGTTTCTTTTCTCATATTAGTATTTTCACATTAAAATATTGGTGTTTTTGTGTGATGCATGATTTTTTTTGTTGTTTTATTTAAAAAATATGATATAATGTTTATATGGTTAATAGATATTTATTTTTTTAGTTAATGTTGATTCACCCCCCACCCCCCCTCTTAACATCCATGCATGTTCAACAAGGTCAAAACAAAATGGAGAAGACTAACTTGTGAAGATGCCTTAGGAGGTACAATAAATCATTGTTTACAAAGAAATAGATCTAGTGTGTTCTTTAATGTGAAGTTGCACTCAAAAGTGGAGTGGATATGATCAAAGAGGCATCAGTAAGAGCGAGAGTTAACCAACTCTAGGTTGGATTTAATAAAAATGTGACAATGATTAGAAGGCCATTGAATTGAGTATTTTAGAAAGTGTCGATGGAATATTTGTTCATAGATTTTTGAAACAAGATTGACATTAGAAGAAAAATTAATTGGTTTGAGATAGGATATATATAAGAAAGTAGAATATTTTATTGTCATATAGGAAGACTCATGCCATATCCCTTGGTGAAGCCTCTACCTATTTCATGTGTTGAATCCATATTCCAATAAAATACCAAGTCGATGCATCCAATGATGGTGAAATAGGGAACTTTAATCATGGTAAAGTTGCCAAGGAGATGCTCAATTGTTATAGGAAGCCAAAAATGTCAAGCCTATTGTTAATGCAAAAGACACCATAGAGAAAGAGGTCATAGAGATTCCTGTTGTCTATAAATAGATAGAACAAGGAAATCAAAGGAGTTATTTCCATTTATAAAGTCATAAAAGGAATAGATTAATTAGGCAAGAAAAGATCACCAATGCAAGAAGAGATTGTGTTAACTAATTTGAAGAAGACCCAACTTGTTCAGCCAAGTTTAAAGATACCTCTAAAAAGATAAACAACTTGATTTGTAAGAGAAAGTCAAAGGAAGATGACAGTCGTAGGTCTTTTAGAATCTATAAAAATTGATTTAATTCACTGCTATGAAATCATGTGACAAAGTTAGATCCAAAAATTTTCTAAGGCCTAAAGAAGTTATAACAAATAATTTAGAATCCAAATGGTGGTCACAACATAATGCATTATGGTAGGATAAAAGCCTATTGAAGTCCAAAGAAGTTATCTATTTTTATTTATTTTTTGGTTGAAGCAATTAGTGGTCGAAATTAAGGGTAAGAATGTTTGCATCATAATTTTTCTCCACTTTGTGTGATTCATAGCAGAACTACATGCACAAAACTATAGTCTTGTAGAGTTAAAAATAATTGCTCTAAAATCCATCTTTGCATGAATAAAATTAAATATTTTACATGAATGAAATCTCCATGCATTACATCTGTCAAATATATATTATTAGCAGCCATCAAACTTGTTAAGACCTCTATAAAATAAGGTATAATGTAACTCATTCTCTATATCTGATTAGTAAATCAATTGACACTTGATCATGTGATCATGAAGTGTTTGTAATCTCATTTGAAAGAATAAAAATATTTATCTATTATAGAGCAATTTTTGTATTTTATAATTTCTTCAATATATTATGAATCTGTATATGCATTCATCTCCATATTAATGATAGTACTACATGAGTAATAATAGCATAAAGGTTTTAATTTCCATAGTAAACTAACACTACTAAACCTTCCTTACTTACTTTCTCCAATTATATATTAGATAGGGACTTCCTATATTAGCCTTTGCTAAACAATGATGCTAAATTAGTAAGAAAGCTTTTTATTTAAAATCACAAAGAGATATAAATTGGTGATCTTGTTCCTATTCATCACAAACATAATTATGAAAGAGGAGAGAGTACCAAATTGACACTCCATTTTCCATGTTCATTAGAAAGGTTGGCCAATCATGCCATGAGTCTACTACCTCATTTTTATTATCAATTCTTGCAACATCATCAAATTCAACTTCAGTACTCGTATTGTGTAGTGGGAGCTCCAAGTCTTCAAAATCATTGTTATCATCTTGATTGTTGTTGTTGGAGCATAGATGGGGCACTTTTTTCTCTTTTGTTTGTTGGGAATAAGAATATGCAGCTTGGATTGCAACAATTTGAATGTTTTTTGCAGAGGAACTTGTAGGGTAAGTAAGGGAGCAGACCAATTCAGGAAAATTGAAACTTGCAAACTCCCCTCTTAAAGCTAAAATAGATGCATCATGTGCACAATAAGTCATATCTAGTGTGGGAAATGAGCCTAACCATATCCTCTTCTTCTTCATTGGGTCTCTGATTTTAGACACCCATTGTCCCCACTTCCTCTTTCTAACACCTATATATATGTTTGGCTATGTAATTTATCCCAGCTATGCAATGCAATTAATTAAATGAAAAAAAAAAATTGAAATTGATATATTTATAAATAAAAACTAGATAAGAATGGAATTTTCTAGAATAAACAAGAGATATGGTTAAAAGAAAGAAAATATTAGATACTTGTTTTTTTGGGCATGCTAGCCTAATATCTAGAAAGGCCTAGGATGTTTTCAGAAGTATCTAAAAACCTCTATATATAGAGGCATCATGTAATTTTTATGTATCAAGTAATAATGTAATCAAATGATGGAATGAATTCCCTAGCATTCAAAAGTAGTTGTATGTATTAGTAAATTATGGATGAATAGAAGTAGCATTGTTTGATGAGTATATTTTGTATTTGTGTTTTTATATGTGGTGTTGATGCATGTCTAGCCACCCCATTAGATTGGTACCAGAGTAGATGTTGGAGATCTTGGGTGTGATGTATATTAGAGAGGGCTCTAAGTTGGAGCATATTTTTGAAGAGAATTCAAGATGAAAGAGAGATTGGGAACACAAGTTTAAAGGTCTGAGTGTAATTAGGATTGCTAGAATATAAAATTGTTGAAGTAAATTATTAAAATCTTGTAGATGTCAAGGGTTCACAAAAAATGTAAAAGTCGCTAAAATTGCAAATTGTTGCCCAAACCTTCACAGTGTTAAATGAAGGGTTTAGAAAGAAAATCACCAAATATTGATCTTGTGTGAAAGGAGTCAAAGTATAATAAAAATCATTGTAACAAAATCAAGTGAACAAGGTGAGTTTAAATTCTTTGATTCAATGGGAAAATTAGGTAAAAGAGTGTTGAAGAAAAAAGCAAATCTAATTTTTGAGATAGATTATTTAGAAGGAGAATTATTGGAAGTGAATAAAATGATGTTTGCAATTAAAAGAGAAATGCCAACAAAAAAATGTAAAATTTTAAATGAAATTAGTGATTACAAAGAGAAAATTGAAGAGTTGAAGGACAAGTTAGAGTTGTTGATGAGATTAAGAAAAGGAATGAAGAAATAGAACAAAGAGTAAAGTTTCTTGATGATTTAGAGAAAGAGTTGAAGAAATCAAAAGAAGATAATAGTTTATACAAGAAAGAAATAGCAAAATTAAATGAAGAAAATAAAAGTTTGAACTCAAAGAAATTGGTGTGAGATGTTTCTTTTAATACACATGATTTAAGTTCGTAATTTAATGAATGTGACTTTGTTGAAGTTGTTTGTAAGAAAGAGTGTGAAGATGAACATATTAATGAAACTAAAAATCTTGTTAGATTTGATGAGAAAAACAATAGCTGTTCACAAAATGTGTTATGAAGGTAAAGGTTTACTAAAGTATGGGCAAGGAATCAGAGAACCCATTGAGCCACTAATGAGGCCAAAATATGAAGGTCTTGGATATATCACAGATAAAGGAAAAATGAATACAAGTGTTATAGATTCAAGTAAATCAACTAAAGAAAAATAATGTATTGAGTGTATTTATTGCCATAGGAAAGGACACACAAAGGAAAAGTGTTGGGATCTACATCCTTTCAATATTTATTGGTTGAGAAATCATTGTGAGAAGGCATGTTGGAACAAGAATGAATGCATAAAAAATGTATTGTGGATGGAGTTGTGCAACAAGCTGGCAAAAACATACAAGTATGATAAAAAAGTTGTTCAAGTTTAAATGTTCATATATTCATAGTAATCAACCACAGTTTGAATATTCAAAAGGAATAACAAATATATCAGATCAAATAAAAAAAATCTTGTAAGACGTCTACAGAAAGTGAAGTTGTGGGAATTTCAAGATTGATGTTTTGAAGATTAAAAATCATTGGTTCGAGAATTGAAATAGATGTTGGATAAAGACATGAGAGAGAGACATAATCAGATTTGAAGATGGTTTGAAGTTATGAAGTCAAGAAAAGATTTGCAAAGTCAACAAACTTGGTTATGGACATCAGAAAGAGTCAAGAGCAAAGGAATTTGAATGTCCCAGCATTGGTGGTCAAAATTAAGTGGGGGTGTTGGGATATGTAATTTCACCCACCTATGAAATGCAATTAATTAAATAAAAAAGACAAAAATGAAATTGATATATTTCTTAATAGAAACTAGATAAGAATGTAATGTTCTAGAATCAACAAGAGACAAGGTTAAAAGAAAGAAAATATTAGATACATATTATTTTGGGCATGTTGGCCTAATATCTAGAAAGGCCTAGGATGTTTCCACAAAGTTTCCTGAAGTATCTAAAGACCTCTATTTATAGAGACATCATGTAATGGTTTTTAATCAAGGAATCATGTAATCAAATGATGGAATGGATGCCCTAGCATTCAAAAGTAGTTGTATGTATTTGCAAATGATGGATGAGTAGAATTAGCATTGTTTGATGAGTATATTTTGTATTTGTGTTTCTATATATGATATTGATGCATGTCCATCCACCCATCAATAAATAGGATGCGTTGTTCTCCTCTTATCTACATTTCTGCCTTCTTTTCCTATCATTAATAGGACAGCTTAATCAGCTAGCACAAGTTTTTCTTAAGGTGACTCCATATAAGCAAGAGTTGTCTTTCTGAAGAAATTACTTGTAGTAACTGACTCAACTTCATGACTTGGTTTTATAAAGACACATAATTGAATGGGGAAATCACTCTTGCTAGTTATAATATAAAGTTACAGGCTGTTTGACAAAAAATCTTATACCACTTTACTTAAATAAGTGATGCTTAACATTAATCTCAAAACGAAAGACTAATTAGTATTGTGTCCAAAATTTACCAACTAAAAAGTAAGAACATATATTGATATCTACCAATGATCTTACAAAACATAATATTAAAGTTTATCTCGTGTACAATAGAAACAAAATTGCTCGATTGACTATAAACAAAATGTTATCCCCACCATGAGAGAACTACTGAAACAACTAACTAATAGAGTACAACCGAGACCAATATCGATAATCATGTAGCAATATGACAAGCATTTATACAAGAACAATTTCAACAAGCATACTATTGTCTCCATAAAACAGTATTCCTAGGGAAACTGGTAAACACTATTCTTGGGTCGATATTGCTATTTACTAACACTCAAATCTGTACAATCACAGGGATAGTGATGTAACTGGTAACGAACGCCTAGAGACAAATTATGGGCACCCTGCATGAATAGACTCTTACAACTAGATCGAACTAAGGTTAAATTAAATCAGATCAAAATCCTAGACGCGTGGTACAATTATGTGTTGGTTGTGAAATCTAACCATCAAATAAGACAATAACTCTTAATTTCCCTGTTTTTTTGTTTGTTGATTTGCTCTGGAGGCATTTTTTACATATTTTCGGAAATAGTTAATTTGTAAGGTGTACAGAAAATTTCATGCACTTGCCACTAAAACCCGTCTCCACCTACCTTAAACCTAACGATCGTCTTGTCAGATCAAAATAAAGACTGGTAGCACAACCATACAAAGATGAAACTATAAAACATTTAAGGTGATTCCTCATGTGATTAGGTGCAATCTTCGTACCAAATGAAATCAATCACTCTTCTCCGTGGACAGCTGAATGTACGTAGCAAATTAGGGTTTCTATTAAATAGAAAATCAGCCAACGTGTTCATAGATAAAAGTAATTCTATGGCTTCAAAATTTATCTACAACTAGATAACATTTTGTAAGCTACTTTCAACATTGAGTTTTAACGAATCAAGTAACACTCTTCCGGCTCAACAAGGCCATATTAATTAGGAAATAAGTCTATATTTAGCTTCAGTGAATCAACTCACATGGCTTCGCTCATTTTAAATGAAAAAATATCATTATTAATTATCATCCATTGTGGAGTTTCTATATATTTAATGTATATATTAAATACATTATTATTAAAATAGTTGATACTTAATTAACATAGATTGCAAGGAACTAAGATGTTTTATTATATTGTATAATTCATGTCAATGTTTATTAATAGTTTATTAAATCAAACTTAGAAAAAAAGAGATGAAATTGAAAAGGAGAGGGAGAGGGAGGGGTTCACTTATTTAATTTTTGACAAGATATTGACTTTGATCTTTTGGATTGACTAATATTTTTGGATGGATGTATGGATCAAGAAAGGGAGGGAAGGAGGGGAGGAGGGGATGAGCAAAAGAGAGATGTGCTTATCTAATTTTTAGTGTGATGATGAATTTTATCTAATTGATTGGCAAATCTTATAATAAAAAACCAAATTTTTAGATATACATTTGGAGTGAAGATTCATGGGGGCTTTACTTCGTGAACCCAAGTTATAGGACGTGCATTCATAGAATATTGAAGAATCCCGCTATTTTCAAAAAATATCGCCCTAAACTCCTTTCTTGTCACCCCGTCCCAATACACAACATGAATTAAAAGCCCCCTAGTTTTGCCAAATATTGTATTTTTTCATAGTTCAAATTAAAAAACCCCCTATTTTCAATGATAGGCGATATATTGTACACTCATTTTTGGGACATTAAACCCCCAAATATGAATGCACGTGATATAATATTGCCTAGTTAGTGAAGCCCCCATGTGAAGATTATGAATCTTTAACAAAGACAATAAAAAATTTCTAATGCTAATCACAAGTCTATGTCATGCAACTTGGTCTTGGACTAGGCCACTGGTGCAGGAGCACCTAGGACTTAGGCAATTTAACTTTCACCATTTTGGCTTGTACTAACCCTAGCCAAGTTAGTGTTGAATAAGGACTTCAAGAGGGTCCAAGAGTGAGTATGTTGTGTCAATGTAGGCCAAGCTTGAGTTCATTTTACTTAGGTTTGTATTTTTGTGTAAATAGTGAGTTTGAGTAGGTATTTGGTCTTTTGTTGGTCAAAAGTGTTAAAAGTTGGTAAAAGTGTTAGAGAGGGTTAAATAGGTCTTAGAAATGTTAGAAAAGTCATTTATGATGATTTGGAATAGGTCTTATAAGTTGGAGAGACCAAAAAGTGCAAAAGTGCAAAGCTGCAAAAAGTTGTCATGACAACTTTTGTCCTGAAATTGCTTAGCGGTGGAGTTAGGGATTTCCCAATGCCGTGGAAGGAATCCACACATGGGAAAGATATATAAGCCCTCTCTTGCACATTTACCAAGGTTGGTGAAGTGTGTTTTGTAAGTCTAACAACTGAAACTACTCATTTTCGGTCTTGTGGACAACATTTTGGCTTGTTTTACTAAATTTTACAATAGAATATGGATTGAATCCATTGATCCAGGAATCGATTGAGTTACTCTTGTGTTTTTTTGTACTATTGTCTTATTTTAGAGATTTTTAGATACTATACATAGGTGTTTTCTTGTTCAAGTTTGTAAACAGCCAGTTTTGGCTTGTAATTAGCAATTTTCTTGTAAATATGGTTGCCCCATGAACTCCACACGTGCTATCATCACGGATTATTGGAACATGATGGGAAACCCTTTGTATAGTGTATATATTTAGGATCAAGTGCTGGAGAAGTTTTTAAACATGACGGCCCCCTTATTCTAAGCGAGTCCAGGAGCAACCCGGCTAGAGAAAATAAGGTGAAAAAGTGGTGTAAAGTGCAGGGGTGAGTGCAAGATCACTATTTCAGATTTTTGAGGGGTTCATGGAGTTGGGGAAGAATTTTCCATTCAAGGAGAAGCTTTGACAAATCCTTTTGATAGCAAAACCCCAATTTGTTCATTCATTGTTGGTTAAAGGCCTTGTAAACCCTTCAAAACCCTCATTTTGGGGTTCATACATTGTATGATGAAACCAAGGGCCAAAACCACAAAATTCCTTGAGGGATAGGTGTATATTTGAAGAAAATGTGAACTTATTTGGGGTTCCTTTGAATCATTTTCACCCAAGCCCTAGAAAACTAGATTTGGAGGCCTAATTAGGTCTAATTCCTTGTAGCCCTTTTCTAGACAAGAATTTGAGATTGGTAAGAAACCTATTGGTTGCAAGCCACTAATGGACTTAAAATGCATACAAAACATGTTATTAGACACCTCCACACCTCTGCAACATCTCACAATGATAGGAGGTCATTTTGACAACTTGAAGCCAAGAAGCCATAATTGAGTACCTAAGAAGAATAGTGAATTGGTATGGTTCCTAGTCAAGACACTTGAAGCAAACACCTTAGAAAGAACAAGAATAAATCCCTAGAAGAGATTGAGAAGGACTTGAAGGTCTAGAGAGCAACTAGACCTGGTGAGTTGGTGCAATTGAGCAACACCAGCTAGGTGAAGTGTTGATCAAACTAGATAAACCCCATCAGCCACACCATGTAATCAAGCTCAAATGATGTAACTTCTAGTTTTTAATGAACTTTTTAATACCCATTGTTGACAAAGATATGTTGAAAAGAATAATTTAAATAGGAATAACATGGAGAGAGGACACTTAACATTCTTGACAAAAAATAATTTTCCTAGAAGTTGTACAAAATCAAAAACCATGCCAAGCAAAAATACATTGCTAATAAAACTAGTGTACCACTAAGACTTATTGAGACCAAGACTAAGAGTGATGCAACTATTAGTGGATTATTGTGAATGATTAATATTAATAATTAAGGCAATCCAATAACATAAGACCAATTTATGTTGCTCAACATATAACTAGAGGGAAAATATTATGAAGATTCCTTGACAAAGGCAAATGTAATTTGTGGTTGTAATTGGCTTATGGTTTTAAGTGTAAATGTCATTTACTATGGTAAATGAGTCAAGTTTAATACTAAAATTATATACTTACAAAATGTATGCAAGGTAGTGTAAAATAAGGGGTAAAAAATATAGGGTATTCAATAATATCCCATGAATATATCCCAACTTTGTTGTCTATGCACACCTACATGTGCATGCAAGAATTAAAATGTGAAAGAATTAAATTTTGAGAGGAGGGAATTTGTTACCTCCAAGATGATAAATCTCAAAGGACAAATCGATTTTTCACTACCTCACTTAAACTGGTGCTAAGGGTGAGCCAACGAATAATCAACAAAACAAAACTATGCTAATAGGAGAGTAAAGAAGCAATTAAAATACAAAAAAAATGAAAAATAATAATATTAATTAATAGGGAAATGCAGAACTAATGGCAAGTTATACCAAAGGGCTAGGAAGGTCTTTGGTTTTGGATACCAACACAACACATTGTCATATGTACATTTACAAAACATAGAATCTCATGGACAACTTACAATTAACCACTTCGGTCGTGTAGAACTTGTTCGCTACCTGCACACACAAAGATGGGGCAAAAATGTTGGGGCTATATAGGGGTCTGCCTCAATCAAATCTTTACTTTTGTATTTCCACCTCCACAGATAGCCAGATTGATAGATTTCATAAAAGATAAAATGATAAAATGCAAACAAAAACTATACTCCGCTTAATGGAAGCAAACCCTTATTGCAAATAGATGAAAGTGATGTGTTGATAAACTTAATGTACCTAGATAATAGATAGACTTAGAGATATGATAAATAAATTGCATGCAATGATAAAAAGATATATATACAAGATAAAGAGAAGACAAGGTGTGTAGCCAAACCCCCCTTTTTGGAATACAAGCAGGATGGAGCTCAAGATGTGTTCTTTATGGTTGCAAGATGATTGAGAAAGTGTCATAAATAGCTATAGTTTGATAGTGCTTTTAGAGCCTTCAAGAGAGCATTAATGAGAGAGATCAAAGAGAGTGAAAGAGTAGAGCCCAAAATCCTAGAGAGAGATCCCTAGAAAATAGGAAAATAAGAACTTTTAAGGATGGGAACAGGTGTGAAGAGTCATTAAAGCTGACAGCAAGCCAAAAGACACATGTTGACAAGCGTTTGAATAACTACAGGATTCGAGATTCCATAGATCTATCGGGACGTTAATGCGGTGCATAGACATCTGTGTGTCACATTTTCGTCTTACCAAAGATAGGCCCAAATGGCATTTTAGGAAAAGAAAGGGGTGATTTTTCTTCGAGGCCCATGATGTCAAAATGATGAAATTTCAATGATGGGTCTGCTATTAATGCATCAGGTGCCATGCACAAGTGTCATAAATGCACTAAATTTAGGACACTACATTTTGCCCCCACTTTAGTGGACTGGTAGACTCAAGAGATTAGGTGTACTAAAGTAGTTACAAAAAGATAGATTTATTAAGCCCATGCAGTGCAATGAATGCAATAAGAACAAAAATACCTCGCCCAAAGAGGATATTGTAGAGACCACAGAGGTCAAGTTGGTAGTCATAAATGATGCCCTCAGATATCCATGAGAAACCACAATATTTGGTGTGATGAATTCGATACTACAAAATTTGAATTTTTTTTAGCACAAAAACTAGAGAAAACTACTTTAGCTAGAAGAATGATTAAGGACCATTAGTATAGATAGAAAATAAAAGTAAGATGAAGGTGATTATATGCCCCCTCATGTTTTTCCCCTAGCAAGGTGGGGAAAAACAAGAAGGAAAATGAGCTAAAATTGTCCCAATATGGTCGAGAAAAAGTTTGGGCAAAAATTAGACTATATACTCAAAAGTGGGCCCCGAGAATGGTCATATCTCGTTGATAGGTTGATCTTATTTTTTTCAACCCAAACAACATGATAAAATAGCATAAGATTACCAAAGGATTTGTGAAGGTAGTTTTAAACTGATCTTCTAGATTAATACGAATCTGATTGTACCCCGAGAAATGATCCATGAAAGAGTGGAAAGCATAACCTGTGGTTGAATCTATGATTATGCCAATGTTAGAGAGTGGAAATTCATCCTTAAGGGAAGCATTATTCACATCCTGAAATTCAATGCAGATGTGGATTCGACCATTAGGTTTGCTAACATAAAATAAATTTTGAGATTCAAGGCGAATAGTTGATAGGACATATAAAACCATCTTTTAAAACCTTTTCTATCTCAGTCTTGACTAATAAAGCCACCTTGGGATTCATGTTTCAAATATTTTGCTTCACAAGTTTAGCATCAGTACTAACTACAAAATTATATACAAAAATTGACCTTTGATGTATGGTATTCCTTCATAAGACCAAGAAAAGATGTCAGGGAATTGATGTAGTAGATTAAAATATTCCTTAAACTCCTCTGAAAATAAACACTTCCCAACCTTGATGGCTTTGTCAGGAGTTTTATCACTCATAACAACATCAATAGTTTCTCCACTAAGGAGCACACTATGGTCTTCTAGAACAGATGTGTGTATATGCTCTTGATTACAAGATAAGGGTGCCCCCTGCTCAATAGATTCCCCAAAATATGTTTGGGTATTTAAACAATAAGGGAATTGATGTTTATGGTGATAAGAGGGAAAACCATCATACACACCTAAAAATTCCTTCAAGAATTCTTCTGAAGGAAAGAGGTCAAAGGGAATTTCATTAAGAAGTGTTGCATTATCAATAAGTTTGGGATGAACAAGCTTATATCCATCATAACTAAATTGTGATACCAGCTTATATCTGGGACCATAAGTATCATGCAACTCCTCAAAGGAAGGAGGCTTCATGTAGAAAATATGATCAACATGATAATCATCACCTTGTTTTATAGATGCATAATCATCCTTTGTAGCTGAAGTGAATGAAATGTTAAGAAATTTCACATGGACGGTATTAACTTTGTATTCACCAACATGAGAACTAGTGAAGTCTAAAGAATGCCAATCATCACCCAAACATGCATTCACCTTAGATGGAAAAGATGTTTTTCTATGAGTAGACTCTAGATATTTTACCTAAGGGAAATCTACTTTTGGGGAGTCTTCCTTAAAACAACCCTTCTCCCTAGGTAATTTTTCCTTCATGGAATCTTTCTTCTTCAAAAATTTCTCCTTCAAGGCCTCTTCATTTTTCTGCTCTTCTTTTTTAGTGGATGAAACAAAGGTAGAAATCATCACTGAAGAGGAAAAGGTAGGTATATAATTTTGAAAGGAAGGTGCAACCGAGGCTTGACCAACTATTTGTATTTGACAAAGATGCATAGCTTCAAGGTTATCCTTGATTGTAAAATCCCAATTCTTAGCTACAAAAATTACAAATCCATGAAGAGTGGAATATATAGCTCCCAAGGCATGAAGGCATGGTCTACCCTGGAGAATATTGTAAGACAAAGGACCTAGAATCACATGTACAAGGGTTGGAGTAGTGGCAGGTCCAACCTTTAAGGACAATATGACCATTCCCACAGTGGTTTTACCACTCTTATTGAACTCTCAAATGAGGAAGGAAGAAGTTGCCAAAACTTTTGGATCCACTTTAATTTTTGGTAATAAATATAGGCTATAGACATTGAGTGTCGAGCCTATGTTGATCTACGTTCATCTAGTACCAACACCATTTACATGATTGATTACCATTAGAGGATATGCCAAATTTCTCACTTCTAGAGGCAAAAGCTCATGAGGATAGAAATTGATATTTGGTGAATCTGCATGAATATGATCCATCAATATATTCACATCTACTAGTCTCATAGAAGAGGGGAGTAAAATCTTTTGTAAAGCCTCCCAAGAACACCTTGAAACATCGAAGTAATCTGAACCAAATCCCATAGTCATATCTTAGTGGCAGTAACCATAAGTTTCTTAGTAAGATCGTAATCACTAGGTCACCTATCTGTCGGTAGATGTTCCTAACAAAGACTAGGCTAAGAAGGTGCTAATGAAACTTGTGGTTGACCAAAAGGTTTTTTATTCCTCCAAATGTTATATGTATGATAATTGGTATTGTAAGATGATTGTTTAGATTTCATAAACCTTGTGTATAAATGAGAAGTTTCTCCTTCAAAAGGTACTCCATTAATGGCTTTAACTTTCTTTAGAGAAGGACTCATTGCAGTCACATGAATGTAAGGTCTCTTAGGCCTTTGAGGGACCGTGAAAACAACAAAAACATTTCTGGATTTTTTTATTTTTAAATGAGGATGTTGTGGAGGATCATCAAATTATTTTACATCTCTTTTGGGAAGAGATTCTTCTAAGAAAACCTTCATCCAACATATCAAAACCATTTTTAGAGAATATCGTATCAAAAGAACCAAACTCTAAGAGAAAAAGATCTAACATTAGGTATTCACATCAGGCTCACCAAAATGTAGAGGGGATTTTGTCACCTCCAAGATGATAAATCTCATAGGACAAATCAATCTTCTACTACCTCACTTAAATTGGCACCAAGCATGAGCCAGGGGATAATCAACAAAAAAAAATATGCTAAAAGGAGAGTAACCAAGCAATTAAAATACAAAAAGAATGAAATATAAGAATTTGAATTAATAGGGAGATGCAGAACTAAGGGTAAGTTATACCTGAGAGCTAGGATGGTCTTGGGTTTCAGTTGCTATCACGATGCATAGATGTCAGTGCGACATGCTATCATCTGTACTATTAGAAAACACAAAATCTCATAGACAACTTACAATTAACCACTTTGGTTGTGTAGAACCTGTTCACAACCTACATACACCGAGATGGGGGAAAATATTGTGGTTGTATAGGTTTCTGCCTCAGTCAAACACCCTCTTTGGTGTTTCCACCTCCATGGACAGACAAATAGATAAATTTGATAAAAGATAAAATAATAAATTATAGATAGAAACTATTCTCCACTTAATGGAAGTAAACCCCTATTGCAAATAGATGAAAGTCATGTGTTGATAAACTAAATTCACCTAGATAATAGATACACTTAGAGATATGGTAAATAGATTGCATACAATGATAAATGGAGATATATACAAGATAAAGAAAATATAAGACATGTAGCCAAGCCCCCCTTTTCAAGATACAAGTGCGATAGAGCTCAAGATGTGTGCTTTGTGGTTGCAAGATGATTTTAAGAATGTAATAAACAACTATAGTTTGTTAGCACTCATAGAGAATTAATGAGAGGAGATCAAACAGAGCCAAAGACTAGAGCCAAGAATCCTAGAGAGAACCTAGAGAGTTGAACACTTCAAACTAGGCAAAGAAGAACTTTTAAGGATGGGAAGAGGCATGAAGAGACATTACAACCAATAGCAAGCCAAAAGACACACATTGACAAGCATCTGACTAACTACAATATTCAAGATTTTACAGATCTATTGGGAGGTTACCACTATGAGAAGGTGTTTGTGCGTCATGCTTCCATCTTACCAAAAATTGGCCCAAATGGGGTTTTAGGACAAATGGGGGTACTTTGTCTTCGTCACTCATGATGTCAAAATGATGAAATTTTGATTGGGGGCCTCGCATTAATGAATCAGACACCATGCATAAGTGTCTTAAATGCACTAGTGCAATTTAGGACACCACAAAATTATCAAGGAATCAGTGCAAATTTTATAGATTTTGTATTTTAAGTATTTACATATATGATGTCTATAGTACACTTTGCACTTATTATGTAGCATGATTTGATTTATATCAAATCATAGAGGATAAAACTATGTGTAATAATAATTCTATTAAGGAGAGCTAATAGAGATAGCTTTATAACCATCAAGTTTTTATTATTTTCAAGTTATATGTAGATTAATTGGATCATAAAATAATTAATAATCTAAGTAATGATAGAAGTGTTATCCTTCAATTACAAAAATTATGCAAAACTATGGATAAATATAGTGGAAATAATGAGAAATGATGTCAACATAATGAAATAGAAGGAATGCTTCCACGTAATTTTAAAAATAATTCTAGAATGTAAATTGATTAGGATGAACAAACTAATTAGGATTTATAGTTAATATAATAGTTACAAAATTTATATTGATATATCTATATCCATATATCTATATAGATGTGTGTGTGTGTGTGTGTGTGTGTGTGTGTGTGTGTGTGTGTGTGTGTGTGTGTGTGTGTGTGTGTGTGTGTGTTTATGTATATGTATATGTATATGTACATGTATGTGTATGTGCATATGAATATGTATATGTATATGTATATGTATATAAATATATGTGCATGTGTATATATGTATATATGTACAAGTGCACACACACACACACACACATATATATATGTATATGTATATGTATATGTATATATATTTATAAATATACATATACATATATACACATACATATAAATATATACAAATGCATACATACATATATATGTATATATACATATACATATATATAAACATATACATATGTATATACATATATATATACATATATGTATATATATGTATATATACATATATATGTATACATATGTATATGTATATATATATGTGTATATATATATATATATATATATATATATATATATATATATATATATATATATATATATAAATATACATATATATGTATACATATATACATATACACCTAAAAATGGTCTGAAGATAATTAATTGAATAAGCAACTATTGAATTAATCCCCCTTCCCAATTTAATTGAATTCATTAGAAATTTGATTAAATCTTTCTTTTTCTTATTAACAAATCTAAGGATTTATTTAATAAGTTCATCTCAATAGTCCCATTTGATTAATTAATCCAAATTAATTAATCCTCCCCAATTTAATTCATTCCTTCTAATCCCCTACTTAATTAAAACAAATCAATTTATGAGTTATTAAAAGTTAATTAGCCTTTTCCTACTATTTGAATTTTTAAATTCAAATTACCCACATGCCTCCTAACTTCTAAACACCTAACCGAACCACCCTCTAACCTAACCCATTCCACCTAACCCTAGGTTTAACTAACCCTATCCTATCTTGCACATCCTAACCTCCTTATCTTAACCTCCTATGGGTTGGATATCCTCCCCTTGAGACACATGGCACTTATGCCACATGTCTCCTCCCTTGGACACTTTCCCTCTTATAAGCAATTCTCCTTAACACTTTTCACCATAGAGATGACAAGTGTCCCTCTGTCCAACCTCTTCTCCAACCTCCTCCAATTTCACCCTTGATATCTTCAAACACAATCTTGACCACCGATTCCTGCCACCTCACCCATGGCCTTGGAAATCCTATAAATATCCCTCACTTTGGAGCACAAAGGATCCCATCTCATACCATTTTAGGCATTGTTACTATAGGCATATCCATTCTATCATATCATTTAAGCATTGTTATCATAGGCAATTGCATCTTAGATCTAGTTTAATTTGATCATATTCTAGCATAATTGTTGACTCATATAGCATAATCAATCTCTAGTCTAGCTTAATTGCATCATTATTTAGCTTAATCATGCATATCATTAGTTTAATTATCTTCCTGGATAAATCTAGCATAATCATACATTCATTTAGCTTGCACATCATATCATTTTAAATCCTTTGTCTAGGTGTAGTCAAGTCACTAGGATTGCTTATACAGATTTGAGACCAAATCCACACTCGCATCTCTCAGGAGGTGATAGGTCGCTTTGTCATGGTTTATCTTCCATTTTATTTCAATTTGCTAACCATGCGTGTAATGATCTATTGAGTGTTTGTGTTTTAGTTGTAGGTACCATACTTCACACACATGACATTTTGGTGCCCAATGTGGGGCCTAGCCCCTTTGATATTTAACAAGTTCTCTTGTTGGAAATCTCATTGACAGGTTGATTAGCTTTTTCGGTGCATAGATTAGCTCTCTCGGGTTCCAGATTCATGTTCTTGGCCTCTTTTGTAGCATTCTGACAACTCAAATGGTGTTTTTCGGAGATTTCTCAACTCTGTTTTTATGTTTTTATGTACTTTAGTGCTTTCAGTCTATACTTTAGCATTTTTGGTTTTTCTTGAAGCGCTTCTAGTCTATCTTGCAATGCATTTGGTTTGTTTTGTAGCGCTTTTGGTCAATTCTGCAGTGCTTCTGGTTAGTTCTACAGTGCTTTTGGTCAATTCTGCAACATTTTTCAGTGAATTTGACAATGTTTCAGGTGTTTAGAATAGCATTTTCAGTTAATTTGATGGCATTCTTGGATCATTTAATAGCTTTCTTGGTCAATTTCATAGCGTTTTCAGCTTTTCATTGATTTTTCTAATGTGGTATTCTACATTTCTCATTTCTTTTTCTAGACTGTCATTTTCCCGAAGCTAATTTGCATATTATTGGTTTTGCAAGTACTTATTTTTCTATGAAAGATTGGGGAGTCATAAACTATTTCATCATCAAAGATTACAATATAAACTACTAACTTTGTTTGCAGCCACAAGATTTTGCACTTATTTTTGATAAATTAGGCACATAGACTAATTACAATGGAAATGAACAAACATGTCTTATGTGTTTTGATGATAGGTGAGTATGCTCTCACCTTTCTTAGGTGATCAGAAATCTAGACTCATCTTTTCTTTTCCATAGTGCATATCTTTAGTGGTCTATCCCTCCTGAGGATCCTAGAAGGCCAAAGCCATTAAGGTCGGTGAGAGGGGAATGACCCAAGTGGGAATGGCTAACGCCAAGTACTCCGACCCATTATAAAATAAAATTGATTTGATGAAAATCAAATCAACAACAATTCTTGATAATAGCTCTCCTTCATACCTTCGGGTATATCAAACCTTGGTTTTCAAGGCTGGGAGACCTCTTAATTGAGTTTATACGCCGACGCGCTAAACGAATCCCTTACTAGTTTGAACTAAAATTAGAAGATACCTGGTTTACCTTCGAACAATATTAAATTCTTAGTGCATGGAGGGGGAAGAATCTCCTTAAGACACTCACCATATGTCCCTCTTGAGCATATGTGCGAACTCCCCTTTTGAGACATTATTGCTAGGCTCATAATGGGACTCCACTAGCTCTCGCAAAGGCAAAAACATGGGTGCCCTTTAGAGGGTGACAAGGTTGTGTAAGCTGATAGGGTACCAAGTGTGGGCTAAGAACTAATAATGAATCTAATCTCCTTAGGATAGACTGAATGATGTGTTTTCAATTGTTCAAAACCTGTGAAAACTTGGGTTTTCTTTAAAGCTTCTTGAACATACACTTTATGTGTCCTTTGGGACAAACATACAATTTTTATTATGTTTTTGTAAGTCAATTCAAGATATCATCCATTGAAATACAACAAAAATTGAAAACACAAACTTCAAATTATCAAATTTACAAGTTTCATAGTAGATTAGCTCTTTTGGTCCAAACAGTCGCTCTCACAGTCCAAACAGTAGCTCTCATGGTCCAAACAATTGCTCTCACGATCCAAACAATAGCTCTCATGGTCCAAACAATCGCTCTCATGGTCCAAATAGTATCTCTCACGGTCCAAATAGTAGCTCTTTCGGTCCAAACAGTAGCTCCTTCGGTCCAAAAGTAGCTCTCACGGTCCAAATGATCGCTCTTTTAGTCTAAACAGACGCTCTTTTAGTCTAAATAGTCACTCTTTCAGTCCAAACAGTAGCTCTTTCGGTCCAAATGGTAGCTCTCATGATCCAAATAGTCGCTCTTTCAATCCAAATGGTAGCTCTCATGGTCTAAATAGTAGCTCTCACAGTCCAAATGCCAACTCTCTTAGTATGAATGTTTGCTTTCTTATATTTCAACATTATCTCTCCAAGGTTGAGCTTACTAGGTATAAAAATCAATTTTCTCATTCTACACATTAACTCTTGGGGTCAAAATAACCATTGTCTAAGTTCTAACATCACTAGTTTAAACTTCAAAGTTCTTGGTCTAAACAACAGCTCTTTTGATCTAAACAACAACTCTCTTAGTTTAAACAACAAAGTTTCTAGTCTAAAGAGTAGACTTTCATCGTTGAAACAACAACTCTCTTAGCTTAAATAATAGAGTTCTTGGTCTAAATGTCAACTCTCTTGGTGTAAATGTCATCTCTCTTGGTCTAAATGTCAGCTCTTCTGATCTAAACATCAACTCTCTTAGTCTAAACGTCAACTCTCTTGGTCTAAATGTCATCTCTCTTGGTCTAAACAATAGCTCTTTTGGGTTGAATGTCAAATTGCTCATGTTTCAACACTAGATCTCCTAGTTTTCACTTGCTAGGTCTAAATATCAGTTATCTAAGTCTGAAAATCAAAAAGTTAGGCCAAAACAACAATCTCCTAAGCTCAAACACCCAATTTGCTGAGTTTGAACATCATTGTTTTGAACTTTAAAGTCACTGCACTATAGAATAGCATTTCTAGTTTTTATAGCAGCTTTTCTAGTAAGTTTGTCAGCGTTTTTGGTTAGTTTGTCAATGTTTCTGGTTATTATAGCAGTGTTTCTAGTAAGTTTGTCAGCATTTCTAGTCAGTTTGTCAGCATTTCTGGTCAATATAGCAGCATTTTTGGTTATTATAACAGTGTTTCTGGTAAGTTTGTCAGCATTTCTGGTCAGTTTGATAGTGTTTTTGGTCAATATAGTAGCGTTCTCGATCAATTTATCAATGTTTCTGGTCAGTTTGTCAGTGTTTCTGGTTAGTTTGTCAGCATTTCTGGTCCATATAGCAGTGAATCTAGTAAGTATAATAGTGTTCTCAGTAATTTTAGCATCGATTTTGGTCATTTTGTTAGTGTTTCTGGTAAACTACACCAAAATCAAAAAACAAAAACAACCCATTTCTCAGACAGTCAAACATAGAGACTAGGTCATCTTCTCGGGTCACTCAGTCAAGTTATCTTTTGTTAAAATAGATTCAAAGATAGACACACTAAGGTTCTCAAGTATTCATCTCCAACAAGTTTAAGATGTAACATCGCAAAGTGCAACATCACACCTTCTATCATAAATTGTTCACTCAAAACATAGTTTCTTATCAGGATCTATCATCCTCTATCACGAAACTAGAACATTTGATTTGGATAACCTTGTCCCACATCATAGGATATATCGTTCCTATTGGACTTGGTTTTATCAAAATTATCATCATTGCACTCCAAACTAAGATCGAAAAACTTACAAATCTACAACTACTTGAATGGTCTTTTCATGTCATATCACTCTATCATGCCTACATTGATAGTTGGTCACTTATTGAAACACCTTCTAGACAAATGGATCCTTGCACAATATTCAACACATGTGTATGTCTGTTTTAACTAGAGTGCAAAGATGAAAGATAGAAGAAACATAAATAGAAATATTTGAAATAGCTGAAGATCATAGAAACATGGAATACCATACAAAAATACTAGAAGAAGACATAACAGGTCAACATATCAGAGAAATCAAACAAGTCCAAAATCAAAAGCCAACTATGTCAAAACCTCACAAGGATTCACATGCATCTCCAAAGAAAGGTGGCTCTTTTATGTAACTCTTAAAGATATCCCTTAGGGATTTTGTTGAGGAAGATCAAAGTCACACACCTATGTCTAGTAATGGCTCATACCCCCATTAGAAAATTGACCACATGCAAAAGATGGTGAATGGAATGAGATTGTTTTCAGATAGCTACAACATGCAAACAATGTCAGATCCATGGAAATTTAATTCATGCACCAACACAAGAACTTCATGCTTTGGTAACATCTTGGCCTTTCTACCAATGGGGTCTTGATCTAGTAGGAAAGATAAATCCTCCTTCTTCCAATGGTCACAAATTCATCCTTGTAGCTACAAAAATTTTCAAAAATTTGGATTGAGGTAGTACCTCTCACAAATATCACTAGAAAACAAATTTCTTCATTTATCTTGAACTACATTATATGTTGCTATGGCATACCCATGACCATTATCACTGATAATGCGCGACCACTCAAGAACCAGGATGTACAAGAGCTATGTGATAAATTCAAGATTCAACATAGAGTTTGCACACCCTACTATCCACAAGTGAATGAGCAAGAAGAAGCATCAAACAAAACTATTTTTAAAATCCTCAAAAAGATAGTGAATGATGCTAGCAGAGATTGATATATTAAATTGTATCCTTAAAAGGCCTTATCCCAGATGAAGAACAACAAATCTCTAGATTGTAAGAGTTATAATTGATCCATGAATGAAGACAAAATGCCTTTGATCATTTAAAGGTATATCAGCAAAGAATGTGTCAAAGTTATAATCACAAGGTCAAACTATGGGTCTTCAAGTTGGAGAACTAGTACTAAAGGAAAATCCACAAAACCAATTAGATTGATAAAAGAAAAGGAAGTTTGAAACAAACCGGTTAGGTCTATTTGGGATCACAATGGTATTTGGTTCAGGAGTAGATCAATGATCAATACAAGATGACGATCAGCTCGACAAACCCATCAATAGCATGCATACCAATCAAATCTTATCTTTTAGATGGGGTGTTGCTCTTAATGCTAGAAAGATTCAAAATGACTCCAAACCCGTGAGGGTTCTATAGTTTTTGGGCTTCCTTTTGCTACTATTCCATGGGTTTTGGTGTTGAAAATGGCCAAAACCCGTGGGTTACCAAAACATATAATGTTCCTTAAAACCTGTATGGTTTTTGAGGAACTTTTGATTTTTTATTATAAAACATAATGTTTCTCAAAACCGGCATATGGGTTTTGAAGAACTTTTTGTTTTTTAATTGGTTTTGGCTAGGCTTGGTGTTACCAATTCTAGCAGATTTTTGAATTTTCAGAACACGCATGGGTTATGAAAAATTTCATTTTTTTTGCATGTGGCCACTTTTCTATTCACCATCTTGGTGCACTTACCCATATAAGAGAAAAGTGGCAACATCTCTCTCTAAGGGGCTGCCCTCTGGTTCTGAGAATGACCCACTATACAAGAGATACAATGCATGAGAGAAATATAATAAAAAAGAAGATGTGTGGGTGCCTACCCTTAAGATGTCAATGTAGTTTAATGTTGATATCTTAAGGAATGTATAACAAGGATACCTACCTTTGACACCATGAAGATATCCATCATGCAACAATGTCATAAATCCAAGAAAGAGAGGGAATACTCTTCAAGAAAGGATAAGATAGTTGAAAAGAGATCTCTTTCTATAAGTGTAATGGAGATCCTTGGAGGAGAAGAGATCTTTGTTGAAAAGACATCTACCTCCAAGAGGAGTTGTCTTAGACAAATATAACATCTTCTAGAAGGAAGCACATAAGAGAACAAGAATTCAATCCTTCCTCTTATTGATAGGTGAAAGGGATTCTTGATGAAGGATGACTCACTTTTATCCCAATAGGGATGGGTGAATTTATTATACATGTACATTACCAAGTGTGAAAGAGGTTATAGTCAAGGACTTACACCTCTTGTACAAGAGAGAACCTTTGAGAAAACAACAAAAATTTCACACAAGGAATGACATCAAGTAACAAAAATCACACCATCCAAAAAATAGGAAAGAGTGGATCCTTAGAGAAAGAGAGAGAGAGAGATCATTTCCCCACAAGTGTATGGACAATGAGTAGATCTTACACAATCTTCTAGAGAGATGTTAAACATAAGGAAATGCACAGTGTACTTACATGAACGCATGCAAGAAAAGACATTAGTATATGTAAAATACATGTCTCAAGAAGTGGTAATCTTCTAAGAGAAGAGAGAAAGAGCATCACATATTCCCCCTGGGGGATTAGTCATAGATACATAGCATTGTAAGAAATGATAATTCCATATGAAAAATGCAGCCCTTAAAGGAAATAATGATAAATGACATATCAAGAAAGAGAAAGGAGAAAAATCCTTGGCCCCCAAGTGAGAATAACAAGGAGAAGTGTTACACATCTTCTAATAGTGATTATTTTCAAGCGATATGCCTTCCTAATGGAATAAATCCTCTCAAGGAAGCGACAGGCACTTCATGAGAGATCATTCCATGCTAGGGGGGCATATCATACTTGTGAATAACCAAAACCATAGAAGGAGTAAGTTTTCCAAGAGAATTAAGGCAAGATAAGAAGTGGATTACTCATTAAAGATGCTCCTTTCCAAGCAAAGAGTAAAACCAGAGAACAACCATATGCTCACATAAGAATAAATGTATACAAGAAAGGAGATCTAATAATGAATAATGCATAAAGATAGAGATAAATGCATAGAAAGAAGAAGGAAAGTGAACTTCATGTTGCTACCGCAAGGTATTTAAAATTGAAATAACACCACCACAAAAGATAAAGAGCCCCCAATTAAGTTGGCTACTTATGTCATAGGGTGAAGAGAAACATGAAGAGAAAATATGTGCTAAGGCAATATGTTTTTGCCAAGAAATACAACTAGATTTATTGTAAGACAAATTCATGCAAGATCATATTGCTTTTGAACAAATTTCTTAAATGCATGACATTTTCCAAGAGAATGTGAATATGAATCATGAAAAAAGCAATCTTCGTCAACTTTCACTTGCTCAAGATTATTGTTCTTCTTTTTAAGAGGAAAGGAAATGTTCTTCTCATATTTCAATCACCAATAGGTTCTTGTAGCTAGTCTTTCGGGATGATAAATATGTTTTAATTGATCTGTTGGTATTGTGTTGTCATTAATCTCAACCAGTATGGGATGATAACCCACAAGTAAGTGTTGGAAATTGGTATGAAATGTCAATCGGTAGGTATGTTCCTAGTATGTAGATGCAATAAGGAGATCCATCGATGAGCATGTATGAAAGTGAAGAAGATAAACCAACAAAGTGAATGATTTCTAGATCACATGAAGTATAGACACCAAACTAGAAGCATTCCAAGTCAATTTGATCGAACGGTAGGGTATATGAACTAGTAAAACACCGGTTGTGTTTCTTGATCAGTGAATGAACTCAAAATATCATAGCCAACTGGGTTGAGTTGAATGGTGTCTTAGGAAAAAACGTAGATTCCATGTTGTAGGCATGTAGTGGTAGGTAAACCATCCATTGATGCGATAGGTGATGAGCAGGTCGACTTTAAATATGGAACCCGTGAATCATGGGTCATTGACAGAAGAAGTGCGGCCTGAGGAAGATCAAGATACAAAATATTTTTTATGAGATAATTCAAACGGGACAATCTCACCTTTGTGCTCACTGGTCGAAGGAAACAATTGAGGCATTAATGGTGAATGACGGAGAAAGGCCGAAAAACAAG
Organism: Cryptomeria japonica; assembly: GCF_030272615.1. Taxonomy (NCBI): domain Eukaryota; kingdom Viridiplantae; phylum Streptophyta; class Pinopsida; order Cupressales; family Cupressaceae; genus Cryptomeria; species Cryptomeria japonica. The sequence goes on from NC_081414.1 coordinate 727,384,315, forward strand.
TTGCAAGTTGCTAAATATAGAAAGTGCATACAAATGTCATTATAAATGGTGGTGATGTTTGATCTACTATAGATCATTAATCGAGGAGAGGAGATCTGATTAGCTTTGATATGGATTTACTCGATGGAGAAAAACCCTAAGGTGCCCATTTTGAATGTAGGTTTTGGCGGGAACAATCGAGCATAAATATGTAGATTTAAGACTTAAGATGATGATTCTTGATGTTGATGAAAAGAGAGTAACTGAGAGAGAAGAGAGTGATAAGAGAGAAGATCAAAAGAATTTGAGTGTTGGAGCTATCTAGCAGAAAGGTTGAGCCGGTATAAGGGTTATCAAAGTTTTTACCGATAAGGTTAGAGCAACTAGCAAGCTGCCAAATAGAACTACAATTGTGTGAACAGACAAGGGAGATTTAGGAAGAATGTTGTAGAAGGTGAAGGAGATAAGAGAGTGTACCAGTTAAGGGTATGAAAGATAGAATCAACACAGAAAAGGTATAAATAGAGAACAAAAAATTGGTAGACAACTGAGAAAGGGAGAACCGGTTGAGAAGAGTTAAATCGGTGAAGTTTTTTGATTTCAAGAGTTACAAAACTCATTTGTAACAAGACTACAACTATTATATTAATCTCATATATTGTATATCACTGAGTTGGAGCTTGGTGAAAGGGTTGGTGCTCCTTGGGTTAGTGCTCCTTGAATTGGTGTTGTAAACTTTGTAATTAGTGTTTAATATGAGGCTGGATTGGAGCAGTAGTCTCCAGCAGCATTTCTCATTGAGGTTTTTCCCACATTGGATTTTCCTTGTATATCTGATGTTATGTGTTGAGTATCTTTGTGTGTTTGCATTTGATCATTTTCCTTAGCTCACTAGTATATTATCCTTGTGTCTGGTTTGCTAACTAGTACCAAGAGTTTGGTTTAAAAGGTTTAGAATATTGGGAACCACTGATTCACCCCCTCTCAATGGTACATTGTGTTCAACAATTGGTATTAGAGTATAGGTTCCTGGTAAGATAAGCTTTCTCTAACTTGGGTAGATTCTTTTCTTAAAACACAATGGCAATGAATAAGTCCTCCTTGTCTTCTAAAGCTCTCATGTTTGATGGAACGAACTATGCATTTTGGTGTAGAAGAATGAAAACATATACGTCCTCTCTAGGTTTTGATGTTTGGATGTCTGTAAAGAATGAATATGGTATCCCTAGTGTTCCTCCCACTGACCCGGATGCCAAGAAGGAGTATGAGAACAATACAAAGGCTAAACATTCTATTCTATGTGGGTTGTCAGATAATGAGTTTATCAAGGTCATGCACTGCTCATCTGCCAAGGAGACTTTGGATAAACTACAAAGATCATTTGAAGGAGATGCCAAAGTCAAAGAGGCCAAGTTCTAATCACTAAGAGGTCAGCTTGAAGGCTTGAAGATGAAAGATGAAGAAAATATTGAAGACTACCTTCACCGAGTAGATGAAACTATGAATGCTATCAGAGGACATGGAGAGGAAATTTCTGATGAAATTATTATCAAAAAGGTACTTAAATCACTCACATTTAAGTATGATACTAAGGTCTCTACTATAGAGGAAGCCAAGGATCTGAAAACCTTCACAATCAATGAGTTATTTGGCTCCTTAACTACTTATGAGATGAGGACAATTAGAGAAGGATATTCAAGGAAAGAGGTGGCTTTACACTCCACCAAAAAGGGCAAGGAAGAGGTTTCTCATAAAGGATTGAGTGGAGACTCGGTCGAGGTAGAAAAATTTGTTCGAAAGCTCAAGAGAGGATCCAGTAAGTATAAAGGAAAGTTTCCACTCAAATTTTTCAACTATGGTAAAATAGGAAACTTTGCTGCAAAATGTTCCTATAGTGAAACCGATAGAGATGAGCAAAGGAGCTCTGGAAGACCTTTCGGTAAAGACAAAGGGAAGAAAATCTACTAGCAAGGAATAAGAAGCTACTAGAAACATAATAGCCTATATACCATTGAGGATGATACCACAGATGAAGAGAGTGCATCAAAAGATGACTGTTATGAGGATGAAAGAGAAGTTAATCTCTTTATGGCACTAGATGAAGCAGTTGTTGAAGATGAGGAAGATGAAGACATTGAAGCTAGAGTGGATCTAGAAGGCGAACTCATAGGTTCTTTTCAGGAGTTAAGTAAGACAAGAAGATATCTCAATAAAGTCAAGCTTGTTGCAATAGAAGAACAAGATCTCCTGAAGCAATCCCTGGATGATTCCAATCAAGTAATTTTTTACTTGAAACTCCAATTGGAAGAAGCTAAGAGGATATGTTAAGTTACATCCTCTGAATTGATAAAGAAGGAGAAGGTGCATCAAAATTTGGAAGAAGAAATTGTGAATCTCAGAAAGGAGCTTGAAAAGAGTAAGGATGAACTGAAAATAAGGAGCAAGTATGAGGGTAGCACTGAAGCTTTGGACAAGATGCTGAATAATCAAAAGCATTCAAAGTATACCAGTGGCTTGACATTTGAAGAAGGGCAAAGTTCCAACAAAAAAGAAAAATCTGGTAAGGAGATACAATTTGCTTCTTCAAGTGAGAGTAAAGAGAAGCAAATCTTTATAGTCAGAAAAGATACAAACAAGACCTATGTTGAGGCAACAAGAAATTGGCTTGTGAACCGATATGCTCAAAACCAGAAGGCTCACACATCATATTAGTATGCAAATCATAAAATAAAGCCCAAAGTGGATAGTGAAGGATTCCCTAGACTCAACAACATGAGAGGAAGACATCTAGTGAGACAAAGGTTTGTCGGTTCAAAGCAACAAGACTGGTATGTACCTAATTTCCATGGTTATTGCTATTGATGTAATAAGTTTGGACATAGAGTTGTAGATTGTAGACTGATGAATAAGCCCCCTATTAGTTTTGAAAGTAGAAACTCTTTTACTACACTCCAAGGTATGGATGTTATTTGTTATTAGTATAATGGATTTGGTCATATGAGTTTTGAATGTAGGAAAAGTCAACCGGTGTCCTACAGTAGTTTTAGAGATTCATCTTTTAATGTCAATATAAAATGCTATAATTGTCAAGAGTTTCGACATATTGAAAAACATTGCAAGCATAGGAAAATCAAACAAAAATAGACAGCTCCTAATCAAAAACTGGTAGTTAAACCAGAATAATAAGTTGCAGCAGATAAAAGGAAAGAAGACAAATGGGTTTGGGTTGAGAAAGACGAACAAAAAATAATCAAGTCTGATTGTGCATGCTGCCCTACATGAAGAAAGAAGAAACTTGTGGTTTGTAGATAGTGGTTGTTCCCACCACATGACCAATGATAAAAAGAAATTTATCAAGCTTGAAGATGGGAATGGAAGCTCAGTAAGATTTAGAGATAACTTCTCCATCAAGATAAAAGGAAAAGGTACTATAAATATAGAAGGAAAATTAAAGGCACATGATGTGTATTATGTAGAAGGTCTAAAACACAATTTGTTAAGCACGAGTCAGATGTGTGATAAAGGGTACAAATTCATTTTTGATTCTACTAGTTGCCAGATAAGAAAAGAGGGTACGGTCAGATTATAGCAGAAGGTAAAAGAACTGATGGAAATGTGTACAATATGAAGGAATGCTTCAAGAGTCCTAATGCATGATGGGAGAAGTGGATGAGAGTTGGTTGTGGCACAGGAGATTAGGCCACATAAATTTTGATAATCTAGTTGAAGTAAGCAAAAAGGGGTTTGTGAGAAATATACCACCAATCATCAAAACAGTAAGCATATTTTGTGATGAATGTGTAAGAGGAAAGCAAACTAAGGTGAGCTTCAAAACTAAGGAACATAAAGCCTCAAGACCACTTGAACTAGTACATATAGATTTTTGTGGTCCAAATAGGACAAGAGCTCTTGCCAGTGAGAGATACTTTATGCTCTTCATTGACAACTATTCAAGAATGACATGGGTCAATTTCCTATTGGATAAATCACAAGAATTTGAGAGACTCAAGATCTTCTGGAAGATGGTAGAGAAGGAAAGTGGATGCAAGCTAAAATGCCTAAGATCAAACTAGGGTGGTGAGTGACGATATGATGAATCAATAAGTATCTAGACAACTACTGAGAGGGGGGGCTAAATTAGTAGAAATAAATATGAATAAACTTTCACCAAACTCAAAAAAAATCTCTGAAGTCAATCATTGGAATAACTGTTTCAAACACTGAGCTACAAACTACAATAGCACTGATAGTTTACCAGTTTGAATGGCATATCTAAATAATAGTATAATGTCTCTGAAACTCCCAAACCATTTAACCAAAACATCAAAACACTTTACTAACAATAGTAAAAACACATTTTAGATTATTGTCAGTCATGTTATCATAACTAAGTGGATTTAGCACTTAAGCAAATTTAACCATATCAAACATAACCACAAAAACCATTCACCACTTGACATAATGATTTTTGATGTGGAAACCCAAACGTGAAAAACCTTGTTGGGGATGAATACCCACAAGTATTCTAAACTCTTCTGAAGTTCGCTCTGTTAGGAGCCAAGCCTATTAAAGCTTTACAAAAAGTCTTGATAAGAACAGACCCTGTTAGGGACCACCCAGTTAATGGATTGACTATAATGCCCTATTAGAAGCAATAACTTATTAGGAGTAACCTTGATAGAGGATTTTAAATCCAATCTAATGGATCACCTGTTTAGAGGATTTAGATAGCACTAAGCCTATTAAAGCTTACCCACTTAAGGGATTTAACTATTGTAATTGTTAGAGAACAACAAGGGTTTGTTGATCTGGTAAATAGCACTACTCTGGTTGATCAGATCCTTTTCATGCTCCTATCTTCCTTCACATATCCTACAAATACTCCTTTTTTTTGGCAATCAATCACACTGACACTTAATCAAAAATTTCCAACACTACAACAAAACAACTCATCGAACTTATAAGCAAAACAATAAGTTGATAACACATCACAAATCTAAGATCTCGAAGAAAATATAAACAAATCAGTTCAACTATAACCATTAGATTACATAGCAATCATTGCACATTATTTAAGACAACCTCGACTGATCCTTGATCGCCACTTCATCGATTTGTGTAGCTCATCACATAGCTTCCTCTTCATGCAATGTACTCACTCATTCCCTAGATAAAAATATTATCTCTATGCATGAAAACCCATTTGAAACTTATCACATACAACATGCATATTTGGAATAATCATTACAGCTCATTATTTGATCATAAACCAATATAACCAATTCACCAAGATCCATCGGTTAGGGTTTGGCACATTAACAGGTAGGGTTACCGTTTGATCTCACTACTTCTAAAGTAATACCAGTTTCCTTCACTTCCACACTTGTCAGTTGAAAAAGAACATCATAACAACATCATTACTGGCTACAATTGACATCAATGACAAAACAATAGTTCATCAATGCAATCTTCATGCAAATACCAACAATCTCCCCCTTTGGCATTAATGACAATACAAATATCAATACCCTTGATTGTAATGATTGCACATACACAAGTATAGGAATCCTGGTTTACATTTTATCATGTACTCTCCTTCAACTGAGTCTCCATGTCTTCAGCTAGTAAATAGTTATTGTTCTTATCTCTATCAATTATACAATTCTCTCCCATAATCAAATAGTTCTTCTCCCCCTTTGACAACAATGCCAAAGTGAAAGTAAAACATGCAGTGTCATAATTCACTGTTCTGCATCGATAATCTACAACTTGATGCTACCCCTTTGGAGTAACTCCACTCTACACCAATCCTTCTTCAAGATTCTTCAATTAGCTCCGAGACTGATGTAATCCACATCTGCTCAATTGACCTCATGTAGGGGCACAACCCCTAGCTGATCTCTAAAATACTCAAAAGTAGTCTTAGGCAGCAGTTTAGTAAAGATATCTACTAGCTTCTCCTTAGTAGATACATGCTCCAATAATACATCTTTACTTTGCACTTTCTCCCTCAAGAAATGATATTTCAACTTAATATGTTTGGTTCTAGCATGTGTGCAGTAGTACCTGATGTTTCTTAGTAAACCTTCAATTTCTGGTGTGACTGATCCTCATTGGGTCAATGGTTGAATAAAGGACTAGTGAAGTGTCCAAAAGTGTGATTTGAGTTTGTTTTTTAGTTTTCTTTTTCATTAAACCTATCTTCTTACTCTGTTTTAGGCCTATGTGCATTTGTAATCCTTAAATGGCATCACATAGAAAATTTTGTAAAAAGTCCTTGTAAGGCCTCATAAGGATTTTGAAGATGTTTATTTGATGTTAGTAAATCATCCTAGGTGTTTAAGTTTATGAAGATTTGACATATTTGTCAAAATACATTGTAGAGTAAAAGTTTTCATGGTGGCTTGACAACATTTTATCAAAAATGTGATTTATTTTAGAAAAAATTCTCAAAGCAGTAGTTAGTGGTTCGATTGGTGGTTCGATATGATTGTGTGGGTATATATAAGGCCACTCAGAAACATTGCAAAAGAGTTAGAACCTCTGTGATTGAATTTTTGATAGCAAACTGAAGCAATTTCTTGGTTTTTCATTGAAATTTGTCAAATTGCTTATTGCAGTCTTTACCAAATGGACTAATTTTTGTATTGTACTTTCATGGAGGCTTAGCATTTGTTGTTGTGGTGATTCAAATGTATTTGTGTCCTTCCATTTTGTAGGTTTAGTAGGTGTATTTAAATTATTTCTCTTCTTCACTATTCTCAGTTTTTGCAAGGGGTTTAGGCCCTAAAAATGACTCCATCTTGAATTCCCATTGTGGGTTCTCAACTAATGGGGAGGGTTTCTCAAAGAGAGTCTCATCTTTCTCAATAGGAATTTGATTTATATTTTAGTGCACTCATTTCACTCTACTCTTGTCTTTTACCAAACCAAAATACTCTAACTCTCTAGGAGTGCTCCCTATCAAATTATGCTCAATAGTTGCTCAAGGCACGGTTGAGATTCACAAGGGTAAATCCAACCTCAAAGCTATGAAATCCTCTAGCATATACTTACAGGGTTTTAGAATTTTTTCTTAATGTGTTTCCATGCAAATCAACTAGTTTTACAATTGGGTTTCCTTCATTTCTTCATCACTTGCTCTTTATCCTATTTTCTAGGCCTAGTAGCCCTAGAGCCCCAATTAGCCCTACCGAACCAGTTTTTTGGGAATTGTTCAAAACCCACTCAAATAACCTAGAAAAATATTTTGTGATCTGGATACCCTTTTGGATTAACTTTTGAATCCATCAAATGCGATAGTTAGATTTGTTCGTATAGATACGGAACCCAGAAATGGCATTTATCAAGGATTTTGGGACTTTGTTGTCTTCTTCAAAGGGTTTATAGTATTCCCTGATCTATCACACCTCCAACCTTCCATATAGACTCTGTCTCACATTACTTACTCATGCCAAATACTTGGCATCTTCATAACTGATCATCCCTACAAGCACATGCAACATTTCACTCATTTTCCTAACTGGGCTATGACTAAGCTCACCTACGAAATGATGAAAAATTGCCTTTCAATGACTCACCAAAAAAAAACTTATTTACACTCTACAAGGGTTCCATGACTCGATTCCCAAGGGTTATTAAGAAAAACTCAAGGGATTTCAAGCTGGAACCATAATTGGGCTCTTAAATCCTTGCTCATGCTGAGAGCAATGTAAAATCAAATACACACTTCAAACATGCACTAAAAACAATAAAAAACACCTCTTGAGCACTAAAAACTATGTACAAAGAAACCATCAAATATCAGTAGTAGAATCAATTCATTAAATACGTACTGCTGCTCAAAAATTGAGAAAATGCAAGGTAAAAATCTGGAAAAAGTCTTCACAGCGTATTCCAACTTGCTCAAGGCCTTTGCCAACCTATTTACATTCCTTCTTAGAGAATTTTATATCCCATCTGAATCCTAATAAACTCTTCATCAGTTGCCTAACCACATAAATGCTCAAGATGCAAAATGTTGCTCAAAAGTTGCAAAATGTTGTCGAGCAACAATGACAACTTTTGCCAAAATGTGCATTTTTAAATTTCATGCATTGTCACTCATCCTAAACCTCCTAGAATGACTTACAAACACTAAAATGACATCTCCAAATGCCAAATGAGGTGTTGCAACACATTTTACACTAAAATGCAAGTTTATGCCATTTTAGGCTTACAAGGGCTCATAAGCCAAATTTGAGTAAATACATGATCTAGTTGACATTCATCCTTCAAATGCATATCCAACACACATGTGGACCTATGAGTAGTCTATTATTGACAAAACTAATCCAATATAAAGACTAACACACAAAAATCTATAAAATGCATAAAAAACAATGTGAGTGGCGCTCAACTGGGATATTATGCCAAATTCAATAGTCTGTGGGAAGGCCCATTCCGCATTGTTGAATGTAGGGGTTTTAACGCTTTGTGTTAGAGGACTCACAAGGTGATCTGTTAGAGATTCCAAAGAATGTAATCCACCTCAAGGCATTTTATTAAAGCTTATCCTTGTGTTGTATGTAAATATTGTAAATGTGCTTTCTATTTTTTGGAGGTCTTTTGTCTTAATTCTTTGCCCCTTTTAAATTATATCTAAACCAAGAAAAACAAAAGAGAAGGAAGGAAATAACAAGCATTTTAGTCCAAAGAAACCATGATTAAGTGAAACTAAAGTCATCTTTGTTTTATATAGGTATTTCTTTACTTGTTTACAATGTAAAATAGTCTCTTAGGCCTTCATATTTTTGTGACAAAATGTAAAGGGATGTAAAGAAAAGAAGAGTGGTTGTAGGCAGAGGGCTAGTCTAGTCTTCTTCCTCAGAGTCAAGCTCGTGCTCATCATAATTGGCATCATCATAATCATCATCCCTTCCATTGTATTCCTCCCAAAGGTCAAGAACTTGATCTTAATCCAAGTCTAAGAAGCACATAACCACCTAAAGGATGTGAGGATTTTCAGGATTGAGAATCCTCAGGAAAATATAATCCCAAAAATCAGAGTACTAAGGCACTCTAGTTGTTTCAGCCAACATGTGTACCCTCAGAAAGAATTCAACTGCCCACCAAGCTCTACAGCGATGTGTCAATATGGACATTCTTTTAAAACCAGAAAGTAAAGCCAACCATGGGACCACCTCATCCCTATCAATGAATCGCCTCAAGTCTAAAGTAGTGGGGATTCCCCAAATAGGGTCTACATAGTGAATTGCCTCCTCCAGACCACCTAAATATTTTTCATGAAAAATATCTTCAGTGAGTTGCAAGACAAGGTGCTTAGGGACAACTATGTCAAGCAAGGAAGTTACAAATCTAGAGGTAATATCCATGTTCACACAATGATGGTCTTCGCATCCTATGAAGTCCTCTCCCACAACCCACTTAATAGAAGCTGTAATGACAAAATTAGTGTGGTTCATCATCCTTTTCAGATGATGGTCTGAGATGGTTCCTAAAAAAGAAAATTGATTGATCGTGCTTACTAGCCTAATGGGGGTATCCGTCATTCCTATTTTAATAAGCTACTCAGGATTTTCCTAAAACATCTAAGGAAGATTATATAGTATGATCAAAACTGCCTTATCAAAATGGTATGTATAGAGAAGATTAGACCAAAAGCATCTTCAATGACTCTAGCATTAGCACAAGTTAGCATTTAATGGAGGTTTTCTTTGCACAGATCAGCCTTAATCATCCCTCATGTGCAGTCTTTTCGGAGAATGTGTGAATAGCGAGCTACCACCACGCATCTGGCCAAAATATTTCCTTTTGAAGCAAATATTTGGTAATCTCCCACGTTGGTATGTGCAATAAGTTTTTGTAAATGTGCCATAAAGAGGGAGGTCCTTAGTCCCAAAAAATTTTATGGGCTAGTGTAAATTTTTTAAAACAGTTGTGTTAAAAGACGTGATTGTCTTGGTCTTTAGATAGCTAACAGTAAGGCATGTAGTATGCTAATTAATCTTGCATGTATGTGTGAGTTGGCCTTTCCACAAAGTTATCTCTTAGCTAATTTACCATGAAACATGATTTTTAAGGGATGCTTATTCTTGAAAGAGAATATTAAACATAGAATGTATGCAACTATGAAGTAGAATCAAACAAGTTTTAAATCCCTAAGTGCATATGTTGAGAAAACATAAAATGACATCATTTGCAGGAGTTTTTTGAACTATCTTCAATAGTAAATATGTGGACATGTTCTCAGAGGTGTCTTTCACTTCCCATGTTATGCCTCCTAAGCCTGATCTCCCTTTCACAAATCCAAAAGAAACGAGAGATGTCAGAGATAAGACATTTTGGATCTAGATCTCTGCGTTAAACTAAAAAATCTCTGAGAAGCTTCTTATCAGAGATGGAAGAGGGGTAATTCAAGTAGGCTCACTTTTCAGCTTTGGCACTTCAGTCTTCCACACTACATGGTTCGTTTGGTCCCTCATTGCTCTAATTTCATTGAAGCATGTGCTAAGAAGTTTACCCTAAAAGCCTTGGTGATTGAAGGAGAAAAACTAAAGGTGGTGATAAGTGTTGAATCCATCAGAGATATGTTGTGTATTCCCCATATTGACAGCCATATGGTGATTTTTAAGAAAAAGAGCTCAAAGGGTTATTGGAGGGACAGAGATACCACTCTTAGCTTTTGCAACAATTTGATGAATAGGAGAAAGGAGAACACCGAGCTTCCTCAGTTCCAGATAGCTTATGGTGCATTCCATCAACACGATGTAAAATATGTTGCATCCATTCTAGCATACATTTTTGGCCTAGATAATGACCAAAACAATTATCCATTTAAAGTGGGTTTCCTATTGAAATTCCACAAGTAGAGGGAAGTTTTTTGTTTTGGCTTTACAAATATTCTAGTGCATGAGATGGTAGAATAGCCAGCGAGTTTCAAAAACTATCGTAGGTTTAAGTACACCTCTTTTTCTTGTCCATATGTTTCTGCACCAGAATCTATATTTCTTTAAAGAACACATGGAGCTTGAAACATATGATAATAGAAATAAAAAGAATCAACTGACAATATGGACTCACTTGCTGCATGCCACATATGATGCTTATGTATTTTCAGATGTCTTCTTAGCTCCGACAATGCAAGATTTGAGTACGAAAGATACGGATTCGATCACACATTTTTTATATTTGCAAATCGCTTGGATGACATCCAATTTTCTCCCATTTGATTGGTATCTGGGGTCAGATTTTCCTTTTGTTAGGACTCATAGGTGCACCGAAGAACCTTTTCGCCTCCCATAATCTATCCCGTATCACACTTTGGCTAGAAATGTTTAGGTAGTTGGTCATTATTAAACAATGTATAGGGTCAGGAAAGCATGGAGTTGGCATTTTTAAGGATGAATCAATTATTGGACCTATTTTTGTTGTCAGAAGACATGAAGCTGAAGGCATACTCACCTCAAAGTTGGTCCAACTAGGCCTAGTGGTTATTGATGATAAAATAGAGTTATGACCCAGATGGATGTCTAGCCAATAGGAAGAACCCAATAGTGCATGCTTCACATGGCCCTATTTGGGATTCTTGGAGAAACTCAGAGAAATATGAGACAAAGTTGTATATGTGAACCTTCATGCCATCCCAAAGGAAGAAAGACTACCTGGTTGGCCTTCTATACTATGAAGGAGAGGTATGATCATGCTAAGAAGTTCCCAATCCACTTGTCAAGAAAGATGGAGGTAGAATACTAGCCAAAAGATAAGAAACATGACTTTTGGAGTTAGAGACAAAAAGTTAAAGAGGTCAAAATAGGGTTTGGGAACTTTCCCAATGATGAAGAATTTGAGCTACAATGGCAGAAGTATAATGAAGATGAATATGATGACTATAATCCTCTTCCTAGTGCCACCAATGAGGGAGATTTTGCATAACCGAGTGAGCAACCTAGGGAGAAAGGAAAGCAAATCAGGATAATCTGCTCGAGTGCCACAACTGACACTACCTTACATTCTATAAAGAATCTTGTTAGTAGGCCTAAGTCTCAGACCTCAAGGAAACAATCAAGTCCATCACATGACAAAGTGGAAATCTTGGAAGAAGTCTCGACCTCTCGGAAGAAGCAAAAAAATATCCCTAGCAATTCAGAGGCTTTGTAGACCCAAATGCCTATATCGACACAAACTTCGATTACTCCAACAACCACCCTAGTGCAGGTACCATTATTTCCCCCTCTTCTCTCTTTTCAATCTCTAGTTTTTGAGTCGACATCGCCCTCTATCAACCCTATTTCTATGCTAGGTAATCCTATAATAATCGTATCTTTCGTGCTCTCTATGCATACCCAATCAATTATGGCCTCCGCGAGCATATTGACATATCCGTTACCTAGAGTTAGTTCTTTTGATAGCTCAACTAGCATGACCCACTCTTTTCAAACCTTGAACCAACTAATTGATATGTCTTCTTCCTCACATGTCCTTGGGTTTGCAGGTTTTGCACCCACAACTTCATCCAGTATTGGGTAATGTTTCTCCTTGCTTCTCGGTGTTTTCTTTGGGATTCCCCCTTTTTCCACAACTTATGTGTCATTGACAGCTCCAACTCAACTGAAAGCTAGCATGACTCCTATCCCTTTCACCCTACCCCTAGGAGCTCCTTTTACAGGACAAATGATCTTTGTACCTTCCAAATTCTATCAGTATGTGAATCAAGGAAAGTGTTGGTATTGTGGATATGTTGCATTAGTTTTGTCATTGATGTCAAAACTTATCAACAGTTATCCTTCTGGAGATCTTTGGCTATGTTCATCGGCAAGTTCAGTGACTTATGCACAATCACCGGTATTTGGTTCACTAGCAAGTTATATTGTTCACCGACACTTAGGATGACTTGTTATCATCTAGAGATCACTTGGTTATATCGAAGACATGGTTTGGACACTTGGTTTTGGTGATTTGGTTATTGGTCTAATCGGATTGACATATTTGTTCTTACAGGAAAATTGGTCTAGGTTATGGATTGGCATGCATTATCTATTCCAAATAAGAATGATACATTATGAAGATGATTTAATCAATTGGTATTATTGATTGAGCCGACATGATGCATCACATCTTGACTTTTTGTAATTGACTTAATTGTAATATTATTAGTGAGCCGACCTACACATTTGGTCTTAGGTTATGGTATATATGTAAGATCTCATTTATGAGATAATATATCTATAAAAAGGATATATGTAAGGGTATGGTATTGTAACATGGTATGTGCAAATATTGAAGATCATATGAGAAAACCATAGAGAAGATTCAAGGAAGATTTGAAGGATATAATCAAAGCTTAACCGGTACTGAATCCAGCATTGGAAATGCTACTTTAAGAAGTATATTATCATTTGATTTAATCATCCAATCGTAGTTAGTGTGACTCCCTTCTTGTGATTGAGTAGTGAGTTGTAGGTAGCTTGCCTTTCTGCATGTGCAGACCCCATTTGTACACACATACTATCTGCAGTAGTATCATCTGATTGTGGGTAAGGTTTCCCACCGTGGTTTTTCCCCTTACAAAGTTTCCATCTACAAATCTCTATGTTATGTGTTGTGGATGTTGTTCCTCTTTCTTTTTCATGCATTAAGCTTCACCGGTATTAATATTAATTGTTAATCTGTTAACCGACATTAAGTTTGGTTTACTTGTATTATGTATCAAGTTTGATTAAGTTATAATTAGGTTGAAATAAATAGACAACTGATTCACCCTCCCTCTCAGTTGCCTTGGGGTACTAACAATTGGTATTAGAGCTAAGTCCTCTTTTTTCAGAAGTTTAACAACTTGAGGAGATTCTATGGCAACTAACTATTTCAGGAAGGGCAGTCTGAAACTTTATGGAACTAACTATGGTATATGGAAGATCAGAATGAAGACAGATCTGAATTGCATTGGAAAAGACAAGTGGGATGTTACATAGAATGACTATTTTGGTCCTACACCAGGTCAGCCTGATCCACCTAAATTGAGTAAGGATCAAGAGAATGATTGCAAAGCAAGATAAACACTTTTGAGCTCCTTATCAGATTAGCAAATCATGGGATTATCAAACCGATCTACTACTAAATCTATTTGGGATATATTGAAAACATTGAATGAAGGAGATACCACTATCAAAATTACAAAACTTGAATGCTTCGGGGTCAGGTATGAAAATTTAAAATTGAAGAAGATGAAAGAATTTTTGCTTTTATGGAAAGGGTTAATGAAATTGTTTTAGGAATATAATGTTGTGGAGGTTCCTTAAGTGAAGATGTAATTGTTTTTAAAGTTTTGAGAGCATTTCCACTGGCATACAAATTGAAAGTAACTGCTATAAATGAGTTAAGAACTATGCCTAATACATCAGTATCTAGAGATACCTTGGTTGGAAAACTTTCAACATTTGAGCTTGAGGAATTTGGTCTTGTTGCTACAATTAAAACAGATTTAGCCTTCAAAGCATCATCATATGCAGCATCTTCATCACTAGCTGATAAATCTAATTGGAAAGAACTTTATGCAAGAGAACTTGAAGACATCAGGAGGGAAAATGAAGAACTGGAAGAACTTGAAGCACTATTTGCAAGGAAAATGCCTAAAGGTCCTATTGGAAGTAAGTATGAAGGTAAAGTACCCTTTAAACATTTTAACTATAATAAAAATGGTCATATGGCATCTAGATGTCCTCATAGATATGCAAGATTGAGAGAAGAAGCTAAAAGAACATATTGTTAGGTCCCGAAGGCAACTGAGAGGGGGGGGTGAATCAGTTGTCTAATAATTCAAACCAAAAATAACTTAACCAACTTAATGCTTAATACCGGTAAACCAGTCTTTTATACCGGTAGACAATTTATCCATTAATTGCAATATCGGTAAAGATTAATGCATAAAATAGAAAGATAATAACATCCACAACACATAACACCAATATTTGTACATGGAAACCCTGTAAGAAGAAAAACCACGGTGGGAAACCTTACCCACAATCAGATGATACTACTGCAGATAGTAAGTGTATACAAATGAGGTCTACACATGCAGAAAGGCCAAGCGCCTAGAGCTCACTGCTCAAACACAAAATAGGAGTCACACTGACTACAGTTGGATGGTTAAATCCAATAATGATGTACTACTCAAAATAGCATCTTCATATGCTAGATTTAGTACCGGTGTAGTTCTGATATGATTTCACAAAAACCTTGCTTCACCTTCAAATGATGTCTGTGTGTATAGATTTTCTTATTCTCACATACTCCTTCACACAATCCTTTTTGCATACCACATCCAATCTTGCAAATAAGATCTTACATTTATATCATAACATAGGACCAATTTTAGTATGTCGGCTCTAAAGGATATTACAATACAATCAATTTACAAATAAATTAATGCCCGATGCAATAACCAATTCAACATGTCAACTTAATGCATTTAGAACAATAATAAATCATCTCCATAGCATGCCATGCTGATCTGGAAAAGATAAGCCTGCCGGTGTATAACCTAGACCTAATTGCTAGTAACAACACATATGCCAACACAAATATGTCAATAAACAAATCTTCAAGACAAAGTGTCCAAATTAGGTCTTCGACATAACCAAGTTTTTTTCATGCCATTCCATGTGTTGGTGATCATTATATCCTATCGGTGTACTAGATAGCGGTGACTGTGCATGAGTCATTTGCTTGTCGGTGAATGTTGTTGATTCTCCAAAGTGCCAGAGTTGATAAGTGATAGTAGGTGTTGACATCAATGAAAAAACCATCCCAAAATACCAATAATCTCCCCTTTGGCATTGATGGCAACACAAGATGGAAAAACCATCAAAGTGCCAAAATAGAAATGCCAAACACCAAAAGCCAACAATCTCCCAAAAGAGATCATAACCAGAATTCAAAATATAGATACAGAGAGTAACAATCTCTCCCTCAATGAATAATCTCTCCCCAAAATATAATGTGTTTTTCCATATCAATCTCTCCCCCTTTGACATCAAATGCCAAAGTCAAAAAAAAATTCAGATACAAAATACCAACCAATTTAGTTAACCAACTACTCCCCCTGAGAAGTAGCTTCCTCATCAAAGCCCGAGTAAAATATTTCTCTATTAATTCTATTGGTTGATGACAAACATCAACTTCCTAAGTTTCTACCGGTGGGGGTATGATCCAAATCTGATCTCTGAGATATTCAAAAGTCTCCTTAGGCAGAGGTTTAGTGAAAATATCTGCAATCTGCTCTTTAGTATTTACATAAACCATTTTAATTTCTTTTGCTTCAATATTTTCCCTAAGAAAATTCAGTTTGATAGATACATGTTTGGTTTTAGAATGTAGTACTAGATTCTTAGATATGTCAATTTCTACAGTGTTATCACAATAGATAGTAATAGGTTCCTTGCATTTTACCTTTATATCCTTCAACATTTGCTTAAGCCATAATACTTGTGTACAGTTAGTTGCTGCTGCAACATATTCTGATTCAGCTATTGATAAAGATGTACAACTTTGTTTCTTACTCAACCAAGAAATTAATCTGCTTCCAAGAAAAAATGCTCTGTCAGTGGTGCTTTTTCTATCATCCACATCTCTTGCCTAATTTGCATCTGTGTACGCACATAATTCAAAGTTTTCATCTCTAGGATACCATAATCCAAGATTTGTCATGCCTTGCAAGCACTGGAAAATCCTTTTTACAGCTAATTCATGATTTTTTCTAGGATTACTCTAAAATCTTGAAACAATACTTACTACATTTGTGATATCAGGTTTTGTTTGTGTCAAATACAGTAAACCTCCTATCATATATTTGCATCTAGTCGGATTAACAGGTGTAGATTCATCCCTTTGTGATAATTTGTCATTTGTAGTCATAGGTGTGCTTATCGGTTTCACCTTTGACATGAACTTTGTTGAATGTATACATCGTTGTACTTACTGCCTCTCTCCAATACACATGTGATAGATTTGCTTCTAATAACATACTTCTTGTTGCATCTAAGATAGTTCTATTTTTTGTTTCAACAACTCCATTCCGTTGTGGTGTCCGGGGTGCTGATAGTTGTCTTCTAATTCCATTCACTTCACAAAATGTATTAAATTTCTTGGATGTAAATTCTCCTCCTTGATCTGATCTAAAAAATTTGATTTTCTTACCGGTTTTATTTTGTACCATTCCTTTGAACAATTCGAAGTTTTCAAGATCTTCTAATTTTTCCCTGAGAAAAGTAACCCAACACATTCTAGAGTAGTCATCAATGATTAGCATGAAATATCTATCACCTTGCAAACTTTTAGTTCTAGCTGGACCACATCAATTAGTATGAATTAAGTCAAGAGCATAATTTGATTTTTCTGGAATACTTTTAAAAGTAGCTCTAACTTGTTTTCCAAATTGACATTCCTTACATACTGTATTGTGAGGTTTGACAATTTTAGGTAAATCCCTAACTGCCTTAGTAGTACTGATTTTTACCATGCAATCAAAATTTACTTGACAGAGTCTCTTACGACATAGCCAACTTTCATCAATATGTGCAATCAAGCATGTCTTTTCACTGTTATTCAAATGAAAGATATTACCTCTAGTTTGATTACTAGTTGCAATTTCCAAACCAACTCTATTCATGATTTTGCATTTTCCATTTTGAATTGTAACTGAAATCCTTTTTTAACTAATTGACCTACACTCAAAAGACTATGCTTTAAACCTTCAACATAGTAAACATTGTTAGTATTACGCTTACCATCAAGAGATATTGTACCTTTACCTTTGATCAAACAAGCTTTATCATCTCCAAATCTCACTAAGCCTCCATTATATTCCTGAAAGTTCAAGAATTTACTTTTATCTCTAGTCATATGATGTGAGCATCCTAAATCAATGATCCATTCATCCTTTACTTCAACTTTAGCTGCCAAGGCCTGCTCTATCGGTTGAATAGTAGGTGTCGGTTGATCTTCTGTTATAGCAAAAAAAACCCATCCATTTTCTATTGGATCCTAATCAAAATCATCAGTCACTCCTTCATTAGCAAGATACAAGATTTGTCTTTATTCTTCTTAAATCTGTATCTCTGATATTCAAGGTTAGGCTTGTATGTTCTTCTAGCTTCTTCTCTTAGTCTAGCATGTCTATCAGGGCATCTAGAAGCCATATGACCAATCTTATTATAGTTAAAGTATTTAAAGGGTACTTTACCTTCATACTTACTTCCAACTGGAGCTTTAGGCATTTTTCTTGCAAATAGTGCTTCAAGTTCTTCAATTTCTTCATTTTCTCTCCTGCTTTGCTCAAGTTCTCTTGCATAAAATGTTTCCAATCAAACTTGTCAAATGATGGTGTAGATGATGTTGATGCCTTAAAAGCTAAATTTGTCTTTATAGTAGCAACAGGACCAAAGTCCTCAATTTAAAAAGCTGAAAGTTTTCCAATCAATGTATCCCTAGTTATTGATGTGTTAAGCATTGTTGTTAACTCATTTATAGTAGTAACCTTCATTTTATATGTCGGTGGCAATCCTCTTATAATTTTTGAAACAATTTCATCTTCACTTAAGATTCCTACACAACATTTAATACCCAAAACAATTTCATTAACTATTTCCATAAAAGTAGAAATCCTTTCATCTTCTTCCATTTTCAGATTTTCATACCTGAACCAGAAGCTTTCAAGTTTTTCAATTTTTACTATGGAATCTCCTTCATTCAGTGTTTCCAAATGATCCCGAATAGTTTTAGTAGTTGACCTATCTAATAATCCCATGATTTGTTGATCTATTAATGCGCTCAAAAGTGCTTCTTTTGCTTTCCAATCATTTTCTTCATCTTTTCCCAAGGTAGGTGGATTAGGTTGACCGGGAGTAGGAGTAGTATAGCCATTCTTTGTAACATCCTAGATGTCCTTTCCAATGCAATTTAAATGTGTCTCCATTCTGATCTTCCATATGCCATAGTTGGTTCCATAAAGTTTAGGACTGTCCTTCCTGAAATAGTTAGTAGACATTGGATCTCCTCAAGTTGTAAACTTCTGCAAAAAGAGGACTAGGTTCTGATACCAATTGTTAGATCCCAGAGGCAACTGAGAGGGGGGGGGGATGAATCAGTTGTCTAATAATTCAAACCAAAAATAACTTAACCAACTTAATTCTTAATACTGGTAAACCAGTCTTTTATACCGGTAGACAGTTTATTAGTTAATTGCAGTACCGGTAAAGATTAATGCATAAAATAGAAAGATAATAACATCCACAACACATAACACCAATATTTGTATGTGGAAACCCTGTAAGGGGAAAAACCATGGTGGGAAACCTTACCCACAATCAAATGATACTACTACAGATAGTAAGTGTATACAAATGGGGTCTGCACATGCAGAAAGGCCAAGCACCTAGAGCTCACTACTCAAACACAAAATAGGAGTCACACTCACTACAATTGGATAGTTAAATCCAATAATGATGTACTGCTCAAAATAGCATCATATGCTGGATTCAGTACTAGTGTAATTCTGATATGCTTTCACAAAAACCTTGCTTCACCTTCAAATGATGTTTGCATGTATAGCTCTACTTATTCTCGCATACTCCTTCACACAATCCTTTTCGCATACCACATTTGATCTTACAAATAAGATCTTACATTTATATCATAACCTAGGACCAATTTTAGTAGGTCAGCTCTAAAGGATATTACAATAAAATCAATTTACAAATAAATTAATGGCCGATGCAATAACCAATTTAACATGTCGGCTTAATGCATTTACAACAATAATAAATCATCTCCATAGCATTCCATGCTGA
Organism: Cryptomeria japonica; assembly: GCF_030272615.1. Lineage (NCBI taxonomy): Eukaryota > Viridiplantae > Streptophyta > Pinopsida > Cupressales > Cupressaceae > Cryptomeria > Cryptomeria japonica. Next base: position 727,404,138 of record NC_081414.1, read on the forward strand.
TCTGGAAAAGATAAGCCTACCAATGTATAACCTAGACCTAATTGTCGGTAACAACACATATGCTAATACGAATATGCCAATAAACAAATCTTCAAGACAAAGTGTCCAAACAAGGTCTTCGACATAACCAAGTGTTTTCCATGCCATTCCAAGTGTCAGTGATCATTATATCCTACTGGTGACTGTGCATGAGTCATTTGCTTGCCGGTGAATGTTGCTAATTCTCCAAAGTACCAGAGTTGATAAGTGATAGTAGGTGTTGACATCAATGACAAAACCATACCAAAATACAAACACATATAAGCCTAACCCTGAATATCAAAGATACAAATTCAAGAAGAATAGAGACAAATCATGTTATTATGCTAATGAAGGAGTTACTAATGATTCTAATGAAGAACCAACCAACAATGGATGGGCTTTTGTTGTAATAACAAAAGATCAACCAGCACCTACTGTTCCATGGGTAGAGAAGGCCTTGGCAGCTAAAATTGAAGAAAATGATGAATGGATTATAGACTCCAGATGTTCACATAATATGACTGGTGATAAAAGTAAATTCTTATCTTTTCAAGAATATAATGGAGGTCTAGTAAGATTTGGAGATGAAAAATCTTGTTTGATCAAAGGAAAAGGCAGTATATATTTTGATGGTAAGCACATTACTAACAATGTTTATTATCTTGAAGGTTTGAAGCATAATCTTTTGAGTGTTGGTCAATTAGTTGAAAAAGGATTTTAGTTACAATTTAAGAATGGTAAATGCAAAATCATGAATAGAACTGGTTTGGAGATTGCAACTGGTAATCAAACTAGAGGTAATATCTTTCATTTGAATAAAAATGAGAAGACATGCTTGATTGCACATATTTATGAAAGTTGGTTATGGCATAAAAGACTTTGTCATGTGAATTTTGATTGCATTGTAAAGATTAGCTCATCTAAAGCAGTAAGGGATTTACCTAAGATTGTTAAATCTCATAATTCGGTATGTAAGGAATGTCAAATGGGAAACCAATTTAGTGATGAATAATGATGAATAGTAAATACTCAACAGATATTGAGAGGGGGGGGTGTGAATCATTATAGACAAAAACTTCTTTAATAACTTAAACTGCGAAGACTACACTAACTGGTAAACAACATCACCTATCTAAATCAGGACACCGGTAAAACACTGTGAGACTGTGAAAGACATAAACCGATAACACTTAGATCTTCACAAAACCTAATATCTCATTTCCCCTTCACCCATATGCTTAAACAAGTAATACACTAGAAATATAATGCCCATTGGATCAACATGCTTTACCGCTTAACTAGAAAACACTAAGACATCACATGAAAAAGAATCACACATAACACACTAATTTTTCACGTGGAAACCCAACTAGGAAAAACCACGATGGGGATGAATACCCACAAATTGTTCTTGAACTCTTCTGAAGTCCACTCTATTAGGAGCCTAGTATGGTTAAGGACTTTACAATAGGTTCTGTTAGGAATCGATCCTGCTAAAGAACCCCCGATTAAGGGATGGCTAAATACCCGATTAGAGGTTAAAACCCTGTCAAAGGTTACCTTGTCAAAGGATTTCAAGAACTCAATGATTTTGATTCACCCTATTAAAGGATTTACAAAAATCCTGTTAAAGCTACCTGGTAAAGGGATTTTCCAACTACTGAAATGGTTAGAAGTCAACAGGTAATACATTGACTTGATAACAGCACTCAATGCCAAGGCAGATCCACTTTAGTTCCTTTACATCTACAATCACACTATGTAGATCTCTACTCACTACACTGGTCTGGTAAGAATCACTTCACACACATTCATTTGCCAACAACTTCAAATGAGATTCATCATCGATCTTATAAACAACGATTAGGTTGGTGGCAAAAACCTAAAACCCTAAGCATCTAGGTTAACAATACAATCTGTCCAATCCTGACCATTTAAACACATTACATAGGGTGAAACAATCTTGAACAAATATCAAGACATTTTGCATCGTTCGTTCTTTGCCGCTTCTAGAAGCTGATAACCCATCATGCACTCTCCACCATTTACTAAGATATTTCACATTCCCAAGGTAGATAGAATCAATCTTCTTCATGCAAGATCCTCAAGGAAATCCTTCTTGCACACAAGGCAAACGTGGAAACATGATCTGATCTTCATTTCAATGCTAACTCATCACAGGATATCATCGGTCGAATCACACAGACTTGGAATACATCAACCAGAAACCCCGAAGCTAAGACTACAAACTAGTAGTCATATCAAATGAAACCCTAATAGAAACTTTGTCTATACTGGTTCACATTCCAACATATACCAATTCACTTCATACCATGATACTGGTTCTCTTGCTAGTTCTCTTACTTCAATATACTGGTTCATACTTTAGCATATTGACATCAATGATAACATACAATATCATCATGTCATCAAACTCTGCACATATGCCAACAATCTCCCACTTTGGCATTGATGGTAATACATAAAGATATCTCTACATCTTCTTCCATATAATATATCTTCAATACTGTAGATATCTTCTCTGCTTCACATCTTATCCCCCTTTGACAACAATGTCAAAGTGGAGGCACAAACAATCATGATCTACTATGCTACTCCCCCTGAGGAGTAGCATCCTTCAACACACCAATCCTGAAAAGATTTGACAATGCAATACCTGACTGATTTGGAGCACTTACCTTTAGTTCACCTCTTGAAGTGGCAACACCCCTAATTCACCTCTTAATTAGGTAAATGTAGCCTTTGATAGAGGCTTGGTGAATATATCTACCAACTGCTCTTTATTGGAAACATGTTCCTATACAACCTCTTTGTTCTAAAATTTCTCCCTCAAGAAATGATACTTGAGCTCAAAGTGCTTGGTTCTATCATGTAAAACCGGATTCTTGGAAATATTAATTGCACTTGTGTTATCACAAAATATACTCATCAGTTCAGATACAAGGACTTTGAAACCACTTAATACATGCTTCATCCAAATTGTTTGAGTGCAGCTCATAAATGCTGCTACATATTCTGCTTCTGCTGTAGACTGAGAGATACATCTCTGCTTCTTACTCATCCATGAGACTAGTCTACCATCGAGAAAGAATGTACCACTGGTTGTGCTCTTTTGGTCGTCCACATTACTAGCCCAATCGGTATTTGTAAACACTTTTAGATTGAAGTCATTACTATATGGATACCATAATCCATAATTTATAGCTCCCTTCAAATATCTAAAAATTCTCTTGACTGCTACCAAGTGGGTTTCTCTTGGACTTTTCTAAAAACATGCAGCAATGCCCACTACATGTGCAATGTCTGGTCTATTGTTTACTACATAGTGCAACATACCAATCATTGACTGGTACTCCTTCTTATTCACCAATGCTGAGTCATCTTCTTTTGATAATTTACAACTGGTCATCATTGATGTACCAACTAGTTTGTTGTCTTCCATGCCAAAGGTCTTCAACACCTCTTTGACATACTTGGACTGAGTGATAAAGATACCATCTTTCATTTGTTGAATTTATAGTCCAATGAAGAACTTAATCTCTTCGATTACTGACATCCCAAATTCCTTCCTCATTTCATCTGCAAATGCATGGCTCGTCTTGTTAGCTCTACCAAAATTTATGTCATCAACAAACACTTCACATATCAGAATCTGATCTCCTTTTGACTTCAGATAGATATTGCTATCCTCACTTGTTCTTTCAAATACAATCTTCACAAGATGGGAGTGTAAACATTCATACCATGCTATAGGTGCTTGCTTCAATCCATATAAGGCTTTATGTAGCCTACACACCATATCACTGTCTTTTGATAGGGAAAACCCATATTGTTTCTCTATATACACTTCCTCTTCAAGTATTCCATTCAAGAATGCAGATTTCAGATCCATCTGATACACTTTGCATCCCTTGAAGGCTGCATATGCAAGAAGCATTCAAACTCCTTCTAATCTAGCTACTGGAGGAAAGGTTTCTCCATATTCTTCTCCTTCTTCTTGAGCATATCCCTTACATACCAATCTTCCTTTGTTTCTTACCACTGTGCCATCTTCATTCAACTTGTTTCCAAAATCCCATTTGGTGCCAATAACATTTTTGTGCTCAAGTTTGGGTACCAAAGACCATGTATCATTCTTTTCTATTTGGTCAAGTTCCTATTCCATGGCCTTAATCTAGTCTTCATCTTTGTGTGCCTCTTTAAATGTTTTGGGCTCAAATTCAGAAATCATGCAAGAATTTTCTCTGACTTTTCTTCTTATAAGTATTCCTGCATGCTTATCCCTTATGATTTGCTTTGGATCATGATGTAGCTTTACATAATTAGGAATGATCTTAACTGGTTCCTCTTTCTTTTCCTCTTCATCCTCATCTTCATCAACATTTACTGGTGTAGGAGTACTGTTGCTGGTACTCAGTTGTTTTACAACCGGTTCCCAAAAGGTTACAACAGATTCATCTACTACTCGCTCATTGTCAGTTTCCTTGGGTTTCTCAGAGGTTTCATCAACTCTAACATTGATGTTTTCAATAATTCTCTAAGTCCTATTGCTAAAACACTTGAGAGATTTTCTCTTGGTGGAATACCCTAGGAATATTTCCTCATCACATTTTGCATCAAACTTGCTTTGGTGTTCACTTCTCTTAATATAACACTTGCTACCAAACACTCTAAAGTAGCTTACTATAGGAATCTTACGAGTCCAATACTCATAAGGAGTTTTATCCTTACCTTTCTGATGAGTACCCAGTTCATAGTGTAGACTGTAGTTCTCACCGCTTCTCTCCAAAAAGTGTGAGCAACCTTCCCTTGAATCAACATCATTCTGGCTCCTTCAACTATAGTCTGGTTGTTCCTTTCTGCTAGGCCATTATGTTGTGGAGTCTAGGGGGTAGACAGTTGCCTCTTGATGTCGTTCTCTTCATAGTACTTATTGAATTCTCCAGAAGTGAACTCACCTCCTTGGTTGGTTCTAAGGCATTTGATCCTCTTACGACTTTCATTTTCAACTAGTGCTCTGAAGGCTTTGAACTTTCCAAAAGCTTTAGACTTGTCTTTCAAGAATGTGACCCACATCATTCTTAACCAATCATCAGTAAGAATCATAAAGTACCTATCTCCTTCAACACTACTAGTTTTCATAGGACCACACAAATTAGTATGCACAAGGTCAAGTAAATTATATACTATGAAAGATTTACCTTTGCAGGTTGAGGAAGACATTTTCCCTAGTTGACATTCTCTGCACAAAGGGTTCTCTGGTTTGTTTAGCATAGGCAATCCTCTAACTTCCTTTATCTTACTACCCTTCACATTACTATCAAAATTTACATGGCAGAGTCTCCTATGCCATATCCAACTGTCATCAACCTTAGCCATTAGACATTGATTGATATTTGTATTTAACTAGAATAAGTTACCATTGGTTTGCATACTAGTGGCCATCAGTTCACCACTTTTTCCTTTTATTTTGCATACTCCATCTTTGAATTCTAGAGTGGGTCCTTTATCATTCAGCTGAGCAACACTCAAAAGGTTATGCTTGAGACCTTCTACCTAATACACATTATCAGCACTGCTTTTTCCATTTAGAGAGGTGGACCCTGTTCCTTTTACCATACATGGTGCATAATTACCAAATCAAACTACACCTCCATCATACTCTTCCAGAGACAAAAACTTTCTCTAGTCACTATTCATGTGGTGAGAACAACCACTGTCAATAATCCACTCATTAGAATTATCAAAGCGGGAGACAAGAGCCTTCTTATCTAACACATCTTTCTTAACAGCTACAAACTCTATGTCTTCGCTTTCTTCATCTTCTGATTCATCATCAGTGACACCTTCATCAACTGCAACAAGACAGTTTCTCCTATTTCCTCCTTTGAACTTTTTAAACTTCTCTGGTTTGTCCTTATTATCACTATTAGGATAGTTGACAGCAATGTGTCCTATCCTATTGCAAGTAAAGCATTTCAAAGGGAGCTTACCTCTATATTTTCTAGTTCCCTTAGGAAGTCCCTTGGCTAGAAGAGCTTCAAATTCCATCAGGATCTCCTCATCATCCATATCTCTGCTTTGCCTAGGTTCACAGTTGGTACTAGCTTCTTTTCCCTTTCTAGATAGTGCAACATATGCTCTAAAGGCTGAATCAGTCTTCTGAACATTGCCATCATAACTATTTAGCTCATATGTGGTCAACTTAGCAATGATGGAATCTAGGGACACCTTTGTCTTGTTAATAGATCTCAACTCCTAAATAGCGGCAACACTTATTGCATAGACCGGTAATAAGGATCTCAAAACTTTGCTAACAATGGAATCATCCATTGTACCTCCTACACTCTTGATGTCTCCAACAACAGTTTTAATCCTTATCCCATATTGTTGAATGGTCTCTCCTTCAACCATCTGCATGTCTTAAACCTTTCCTCTAATGATTTCTTCCTTATCTTGCTTCACATGCTCATCACCGCCATAGATAGACTCCAGAGTATCCCATACATCTTTGGGATTGTCTTTATCCTGAACACCTATAAACTCAACATCAGATACACTGCTGATAAGAGCTTCCATGACTTTCCCATTCTCCTAAATTTTCTTCTTTGATCATCGGTGAGAGTACCAGTAGGGACAACATAAGTATTTTTCAACATAGTTCCAGTGTTGAGCACCCATGCTTTTAATGTATATCTTTATTTTGTACTTCCATATCTTAAATTTATCTCTATTGAACTTAGTACCTTCCCTCTTCATCATTAGAATAGGATATTTTTCTCAAGCGGTTAAGCTTATAGCACAAAGGACCTGTAGAACGCTCTGATACCAATTGATGAATAATGGCAAACAGTAAATACTCAATAGATACTGAGAGGGGGGGGTGAATCAATATAGAAAAAAAATTCTTTAACAACTTAAACTGCGAAGACTGCACTAATTGGTAAACAACATCACCTATCTAAATCAGGAAACTACTGGTAGAACATAGTGAGACTGTGAAAGACATAAACCAGTAACACTTAGATCTTCACAAAACCTAATATCTCATTTCCACTTCACCCATACGCTTACACAAGTAATACATCAGAAATATATTGACCACTGGATCAACATGCTTTACCGCTTAATAGAAAACACTAAGACATCACATGAAAAAAATCACACATAACACACTGATTTTTCACTTGGGAACCCAACTGGGAAAAACTACGGTGGGGATGAATACCCACAAGTTGTTCTTGAACTCTTCTGAAGTCCGCTTTGTTTGGAGCCTAATTCGGTTAAGGACTTTACAATAGGTTCTGCTAGGAATCGATCCTGCTAGGGAGCACCTAGTTAAGGGATGGCTAAATACCCGATTAGAGGTTAAAACCCTGTCAAAGGTTACCGTGTCAGAGGATTTAAAGAACTCAAGGATTTTGAGTAACCCTATTAAAGGATTTTAAAAAATCCTATTAAAGTTACCCGGTAAAGGGATTTTCCAACTACTGAAATGGTTAGAAGTCAACAAGTAATACACTAATCTTATAAAAACACTCAATACCAAGGCAGATCCACTTTAGTTCCTTTACATCTGCAATCACACTCTGCAGATCTCTACTCACTGCACCGATCTGGCAAGAATCACTTCACACACATTCATTTTCCAACAACTTCAAATGAGAATCATCATCATACTTGTTGGTGGCAAAAACCTAAAACCCTAAGCATCTTGGTCAACAATACAGTTGATCCAATCTTGACCATTTAAACACATTACATAGGGTGAAACAATCTTGAACAAATATTAAGACATTCTGCATCGTTCATTCTTTGCCACTTCTAGAAGCTAATAACCCATCACGCGCTCTCCACCGTTTACTAAGATTTTGTACATTCCTGAGGTAGACAGAATCAATCTTCTTATGCAAGATCCTCAAGGAAATCCTTCATGCGCACAAGGCTGACATGGCAACATGATCTGATATTCATTTCAATGCTAACTTATCATAGGATGTCATCGGTCGAATCACACAAACTTGGAATGCATCAACCGGAAACCCTAAAGATGAGACTACCAACCTGTAGTCATATCAAATAAAACCCCGATACAAACTTTGCCTATACCGGTTCATATTCCAACATACCTATTCACCTTTTTGCATATACCAGTTCACTTCATACCATCATACTGGTTCTCTTGCCAGTTTTCTTACTTCAATATACCGGTTCATACTTTAGCATATTGACATCAATGAAAACATATAATATCATAATGTCATCAAACTCTACACATATGCCAACAGTTAGAACAAATTTCAAGAGTATTTTTGAGAAAACTAATGATGTTCTTGATTTAATTCATATTTACTTATGTTGTTCAGCAAGAACAAGAAGTCTACAGGGTGATAGATACTTTATGTTAATCATTGATGATTATTCTAGAATGTGTTGGGTTACTTTTCTCAGAAAGAAATTAGAAGCTTTTGGAAAATTCAAATTATTGAAGGCACTTGTAGAGAATGAAATCGGCAAGAAAATCAAATGTTTAAGATCAGATCAAGGAGGTGAATTCACATGTAAATAGTTCAAAACATTTTGTGAAGTGAATGGAATTAGAAGACAACTATTAGCACCTGGACAACTCAGCAAAATGGAGTTGTGGAAAGGAAGAACAGAACTATTCTAGATGCAGCTAGAAGCATGATATCAGAAGCAAATCTACCTCATGTGTATTGGAGAGAACCAGTGAATACAACAGTTTACACTTTCAACAAAGTTCACATACAAGGTGAAACCGGTATGACACCCTATGAATTATGGTTTGGTAATATTCCCACTCTTGAGTACTTCAGAATATTTGGAAGCAAATGCTACATTAGGAGAGATGAGTATATTTATAAATTTGATCCTAGAAGTGATGAAGGAATATTTCTTGGTTATTCATCTAAGATAAAAGCATATAGATGTTTTAATAAAAGATTGTAGAAAATCATTGAGAGTAAAAATGTGAAGATAGATGAACACTTTAGAAGAAATTCAAGGTTTATGGATTCTGAACTGGCAGTTGAGATAATCATAAATGAACCTATATAGAGTGCACCGGTACATAATATTGATCCAGTCACACCGGCATCATCAGAGAATTCCACAGTGACTAAAGAACAGGAGCAAGTGAACACACCCAAGTATGTAAGACTGAATCACTCTGAAAGTCAGATAATTGGGAATAAGTATCAAGGAGTTATGACAAGAGGAAGAGTGGAAAATGAAGAGGTATGTTTAATATCTCAAATTAAACCAGCATCTGTCACTGAGGCATGTGAAGATAAACATTGGATTAAAGCTATGGAAGATGAATTGGAACAAATTGAAAAGAACAATACGTGGACATTAGTTCCCCAGCCTAAAGATAAAAATGTAACTAGAACTAAATGCATATTTAGAAACAAACTTAATGAAGATGGTAAGGTAATCAGAAACAAAGCAAGACTAGTGTGTAAAGGCTACTCACAGAAAGGGGGAATTTATTACAATGAAACCTTTGCACCGATAGCTAGAATTGAGGTAGACAGATTATTTCTTGCATTTGCAACACACAAGAACTATAAAGTATATCAAATAGATGTTAAATGTGTATTTTTGAATGGTTATCTTGAAGAGGAAGTTTACATTGAACAACCTGATGGATTTTCATTGACAAATGATAAAGATATGGTTTGCAGATTAAGGAAAGCTTTATATGGATTGAAGCAAGCTCCTAGAGCTTGGTATGCTAGATTGGACAAATATCTTTTGAAGCTTGGTTACACTAAAGGTAATGCTGACAACAACCTATATTTCAAAGTGACTAATGAAGACATTTTGGTTGTTGAAGTTTTTGTTGATGACATCATTTTTGGAGGAGAAGATGGATTATGTAAAGACTTTTCTAATAAGATGTAGGAAGAATTTGAAATGTCTATGATTGGGGAGATAAAATTCTTTTTAGGATTGCAGATTTCATAGAACTAATAAAGGTATATTATTATGTCAATCAAAGTACTTAAAGGAATTACTGAAGAAATTTGGTATGGAAAACTCTAAACTGGTAAGTACTCCTATGACTACAATAGATAAACTATCATTGAAGGATAATTCAGCTCTTGTTAATCTGACAAGATACAAATCAGAGGTTTACTATATTTGACACAAACAAGACCTGATATAATAAATGAAGTGTGTATTGTTTCAAGATTTTAGAGTAATCCTAGAGAAAATCATGAATCAGCAGTTGAAAGGATTTTCCGATATTTACAAGGCACAACAAATCTTGGTTTATGGTATCCTAAAGATAAAATTTTGATTTATGTGCATATAATGATGCTAATTGGGTAGTTGATGTAGATGCCAAAAAGAGAACCACCAACGGGGCATTCTTTCTTGGTAGCAGATTGATTTCATGGTTGAGCAAGAAACAAAGTTGTACATCATTATCAATAGCAAAATCATAATATGATACAACAACAACTAATTGCACTCATGTATTATGGATTAAAAAAATGTTGAAGGACATAAAGGTAAAATGCAAAGAAACTATAATCATCTATATTGATAATTCAACAACAATTGATATATCTAAGAATCTGATATTTCACTCTAAAACTAAACATGTTTCTGTCAAATAAAATTTTCTCAAAGCGAATGTTGAAGCAAAAGAAGCGAGATTGGTTTATATGAATACTAAAGAGTATATTTAGACATCTTTACTTAGCCTTTGCCTAAGGAAACTTTTGAATATCCCATAGAGTAGCTTAGGGTTATACCCTCACCAGTAGAGACTTAGACAGTTGATGGTTGGCATCAAACCGACAAAATTTACAGGGAAACCTTTTTCTGGCTTTGATGGAGGAGAGATACTTCTCAGGGAGAGTAGTTGGTATTTGTAATTGGTTCTATGAACTAGTTGTATCTAGTATTTATATTTCTTGGGAATTTGATGTCAAAGGGGGAGAGATATCGATTGAAAAACATTAAAACATTATCCTTTTGGGAGAGATTATTCATTGGAGGAGACATACTTACTCCTTGCATTTGTATTTTTGATTTCTGGTATTGATCTACTTTGGAGATTGCTGGCTTTTGGTTTTTGGCATTTCTACTTTGGCACGTAGATGATTTTTCCATCTTGTGTTGCCATTGTAAAGCGGAAAATCGCTATCGAACCCTAGTTGGTCTCCCCTCTTCCAACTCCGAGGAGAGAGAAGGGAGGTTCGCTAGGATTCGATGGGTTTTCACTTAGGGGGAAGACTTTACATTCAAAAGAGGGGTTGAAACTCATAAGATCCAATCCCACACAATGTAAGATTGGATGCTAAATGAATTTCAAGGGTTTGGAAAGCAAGGCTACCCTCTTTTGTAAAGAATATTGATTAAGGAAATTAAGCTAAGAATGCATAGAAAGTCATAAAGATTCACTTATAAACTAAGTTTAGGTTATAGGATGAAGCTGCGAACCTGGAATTAGCAGTAAAATGTCGATACGGCGCTGTCCTGCAAATTTGAGAAAAAGTTGTCGGGACGATGGCGCCCGGCGCCACGGTCCTCCGAAAAATCCGCGAAACGAAGGGGGATCGGTTCGTCTCTGCACAAGGATTCCAAATCTTCAATCTCAGCCGCGTACCTGCAACCTACACACAGAAAAGCGAAGATGATTGGGGGGTTAGGGATTAGGGGTTTGCCTTTAGGTCAAACCCCGGTTTTGTAATTAACCAAGAAATGAGCAAGAGCTGTAAATGTAAATGACTGTAATGTAAAACAAGTACTAATACCTTGTTCTAAGGATGTTGGTATCCTTATGTGCAAAGGTTTAGATGTTGTATGTTGTAGTATGTTGTAGCATGTAATAAGTGATCTCCTCTTCAATGGTTGAATCCTTGACTTGAATGCAACACTTAGCCTTGAATGGAGACTTGAAATGATCAATTGCTTGAATGCTTGAATGCTTGAGTATAGTTTCCACGCCTTTTCCATCATATCGAATGAAAGAGGAAAATGTAGTTTATATACTTGTCAATTAGGGCTGATAGACTGATTTTCTCGACCTTAGGCCGACCAGGGAAGTATATTTCCAAATTGCAATCAAAAAGACCCGATATCACTTAGGAAACCGGGCCCAAAATAGGACCCAGGGACCAGGGCGCTGGGCGCCCTGGTCCTGAGGGACCAGGGCACTAGGCGCTCTGGTCCCACCTCCGGGACAGCGGGGTGCAAAGGAGGTTCAGGCCAGGGTGCATGAAAAATGCAGTTTTCAGTGTCGTGAGCAAGTTTTGGGGTCTCCATTCAGGTTGCGTGTTGCGTCGCCATCGTGAAGACCGAAATGCAGTCGAAATTGCAAGTGTCGCAACTTTAGGACGCTACATTTAGCCCCCACTTTAGCGGGAGTATGTATGCTCATACTTCCGGTAAAGTACAAGGAAACAACATTGAAAGACTTTCACCACGTCAAGGAGGCAAGATACACCAAGCCCCCAGTGGACTAAGGATCTTACGACTTCGATTGACAAAGTAAAAGGGAAGATCACGAGGGAGAACCATGACTGTCAGTAGTAAGGTTCCCTCACTATGAGTCATGTAAAAGAAATACCAAAAATTTTCAAGACAAAGCTAAGTTCGCCAAGAAATTTTCAAGTATCTTGAAAGGATAGACAGGGTGTATGCCCCCCTATGTTAAAGCGATCGCACACGCCTCAACGGGGGTGATTGTTTTAACGTAGTGATACACATAAGAAATGAGAAAGGAAAGGAGCACGTTATTGCAAGGATTTAGCCCCCAAGTGTGAGATAAACCCAAGGATAATGAACACAAACACAAAGCATGAGGTGACTTCGCTTTCCTTGGGGTCAGTATGCTGTATGATAAGTCATGTATATATCATATGTATGTATGCATAATTGTTCTTCATTCCCCAATCAAGGAAGGTCACCTAGAAGAAGGGAACACATGTGTCTTTTGAGTCAACATGAGAGAGATCAAGAGATCTCAATGCTTTGCATCGTCCTCAAGTAGACAACACTAAGGATGACAAATAGAAGAATGAGAATAACATATGGAAGAAGTAACAAAAGAGAGGGGGAGAGAATCTGCCATGCTAATGTAACTAGTCTAGCACGTCATCTACCCCCCGATCTTGCTGATCAATGTTTCGGGAAGGCAGGGAACACGCTAGAGGAGGAACATCCAACACAGCAGATGGAGCTATCACAAGATCCAAACAAGGGCTATGTTCATGTTCCGATCCACATTGTTATTTTCTAGGAGCTAGGATAAGTGCTTTAGAAAATTCATTAGATAAATGGTTATCAATATCAACAAGTTCATATTCACTATCAGAAGCAAGAGGAGTAACATTTTCATCATGCATAACATTTTCATCTATATCATCATCAAGATTTATAAAAATAGGATCTTTAACTCGCACAGGATCAAGACCATCATGCATCTTATGTTTAGGAGATTTAGGCTCAATATCCGGCTGAGGAGAAAATGGAATAATGCTTGTTGAAGGTGTTTTTGGAGATTGTAAAGTTTGAGAAGCAGCTGCTTGAGCTCTAAGACGATGCTTTCATCGGCGTTCGCGTGCAGAACGATTACGTCTAGTCTTAGTAGGAAGTGTAGAAGATAGAGGAGGAGGAATGTTCTCATCCTTATCACTTGGGTGTTTAGGTTGTGGTCTCTTAGGCTGGATAATAGGAGAAGAAGAAGGTCTCTTCTCTCTATAAAAGGCAGGAGGAGGAATTGCTCCATATAAAGGAGGAATTTTTGGTTTAGGGAGAAGACCAAGTCCATCATGACGAGGAGGTATAGATCTACTCTTAGAAGATTTATTAGGCATAGACATAGTCACATCCATGGGGACGGGTTGGGAATCTTCTTGAGGAAAGACATTAGTTTTGTCTTTCAAAGGAAGAATTTCCTTCTCAAGAATGATAGGAATGTCAAGTTTAGGTGTTCTAGGTTCACTTAGAGATAGGATCATATCTGTTTTCCACTTTTGATAAGATTTAAAAAGATGATCACTTCGCGGAGGAAGAGATTGAAATTGTTTAGGCCAAAAGTAATCAATAGGAACACTAGATGTTCTTTCAGCTGGTTTAAAGAGACTATGATTGACAGTAACAACTTCACCATTATGGGGAAATTTAAAACACTTATGAATAGGAGAAGCAATAGCTTTTATGGAAGATAGCCAAGGATAGCCAAGCTTCACACGAAATTGTTCGGAAGAAGGAATAATAGCAAAGTTCACATCAAGAGATTTGTTATGGACCTCAATAGGTAATGTAATAGAACCAATTGCAGGAGAAGAAAATGCATCAAATAGTTTCACAATCACATTTGTTTTGTCATATATTACTTGATTCAATTGCAAAGTAAAAAGAAATTCTTCAGTAATAACATTAACCATGCACGAAGGATCAATAAGCACTCCACGGCAAGGTGTATTCTTGACTTTTGCAACTATGTATAAAGGACCATCAGGTGCTCTAATGGTTTCACTAGAATCAAATGTGATGGAAGGTTCTTTAGGGATTTCTTGCTGCTCTACAAAGTTAATCACATTCGGAGTCATAGACACAAGATCATCAGATGAGAAAGAGGAATCATTAGCCTCAATCGCATTAGAGGTATGAGAGGTATGAGAAGGTAATGGATCAGTAAAAATCTGAAGATTTTGGTTAGGAGGAGCTACAGATGTGTTGCCTTTATCATTCACTCCAGAAACAGAAATAGTATTATTATCAATCAAATCTTGAATTTTACCCTTTAAAGAAAAACATTTTTCAGTATCATGACCAGGCTGACGATGAAAATGACAAAAAGCTTTGTGATCAAAATAAGGTGAAGTAATCTTTGCAGGATCAATTTGTCTTATAGGAGGAAGAGTAAGCACATTTTGTCCCAATAACTTATTCATAATATCATGCAATGATTCATTCAAAGGAGTATACTTTTTTTCTTTCCTGAAAAATTTAGAAATAGGAGGCACACCTGATGCTGCATTCACATTGTTGTTGATGATGTTTTCATTGAATTTGATGGAATCTCTGTTCGGTTTAAACTTCCCAAATGGTTGTTGACTGCTATCACCCTTATCACTCGGAGCCATAGGATGTGATTGTTCCATTTGACTCACAGTCAGTTGATAATTGTGAAGAGTGGCACACAACTGTTGGAAAGAAGTAAACTCAGAAAACAGAAGTTTGTCTCGAATGTCTTTTTGCAAATTAGAAATAAAGATTCTTTGAATATCATTATCAGGCACTGGAAAAGAAATTTGAGCATACAAATGCTTATATCTACCAATGAAATCAGTCACTTTTTCTTTAACACCTTGTTTACAATGCATTAAATTAATCAAAGTAACTTTAGGACTTATATTGTTTTGAAATTGTTGAATGAAAGCATTTGCAAGCTGTTCAAAAGAAGTAATAGAATAAGAAGGCAATGAGCAATACCGTTGTAGGGCTTTGTCTCTTAATGTTCTAGTGAACAGTTTCGCAAGCAACCTTGGGTCGTAAGCAAAATCAGTACAAATTGTTTGAAAAGTCTTAACATGTGTTAGAGGATCTCCTTTACCATTATAAAGCTCCAGATGCGAGATTTCAACATGTTTAGGAGGGATGGCTCGAACAATGTCAAGAGAAAGTGGGCTCGCAACATCAAATGTGGGCACACTAAACTTAGATTGGTTCATAGAGGCAATTTGTTGCTGTAAAGAAGAGACAGTTTGTGCAAGATTATTAATGGTAGCTTCGGTCGAAGAGTTCATATTAGGTGTGTTAGATTGAGATGGAGGTGTGATGTTATTGAAAGAAGGTAAAGAGTAAGGTGGTGGGACCCTATGATAGTCAACCATAGGGGATGATTGGATAGGAGGAACACTACAAGGAGGAATGGAATGGTTAAATGAATTGCCCCCTTGCATCATGTTCATTTGTGAAGATGTAATAGGAACACTCATTGAAGGAATGTACGAAGAAGTTGGATTGAATGAAGGAAGAGGGTTGATTGAAGAAGAAGGATTGCCCCCATGACTAGTGATCACAGGAGGAATGTCTTGTATAGAGGTAGCCATTATGTTTGATGTAAAGGTAGGTATACTAGCAATAGGAGTTGTCAAAGGAATAGAATGATTGACTTGTGTAGGAGGTTGTGTATAACCTAAAGATTCAGCACAACTCTTCATAGGCATCACATTCGAATCCACAATATGTGCAATACCACGCAAAACATCAATTCCATTCTTATCACTTTGAAGCATGCGTTTTAGACCCTCAATTAAAGGAAGAGCTTGACTATCGGGATACTCATGAGACATCCATTGGTGAAAATCGTCAAATTGGCTATCCAATTTGGAAAGTTGTTCAATGGAAACTTCATGGAGAGCTTCTTCATCATTCGGAGGATTAGAGGAATTACCCATGTCCTCGTTAAAAAGGCTACTCAAATTAGGTTCCATCTCCTCGGTAGTTAAACCTCGGAAAGACTTAATTCTACGGATTCTTCTAACGGGAATAGTATAAGTAGGGCTTATTGTTGTAAAACTCATGCACTAGAGAGAGAGAAAAGCTTTTGAATTTAGAGGTAGCAATTTTCAGTAAAAACAGCCAATCTTTCAGATTTAAGCTGTTAAATGCAATCACAACAGTCTCCCGAAATTTCGGAAAAAATGTTCGAGACCGTGGCGCTCGGAGTGCAACACGGTCCTTGCAGCTTTTTTCGAAATTTGCAGGGATGAAAGGTATGATGATTTTAGAGCTAATCTGAAAAAATTGAGTGATTTTACGATCTGTAGATAGGCCAAATTAAAGTTGCAATCTCAAAATTGAACCCTATCAAGATTGTCGAAAAATGCAAAATTTTGAATTTTGAAAAAGAGAGGGAAACTGAAATTTTGAATTTTATGATTTTAGAGGGAATGTCAAGAGCAATGCAAATTTTGAATTTTGAAAATTGACTCAATTTCACGCAAAATTCAATTTTGAAAGCGGAAATCAAAGTTGTTGTAATTAAGCACTTAATTTCAAAAGTCACAAATTGCAAGAATTTGAATAAAGCACTGAAATTTCGAATGAATGCAAACACACTTTTCAGATTTAAGACAATAAGAACACAATTTTGACACAAAATTTCAGTTTCGATAATTTTTGAATGATTAGGAGCCTTAAACCAAGCAATCACAAGACCAACTTTGACTGTAATTTTGAAAGTGTTATAATTGACAAAATCAGCTAAAATTCTGGATTTTAGCAGGAAAATACAGCAGGATCTCGCTCCCGAAATTTTGGAAAAAATGTCGGGGACGATGGCGCTCGGAGTGCAACACGGTCCTCGCAACTTTTTTCCAAATTTTCAGGGATGAAAGATATTGTGATTTTATTGCAGAATCCAAAGTTACAGCTGATTTGGAGATGTTTTGATCGGTCAAATTGTCGGACAAAGGTTGAATTAAGAGGGTTTCAAAAATTAGGGTTTTGACATTTAACCACTTAATTTTCAAAATTAAAGTACAGATATGAATTGATAATTTATAATAGAAAAGCAGATCTGAAGCAAGCATTAATAATTAAACATTTCGCAAGTTTAATTGCTTAAAAAGAAAATTTAGGGTTTTTATGCAATTAACCTCTAAAATTTTACAAAAGATCAAACATGGAAATGTAATCAAGGAATCAATTTTCAGATCTAATCATGAATAATCAGAAAGGATGTTCACGTCGGGTTCACCAAAATGTAAAGCGTAAAATCGCTGTCGAACCCTAGTTGGTCTCCCCTCTTCCAACTCCGAGGAGAGAGAAGGGAGGTTCGCTAGGATTCGATGGGTTTTCACTTAGGGGGAAGACTTTACATTCAAAAGAGGGGTTGAAACTCATAAGATCCAATCCCACACAATGTAAGATTGGATGCTAAATGAATTTCAAGGGTTTGGAAAGCAAGGCTACCCTCTTTTGTAAAGAATATTGATTAAGGAAATTAAGCTAAGAATGCATAGAAAGTCATAAAGATTCGCTTATAAACTGAGTTTAGGTTATAGGATGAAGCTGCGGACCTGGAATTAGCAGTAAAATGTCGATACGGCGCTCTCCTGCAAATTTGAGAAAAAGTTGTCGGGACAATGGCGCCCGGCGCCACGGTCCTCCGAAAAATCCGCGAAACGAAGGGGGATCGGTTCATCTCTGCACAAGGATTCCAAATCTTCAATCTCAGCCGCGTACCTGCAACCTACACACAGAAAAGCGAAGATGATTGGGGGGTTAGGGATTAGGGGTTTGCCTTTAGGTCAAACCCCGGTTTTGGAATTAACCAAGAAATGAGCAAGAGCTGTAAATTTAAATGACTGTAATGTAAAACAAGTACTAATACCTTGTTCTAAGGATGTTGGTATCCTTATGTGCAAAGGTTTAGATGTTGTATGTTGTAGTATGTTGTAGCATGTAATAAGTGATCTCCTCTTCAATGGTTGAATCCTTGACTTGAATGCAACACTTAGCCTTGAATGGAGACTTGAAATGATCAATTGCTTGAATGCTTGAATGCTTGAGTATAGTTTCCACGCCTTTTCCATCATATCGAATGAAAGAGGAAAATGTAGTTTATATACTTGTCAATTAGGGCTGATAGACTGATTTTCCCGACCTTAGGCCAACCAGGGAAGTATATTTCCAAATTGCAATAAAAAAGAACCGATATCACTTAGGAAACCAGGCCCAAAATAGGACCCAGGGACCAGGGCGCTGGGCGCCATGGTCCTGGAGGACCAGGGCGCTAGGCACCCTGGTCCTGAGGGACCAGGGTGCTGGGCACTCTGGTCCCACCTCCGGGACAGCGGGGTACAAAGGAGGTTCAGGCCAGGGTGCATGAAAAATGCAGTTTTCAGTGTCGTGAGCAAGTTTTGGGGTCTCCATTCAGGTTGCGTGTTGCGTCGCCATCGTGAAGACCGAAATGCAGTCGAAATTGCAAGTGTCATAATTTTAGGACGCTACAGCCATCAATGCCAAAGGGGGAGATTGTTGGTATTATTGATATGTTGCATTAGTTTTGTCATTGATGTCAACACTTATCAACACTTATCTTTCTAGAGATCTTTGGCTATGTTCATCGGCAATTTCAGTGACTTGTGCACAATCATCGGTATTTGGTTCACCGACACTTAGGATGACTTGTTATCATCTAGAGATCACTTGGTTATGTCAAAGACATGGTTTGGACACTTGGTTTTGGTGATTTGGTTATTGGTCTAATCGGGTTGACATATTTGTTGTTACTAGCAAATTGGTCTAGGTTATGGACCGACATGCGTTATCTATTCGAGATCAGCATGACACATTATGAAGATGATTTAATCAATTGGTATTATGGATTGAGCCGACATGATGCATCGCATCTTGACTTACTTTTTGTAGTTGATTTAATTATAATATTCTTAGTGAGTCGACCTACACATTTGGTCTTAAGTTTTGGTATATATATAAGATCTCATTTATGAGATAATATATATATAGAAAAATGATATATGTAAGGTTATGGTATTGTAACATGGTATGTGCAAATATTGAAGATCATATGAGAAGACCATAGAGAAGATTCAAGGAAGGTTTGAAGGAGATAATCAAAGCCTAACCGGTACTGAATCTAGTATTGGAGATGCTACTTTAAGTAGTACATTATCATTGGATTTAATCATCCAATTGTATTCAGTGTGACTCCCTTCTTGTGATTGAGCAATGAGTTCTATCCAGTTGGCCTTTCTACATGTATAGACCCTATTTGTACACACATACTATCTGCAATAGTATCATCTAATTGTGGGTAAGGTTTCCCACCATGGTTTTTCCCCTTACAAGGTTTGCATGTACAAATCTTTGTGATATGTGTTGTGGATGTTGTTTCTCTTTCTGTTTCATGTATTAAGCTTCACTAGTATTAATATTAATTGTTAATATGTTAACCGACATTAAGTTTGGTTTACCAGTATTATGTATCAAGTTTGATTAAGTTATAATTGGGTTGAAATATATAAACAACTGATTCATCCCCCCCTCTCAGTTTGCTTTGGGTCCTCACAAAAAGCTCACCCATTCTTAGAGATCACAAAAAATCAAGGCTAAAGATTATTAGAAGCCTGTTGACCCTTGCATTCAAACTATCTTCAAGGAGGATCATCAAAATATAACATTTTTTTCTATTATGCTAAACATTGTCAAGCCAGCAAATCAGATGCAACTTGAAGAATACTCTATGCATGCCATTGGCATTGATTTGAGTAGAGTCCGACCATAGGATAGAGTGGAAATCATGGAGGAATCCAACAAGGTGGTCTCTTTGGACTATCTGAAATATTCTCATTGCCTAGATAAAGTCACGATTGAGCTAGGAAGAGTAAAATTTACAAATGGGCAACTTATGAAAGAAGTGAAAGCTAAAGAATCAAAGATAACCCACCTATAGTCTGCAATACTTCAAGAAACTAATGAGAGAGATAAACTTCAAAAGGAATTAAGGAGTCAAAGGGCCTATTGCATGCATATAAAAAGGCCAAGAAAGTAACTTTCGATCAACTACTTGATAAAACATGTGAACTATCGTGCATCTAATCCACCTCTTCCGATATGGCCCAAATTCAAACTCAATCGCAAGAAGCCATTGTAGAAAAGGAGAAGAAGGATCAGGAACTGGTCAGCACTCAAAGCCTTCTAGTGGAGGAGAAAGTAGTAAAAGATAAGGTGTTGCAAGATTTTTCAGGCCTTGCAAGCTAAGTCCACCCAAGAGCTTCGTGAATCCTAAGCAGCCATTGCAAATCAACAAGCAAAGGGAAAGTGACTATAGGATGAGGTTCCAGATAAGAAAAATAGGATAATAGCATTACAGCACTAGGTAGAAAGACAACCAGAAGACTTGAAGGAAATGCATGAGCGGTTGGAATCCAAAGAAGCTAAAGTAGAGCTCGTCGCAAAACCATCAGCCCTCAACCTTCCCCTCCCATAAGATTTAGTTATCTGATGTAGAAGTTTCATAATGCGTATTAGGAAAAGATAAAGCAATCCGCCCTTCTCCTGAAATGAGCTTTGCATTTTTTAGCAGTCTCACAAAGTTCGCATGCTAGGGTTGACCCTTTCATTGAGCATGCCATGCGATTTTTGGCTTCTAAAGTCCCAGAGGCTCAAAGATTAATTGTTTGTCTTTATGCCACTGCTCCCTGGGAGTTGGCTACAAGGGGAGTTATAGATATTGAGGGAACAATTCAAAAGGCTAATCACTTCATCAATTGTGGCAAAATGGACAAATAGGCTACTTCAAGCTATATGACTTTAAAAGACTACATCAGCCTTGTCACAAAGTACCTTGAAGACTTCATCAAGCTTGGTCTACCTTCCCCTTTTCTTCCAGATGGTGCAATCACAAGAACCAAGTAGCTATCAAGTTTAATAGTGTAAAGGCGGTAGGATCAACCATCCCTCCAAACATTGAGTGAGCCCCCTGAAGCAGATGAGTTTGTGGCCTTGTTTCTTCCTTTAGATAAACTACTTGCTTCTCTTGAATTAGGTTATAATGAACCATAAATAGTTCTTTTCAAGGATGTTACTGAGCTGGATCAACGTTTTTAAGCTCTTAAGGCTCAATCTATCCCTTTTGAGGAAGATTGTTCTCCCTTGCAATGAAATTTTGATAGATTCTTCAAGCCAAAGGCATAAGCCTAGTTGGAGAACCAAATATTTTTGTGTATTGGCATCTCCCAAGAAAGATTTTCTCAAAAAGTCACCAAGAAATCTAGACTCTAGCTCTCCTTTACCCTTTCAAGGGGTTAGTTTCTTTTTGTTTTCCCGGGCCTTAGTCCTTTTCTTCCTAAAGAGGTTCCCCCCCCCCCCCCCCATGTCCATGTGGCAGCACAACTCGTACTATTTGAGCTCCTCTTCCCCCTTTGCTAGGAAGCCGAGTGGTGTTGACATGTGGTGGTTTGCCTTTCTCATTGTCTTGGTGGGCCTGTGTTTTCAAGCCTACGTTTTCACAAGTTTGCACCCGCACCACATGGCAGTTCCCCATGAGGTACTCTATGCCTTTTTGTTGCATCCCCAGGATGCTCCCTCCTACTGCCATGCTAGAAATGATGCAACTACAAAGTGTGGTTGTTTACTGATCTTAAGAGATGGATTTTTTGTCATTAGTGGCTCCCAGTTATGGTAGTGGATGTAGATTCCTTTAATCTGATCCACCATTAGAAGATTTGAGTGGCAGTTGCATGAGAGGCAAAATATTTTTTTGTTTTAGCTCATGGGAAGTTGTTTCACAGTTGTCAACGACACTACCAACGATGCTTGCTATTTTAAACCTACTCTCTTTTTCCTCCATCAAGCTATTGGTCGCGACTTATTTAAGGGATATCTTTCACTTTTGTAGGGGTTCAAATAATTAGAAGGAAGAAGATAGACAATTAACTGGTAGAATTAAGCCTTTAATTTGTAGTTGTGCATTGGAGACTAATCAAATTGTGCCTTTGGTCTTTTATGATAATTGTGCTTCTATACAAAGACTTATTTCTGTGCAATTTTGTAATTCTGTATGACTTCAAAAATATGTGTCATAAGACTTCGCAAATTGAACTATATTTTTATGAACTTGTTATCTAGTGGATGAATGTTATACATTTATTTATGTCAAATGAGTTATTGTCTATTTTTCATTTTCAAATTTTTGGGCCTGTAGATTGTTGAATGGGCCTTAGAGTTTCATGTTTATGAAGTTATCTTTGTACATTAGTTGTAAAATCATCTCAGTGTATCGCTATAGTGTAGTTTTTCTTTCAATTATTCTCTTTATCCCTTTTCACCCCCCATATATGAAGAGTCAGCTTCTAAAATCCCGTAGGTCACTCAGTTGATACGTGCAAGTCCCCATCATTGATTTTCACATAAGGTTGTACTCATAAAAGCAATTTTATCAATCAACACCAAGCGAATTGGGTCTCCCTAGCCAATAAATCTTTATATGGCTATTGGTGAATTATGGCCATCTATTAAGACAAGCTTAGAAAGTGTAGGCGAAAATATTGAATTTATTGTGTGTAAAACGTAGATTATATTGATGAAATCTTGATATATATACAATTAATTACATAAAACAATGGGTGGTTAGGTTGTGCATTTGACAAATATTTATAAAGTCCAAGCGACATGGCCACCCCTGATCGATACAATATATTTTCCATTTTCCAAGTCATCGATGTGAAATATTCACCATTGGTGAATATTTGCCACTAAAGGAAACCCTGATTATGTTTTTTAGTGTTTGAAAAAATTATGCCATGATTTTAATGCATTGTTTTTGGTGTCAGATTTTGATTTTTGATGAATGTAATGAAAGCAGGATTAGGTGTTAGAGATTACCATGGGAGTGGCTCCCAATGTTTCCTTGAACCAAAGTGCTATGATAGAGACAATCATGGTCATGGGAGTCATTTAATCAAGTGAAAACTAATGAAACATGGGTAATTAATTAAATGAGATAATCAAAACCTACTCTCACTCCTCGAGTTCTCATATTGGCCAAGGATGTTGGTGGAAGAAATATTCAATCATGGAGCATAGGACTTGTAAGATCAAGTCTCCTCATGTGTATGAGAGGACTACTTGGTTCTATATGATGACTTCCCTATGAGCATACATTATAACAAACCCTACTCCCTCTCTACTATCTAGTCTTGTATCCTTGAGTTTCTTTGATGTTTTGTACCATTTGCAATGCTTTATATCATATGATAATGTGTTAGTACTTTGTAAATTGTTGTAATAGGTATTTAATTTAGTGAGCTTTAGAAAATTGTTATGAGGCATAATAGCCAAGGATAGGGGGAGTTATTTTAAAATGTTCATTGTTGATCAATGTTTAAGATAATGATTATAAAAAATTTGTAAGATGATTTTATAGATAAGGCACGTTATTACAAATTATAATAGATTCCTTGTAAGATAAACATTCCATAACATTCTTAGATGTTCCAAATGTTTTAGAGGTGTGAGAATGTGTGCCTCTACTTTTGTGTGTTATTTATTGGTCTATATGTCCATATATGGCACTTAATTTTTTGCATACTATTAGCACTTGGTTTATAATACTGGATTTGTAGTGTTGTGTATTGTATTTATCTATATATTGTGGCTTTGAGATAGTAGCTTACATGTTATGAGTTTACATGTACACAAGCGCTACCAAAGTGATATGAAAATTAGCTTTTAGTTGAATGTTGGTCAGTTACTATTATAACTACTTGTAGTGCTGGTGTATTGTAATTTTGCTTCGTGTTATATCATGAATAATTTGGAGTTTGATATTTTTCTCTCAAAAGAATCTTCCTCACATAAATCACCATGTTATGTTTTATTACTTAGAATTGATTCACATGTGTTTTTTGTATCAATAGTGTAATTGTAATATTAGTTTAAAGCAATTTCTATACATCACTCTTTTAAGATTAGTATAAAAAGTTGTTTTATTGTTAAAATTGACTTTACTATTCTCTTCACATCATGATCATTTAATATTTCCATTAACTTACCAAATTTATGTCAAATATTATTTAAATTAATATTTTATATTTATAATAAATAATATTAATAAATATCATTAAATAATATATTAATAAGCAATTATCTACATTTATATGTCAACTTTCAACAGAACATTTTCCAATTGACAGAATAATTCTGCCAATACACTGTATTTAGATTGAAAAAAACTTTCCACCCACCCTAATATTGTCCCCAAATTTCGTGTACCAAGAATGAAATCCCATTATGATTACGTATATGTGATATTGAAACTTTAACTTCTGCAACAAAACCGAATTGCCACTAAAATATGTCTGGTGGTCGTATGAAAATCATTTATTTGCTAAAGAACTCAGAAGCAACTTGGCAAATTCTGTCAGAACCGTTCAAGAAGGAAGAATCCAAAGCGGTTTAATCACAACAAAACTGTTCCAGAGCCATTCAAGAGGGAACATTCACAATTGACATTGTTTCTGAATTAGATATTAGATAGTGTTAGTATTTTTTTAAAATCATAGTTTATATTTTTAGTGTTCTTTTATAATGATGATAATTCATGGAGTCTGATTTAAAATATTGATGTAAAATATGTATTAGTAGTCTAATCTGATAACAAAAACAATCAACACTATAGATTGTGCAGATCCCAAAAATTAGCTCCATCAATTTTGACTATAGCTTTATATAGATAGCTCAAATTATGAATTCTCTTAATTTCCATGTGATGTGAATAAGAATACATTGCACATTATTTCAGAGGTTTGAAAGATTGCCCCGTAAAGAATTAAGCTCAGATTTAGATTAAACTCTAGATTTTTTTTTATTAAAAAAACTAAAAAATACCTCATTGATCATCATCCATTACTATACCTTTCACCTCGCAAAAGATTTTATATACATTCACCTCCCAAAAGATTTTATGTGCATTGATATTTTTCCATACTCTGAACAACCATTTCAGAGTGTTGTAAACATCAGGATCTATGTGGTTTGTCTCATTGGTATTTTTCTATATTCTCTGGACGAACATTTGTAAACTGCATGACAGATTTGTCATCTACTAGAGCCATACAAATCACATGTCCTAAGAGGAGTGCTTTTACTCATCTTGAGGTCATCTACTACAGCAGTGTAAATGTAACTTACGATAATTTTACCTCGAAATTCGCGAGATAGAAATGGGCAGAATGCATTCCAGCTGTTTAACCAGCTTCAACATTGTTCGTAGTTTAATTTTTTGTTTTTTTCGGTTTACTTTCGAAAAGTTTGAAACTTTTTTAGTGCACATTGATACAAAACAAATATATTCTAAATCCATATATGCATTCATCTCCATGACAATGATAGTACTACATGAGTAATAATAGCAGAATGTTTCTAATTTCTGTAGTAATCCTGATCTTACCAATGCATTTGTAACATTGGCTGTCCCGACTAAACCTTAGCTATTTTCTTCAATTCTCTATTAGATAGTGTCTACCTATATTAACTTTTGCTAAATAATGATGCTTAATTATTTGCATAGTTTTTTATGTAAAATCCCAAAGAGATATAAACTGGTGATCTTGTTCCTGTTCTTCAGCGAATTGGTTATGAAAGAGGAGAGAAGACCCAAATGTCACTCCATCTGCCACATTCATTAGCAAGGTGGGCTGCAGCAGCTTGAATGTCTGTTGCAGAGGATGTTGCAGCGCGAGGAAGCGAGTGAACCGATTCAGGAAAATTGAAACTTTGATCCCCATATCCTGTTCTTCTTCATTGGTTCTCTGATTTCAGACACCCACTGTCCCCATTTCCTCTTTCTAACACCTATATAGATAGGATGCTTTGTTCCCCTCCTATCTTCTTTTCCCATCACTATTACCAGAGCTCAATCAGCTAGCACAAATTCTTCTTAAGGTGACTATAAGCAAAATGTTATCCCCACCATGAGGGAACTTCTCAAACAACTAACTAATAGAATACAACCCAGCCCAATATTGATAATCATGTAGCAATATGACAAGCATTTATACAAGAAAAATTTCACAAACAAATTATTTCCTGGGGAAACTGGTAAACACTATTCTTGGGTCGATATTGTTATTTACTAACACTCAAATTTGTACAATCACAGGGATAGAGATGTAACTGGTAATGAACGCTTGAAGAAAAATTATGGGCACCCTGCATGAATAGACTCCGACAACTAAGATCGAACTATGGTTAAATTAAATCAGATCAAAATTCTAGACGAGTGGTACTACTATGTGTTGGTTGTGAAATCTAACCATCACATACGACAAAAACTCTTCATTTCCCTGATTTTTAGTTTGTTGATTTGCTGTGGAGGCTTTGTATACATATTTCGTCTATGTAGTTAATTTGTAAGGTGTACAGAAAATTTCATGCATCTGTTGCCAAAAGCAATAACAGATAAATACACTGCTTTTTCAGTGGATGTAATCATTATTTGGTAAATGACATAGTTCTTGGTGTTGATAGATATTTGCCTTGTATGTTTTCCTTATTTGTAATTGTTATTTGGTGTTGAAATGGGTATCTTGCAACTCACTCGTTTCCGTGGACACCCTAAACCCTAAACCCTAAATGTACGTAGCAAATTAGAGTTTCTATTAAATAGAAAATCCGGTAAACATGGTATAAATTAAAGTAATTCTGTTTATCTATAACTAGAAGACAATCTATATGCTACCTTGATATTAAATTTCAACGAATCAAGTAACACTCTTCCGGCTCACCAAGGCCATATTAATTAGGAAATAACTCTATATTTAGCTTCAAAGAATCAACACACATGGCTTAGCTCCATTGAATTGAAAAAATATCATTATTAATTATAGCATAGTAGAGTTTGAATGTATTTAATGTATATATATTTAATATACTATTATTAAAATGTTGATGCTTGAATAACATAGATTGTAAGGAAGCAAGATGTTTTATTATATTATATAATTAATGTTAATATTTATTAATAATTTATCAAATCAAACGTAGGAAAAAAGAGATGAAATTGAATAGGAGAGGGAGAGGGAGGGGTGCACTTATTTAGTTTTGGGGATGATATTAACTTTGACCTTATCAATTAACTAATAGAGCAAGGGAGCAAGGGAGGAGATGAGAGAAAGAGAGATTGACAAAGAGAGATCTCTTTATCTAATTTCTAGTGTGATGATGAATTTTATCTAATTGATTGACTAATCTGATAATAGAAAACCAAATTTTGAGATATAAATTTGGAGCCAACATTATGGCACTTTTTCAAAGATTATAATTTTTTCTAATGTTAATGATAAGTCTATGTCATGTGACTTGGTCCTACACTAGGCCACACCATGTGATCAAGCTAAATTGATTTAACTTCTAGTTTCTAATGAACTTTTTTATACCCATTGTTGACAAAGAAATGTCAAAATTATACTTTGAATTGGAGTAGTATGGAGGGAAGACGTTTAACATTGTTGATAGAAATTTGTTTTCTTAAAAGTTGTACAAAAGTAGAAAGCATGCCAAGAAAACATGCATTGCTAATAAAAATAGTGTGCCACTAGGACTTATATGACACCAACACTAAGAGTCATATAGCTATTGGTGATTTATTGTGAAGGGTTAATACTAATAATCAATGTTTCCCAATAACATAAGACCAATGTATGTTGCACAACATAGAATTAGAGGAAAAATATAATGATTATGGATAGACAAAAGAAAACATAATTTGTGGTTGTAGTTGGCTTATGGTTTTAAGTTTAAATGTCATTTACTATGGTAGATGAGTCAAATTGAATAATAAAATTATATACTTATGACATCTATGCATGGTAATATAGAATCAAGGGGTAAAATATAGGGTATTCAATAATATCCCATGAATATTTGTCCACTTTTTTGTCTATGCACACCTACATGCGCATGCGAGAATTAAAAATAAAAGAAATGAATTATCAAGGAATTAGTGCAAATTTTAGAGATTTTATATTCTGAGTATTTAGATATAACACGTAGTGCACTTTGTGCTTAGTTTGTAGCATGATTTGATTTATGTCCAATAATAGAGGATAACCCTATGTGTAGCAACAAGTTTAGGAAGTGACACTAATAGAGATAGCTTTATAACCATCAGTTTTTTATTATTTCAAAGTTATATAGATTAATTGGGCCACAAAATAATAAATCATCTACGTGATGTAAATAAACCCAATGGACAATCAACGTACTAAGCATATTGAGATCAACATGAGCTTCATTTGGTAGTTCATTCAAGATTGTTTTCTTAGTTTGGATTGTTTTCCTGTGGGGCACCAAGTTACAAAAATCTTCACTAAACCTTTGACATCTCCTCGCTCTCTTTTGTTTCATTCAATGTTATGGGCTAGAGGAATTTTTCCTTGAGGGATCTTGAGGCGTCCTCCTTCCTATCATTTCATCTTTTAAGAATTTCCAATTTTTATCTCTTTTGGAGAGGATTTTTCTCGCATAGGAATTTTCTCCTTTTCTCTATTTGTGGGAGATTGGAATGCATTAGATTATAGTTGTACATGGGTAACTAACATGGCTCCTTTTCCAAGACCCATCTTTCATCTCATATTGGACAATAATTTCACCCCCTATGTTGCAGTTAAATGGGGGTGTTGGTGTGAATGTGGTTTTATCCCACTCAGTTACTTAAGTTTACTTAGTTAGCCAAAATAACACATTATTAGTTATTAGTTGCTACTATTTAATAATGTTTATATTAAATTTATTGTTTCGGTTGAGGTAGCTAGATGACATTTGTTCATATCTCATCACACCTTCATTATATATTTAGGCACCTATTTGTACATTTTGTATCATCTCAATTCATGTGTTTGCATTGTTGAAATAGCATCATGAGTGTTGCTTCTCTTTGCTATTGTGAAGGATTCATTTGGTTCGCAATTTATTCTCCTAGGTGGTCCAACACAATTGTTGTACAGGCACTTGTGCTTATATTATCTAGTCTTGCAACATATTTTTACCATAAATTTTAAATAAATAGCCCACATGTAAATTTAAAAATACCAAATGTTGGTCAAAATGGACCCATACTTTAACCCACAACACCAGATATACGAGGAAAACCCAATATGAGAAAAACCTCGGTGAGAAATTTTGTTGGAGACTATTGCTCCAATCCAGCCTCACAAGTAAAATACTTGATTACAAAGATTTAAGACACCAACCCAAGGAGCACCAACCTCTTCTGATTTAGGGCACCAACCCAAAGAGCATGAACCCCTACACCAAGCTCCAACTTGGTGATGTATATATTGAAATACAATTTAGATACTATTAAGGCTTTTTGTTCCAAATGAATTTTGCAACTCTTGATCAAATAGCTTTTTCTCGGTTCACAGTCCTTTCTTCACCACTGGATCTCACACTACTGGTTAACTCTCTTTAATTCTTAGTCTTTCTTCTCTCTCTCTCTTAGTCTCATAACTTACTATGTCACACTTGGATGTTGTCTTTCTCTACCACACCTCACTAGTTTTCATAAACTATTGGACGTGCTACAGTTATACTGGTATTCAATCATTGTTGGTTAACACTTCTCACCAGTTTGCTTGATTACTCACTCTATAACTTTCTTCAAATAAATCCTAAGGCAAGATGATCCTTATCTACACTTAAGCTCTCCTTTATTCTTTCCCCTTCTCTACAAGCATCATCATTCTCTGTTTCGAGCTCATGTATCTATATTCATGGTTTCCCACCAAGAATGCATTCAAACACTGTCATGTTAGGTTTTCCTTTTCCAAATCAATCTGAATCCCCTCTGATACAATCTTCTTTTTAGGGATATGATCTTTATCGCAACATTTAGTCACCAATCGAACTTCGCATTCCATTGTGTGTTTTCTAAATCTGGAGTTCTGCTCCATGCCTTTCTGCTTTCCTTTGTCACTCAGCAATAATGGATTTGTTGTTTCCTTCACCTAATAGGTATGAAGATTAAATATTCTTGTGAGATCAGTGAGATTGATTTTCCAACTTGCCTTCCTCGACACACAATCTTCTGGCATCCTTCGTGACTTGCGAGTTCCTCATAAAAATTGGCTTGCCTACAGATTTGTTACCTTGATGCACACTCCACCAACTTGTGTGGTACCTCCACTTGGCATCCAGCTATCATGCTAGTTGACCTCCACCTTTACTTGAATTCCTATGTTAGTTTGACATACTTTGTCAAGCCAAGTTGATTACGGGTTTTGTTTATGATACCGGTATGACCATCAACCTCTTCTTTGTTCTATTCACTGGTTGTTGTGCCTTCATAATACACAAACAACCTTCATCCTATTTTATGCCTTACTAATAAGATTTCTTTACTGGTACATGACCTAAAGCATGCGTACCAATAACCTTCATTTTGTTTTCTCACTCTCATGTGTATTGCTATCATATCGGTCACCACTTCTTACTTATCGGTGACCTTGCCAGACCGGTTGACATCAATGACAACTTAATACCAAATGCCAACAATCTCCCCCTTTGACATTGATCTCAACTTACCACAAAACACAACATAGCAGTACCACTTCTTACTTACTAGCGACCTTGCCAAACGGATTGACGTCAATGACAACTTAATGCCAAATGCCAACAATCTCTCGCTTTGGCATTGATGTCAACTTAGTGCAAAACACATCATATCGATACATTTATCCCCCTTTGACATAATGAAAAAGGGTACTGTACACTCCCCCTTTAATCCATACCAAGCTCCCCCTTATATCCATATAATTCCATTCGTGCTTAAGTGCATAAAGAAGATGAGACAACTCCCAACTTGTGTCAGAGGTAGTCAAAGGTGCTTACTAGTAATAATTTGTTAAAGATGTCTACTATTTGTTCTCTGGTAGAGACATAATCCATCCTTACCTCCTATCCTTCAACCTTCTCTCTGAGAAAATGATACTTGATAGCAATGTGTTTTGTTTTGGAATGCATCACCGGATTCTTTGCTATGTTGATTGCACTTGAATTATTACACCAAATGAGAATAGGATCAGTGGTGTCCACCTGTATCTCTTTGAGGGTTTTCTTCATCTAAAGCATCGAAGAGAAGCTTGTAGCAGCAATAATGTATTCTACTTCAGTATTTGATAGAGAGACTGAGTGCTGCTTCTTGCTATGCCATGAGACCAACCGATCACCTAAGAAAAATGAACCACCACTTGTGCTTTTTCGTTCATCAATGCAACCTACCCAATCAACATTAGTGTATGCTTCCAAGATTAATTCCCCTTGTTTAGGGTAGTATAATCTGTAACTCATTGTTCCTTGTAGGTACCTAAAGATTCTTCTTACAACGTTCATATGTGACTGCTTAGGTTCAGTTTGAAATTTGGCCACCATGCACACTACTTGTACTATATCCGGTCTTGAAGTAGTTAGATACAATAGACTGCCATCATGGATCTATACAAAGTCTGGTGCACCACTGGTGATTCATCATTCTTTCTTAATTTGCTTTCGGTCACATGGGGGTACTTACCGATTTGTAATCCTCCAATTGAAATTTCTTCAGTATATTGTTTGCATACTTGGTTTGTGAGATAAAGATTCCCTTATCTTGTTGTAATATCTGCAAACCAAGGAAGTATGTCAATTCTCCAAGCATTGACATCTCAAATTCTGACTACATCTAATCAGCAAAATCTTTCCAAAGAGTGTCCTTGTTTCCTCCAAAAATGATGTCATCTACATACACAACCACAATGATCATGTGATTTCCATCTTCCTTGATGTATAGATTGTTGTTAGCACTCCCTTTTTTGAATCCTTGCTCCTTCAGATATTGATCTAGCCTTGAATATCATGCTCTAGGAGCTTGCTTTAAACCATACAAGGCTTTCTTCAACTGACACTTAAAGGTTTCATCATAATGTAATAGAAACCCTTCTGGTTTCTCCATGTACATTTCTTCTTCCAAATTTCCATTTAGGAAGGTGGATTTTACATCCATTTGATATACTTTATAACCCGTGTAGGTAGAGAAGGCTAGAAACATTCTCATTGCCTCTAATCTAGCTACCGGTGCAAATGTTTCTTCAAAGTCAATTCCTTCAACTTGTGAGTATCCTTTGCACACTAGTCTATCTTTATGCCTAGCAATTTTACCTTCTTCATTCATCTTGTTTCGTTAGACCCATTTAGTGCCAATGATGTTCTTGTCTTCCAATCTAGGCACTAATTCCCAAGTCTTGTTCTTCTCAAACTGTTGCAGTTCTTCTTCCATGGCATTCATCCATTCTTGTCTTTTGTTAGCCTCATTGAATGTTTTAGGTTCCATTTCAGCCATGAGACAGAAGTTGACTTGTTCATCATTTCGGGCAAGTCTTCTTCTAGTCTGTACACCATCACTCTTATTTCCTAGAATTTTCTCTTCTGGATGATTCAACTACACATACCGATTGGGAGCCTTCTTGGATGTGGCTTCTGGTTCATTTTCTGACTGAGCTTCCTCACCTTCATCACCAGAATCATCATACCGATTAACCTGTGGTTGACTTCCCTTGTAGATGTCCTCATCAACTTTTACATGCACACTCTCAATGACTCTTCTTAGTCTTTTTTTGTAGCATTTGTAGGTCTTGATATTGGATGAGTAACCAAGGAAGAATCCTTCATTACTCTTGGAATCAAAACTTCCCAGACCATCCATATATTTCTTGATAAAGAACTTGCTTCCAAATACTTTGAAGTATTTAACTAATGGCTTCTGGTCATACCATAACTCATAAGGTGTCATTTTGTTGTTTGTTCTTAATTGAACCTAGTTCAAAGTATATGTAGCAGTATGAACTTATTCCTTCCAACATGTGTCTGGCAAACTGACCTCATTTAACATGGTTTTGGCCATCTCCTTAACTATCTTACTCTTTCTTTCTACCACACCATTTCACTGTGGTGTCCTAGGGGCTGAATATTGCCTTCTAATTCCATGTTTATCACAATAGTCTTCAAACTCATTTGATGTGAACTCTCCACCCTAGTCTAATTTTAGACATGTTAACTTGCACCCACTTTCTTTCTCTACCATTTTCCTAAAGATCTTGAATCTATCAAATGCTTGTGACTTATCTTGCAGGAAGGTGACCCAAATCATTCTTGAGTAATCATCAATAAAGAGCATAAAATATATTTCACTAGCAAGAGCTCTTCTCCTATTTGGACCACACAAATCTGTATGCACAATTTCAAGTGGTCTTGAGGTGTTGTGCTCTTTTGTCTTGAATCTCAGTTTAATCTGCTTTCCCTTCACACATTCATCACAAAATGTGCTTACCGGTTTGATGATGGGTGGAATATTCCTCACCCACCCCTTTCTACTCACTACAACTAAGTTATCAAATTTTATGTGGCCTAACCTTTGGTGCCATAGCCAGCTTTGATCAACCTATCCTATCATACATTGGGACTCATAGCATTCCTTCAAATTATAAACAATTCCATATGTTCTCTTTCCTTCTGCCACAACTTGACCGGTATTGTCTTTCTTTATCTAGAAACCAGTTGAGTCAAAGGTGAATTTGTAATTTTCATCACACATCTGACTCATACTCAACAGATTGTTCTTTAGGCCTTCCACATAATATACATCATGTGCCTTCAATTTTCCATCAATGTTTAGAGTACCTTTTCCCTTTATTTTGATGGACGAGTTGTCTCCAAATCTAACTTAACCACCATTCCAGTCTTCAAGTTTGATATATTTCTTTTTATGACAGGTCATGTGATTTGAACAACCACTATCTACAACCCATAGATTTTTCCTTTCAACATGTAAGGTAGTCCACACTATCAGACTTGATTCTGCCTTTTCCTTTTCTTTCTGAACCCATACCAGTTTGGTTTCCTTCTTCTTGTCAGTTGCTATATTGTGCCTTGGTTCAGCTATCAGTTCTTGTTAAGGATTTTTCTTCTTCTACTTGATCTTCCCATTTTTACATAACCTTGCTATGTGTCCAAACTCTTGATAGTTATAGAATTTCACATTTTTATTTAAAGATAAATCCTTAAAATTATTGTAGGGCACTAGTTTATTCTTCCTACATTCAAAACTCTTATGACCATATCCATTGCAGTGATAATAGATAGCATTCATATCCCAAAGTGAATTAAATGGATTTCTACTTTCATAACTCATAGAGGGCTTATTGGTTAATCTACAGTCTGCTATTCTATGCCCAAATTTGTTACACTGGTAACAGTAGCCATGAAAGTCTGAAACATACTGGTTAGGTTGCCTTGGTCCTCCAAAGGACTGCCTCACCAGGGGTCTTCCCTTCATGATGTTGACTCTTGCATTTATCCTTGGATCTACATGTCGGTACAATGAGTGTGGCCTCTGATTCATTGCTTGTGTATAACAGTTTGTGTGGTGATTTCCAACAACATCTGCATATGTCTTTTTACCAGTATCCTTGCCTACAGTGAATGTCTTCTTTTCTTCACCTTCATTTGAAGAGGTGAACTTTATATCTTTATCGAATGTGTCTTTTCTATTTGAACTTTTACCTTCTTCAAAACCTAAGCCATCAGTATCTTTGTATTTCTTCTATTTGCTCAACATCTTGTCTAAGGCTTTGGTGATGCCTTCATATTTGCTCCTTACTTTTATTTCTTCCTCACTTTCTTCAAGCTCCTTTCTTAGCTTCACTATTTTTGCTTCCAGATCTTGATGGTCCTTTTCTTTCTTCATCAGATCAGAGGATGTAACTTCACATATCCTCTTGGTTTCTTCCAGGTGTAGTTTCAACTCAGATATAACTTGACTGGACATCAAGGGATTGTTTCAAAAGACATTGTTCATCTATTGCAACAAGCTTGTCCTTCTTGAGTTCTCTTCTTGTTTTACTTAATTCCTCAAGAGCACTTATAAGCTCACCTTAAAAATCCACTTCAACCTCAATATCCTCCTCTTCCTCATCTTCACCAACTGATTCATCAAGTGCCATAAAGAGATTGACTTTTCTGTCATTCTCATGGTAGTCATCTTCTCATGCATTTTCTTCATTTGTTGTATCATCCTCAATAGTATATAGGTTGTTTTGCTTTTGGTAGCCTATCCTTCCTTGCCGGTGGACATTTCTTTCTCTATCTTTGCTAACAGATTTGTTAAATTCTCTTGACTCATCTCCATCAATTTCATTGTAGTTACAGTTTGCAGCAAAGTGTCCAACCTTACCAGAGTTGAAACATTTAAGTGGTAGCTTTCCTTTATACTTATCAGATCCTCTTTTGAGATTTCTGACAAAGTTTGCTACCTCTACATCAGAGTCTTCATTGGATTCTTTATGAGCAGCTACTTCTTTTCCCTTTTTGGTGGTATTGAATGATGCTTCTTTCATTAAGGAAGTATCATCTATTCTTCTCATTTCATAGGCTTTGAGTGAGCCAAATAGCTCATCCTTTGTGAAGGTCTTCAGATCCTTGGCTTCTTCTATGGCAGACACCTTAGTATGATACTTGGGTGTGAGAGATCTAAGTTCATGCTTGACAAGAATCTCATCTGCAATTTCTTCTCCAACTCCTCTGATGGTGTTCACAATTTCATCAAATCTATGAAGGTAGCCTTTAATCTTTTCTTCATCCTTGATCTTGATGCCTTCAAGTTGGCCCCTTGGTGCTTGTAGCTTGGCCTCTTTGAATTTTGCATCTCCTTTAGATAACCTTTGTAGTTCATCCCGTTTCCTTGGTTGATGCACAATGCATGACTTTGACAAACTCATTATTAGACAACCCGCTTAAGATGGCATGTTTGGCCTTTGAATTATTCTCATACCCCTTCTTAGCATCCAGATAAGTGGGAGAAACACTAGGGACAACATACCCATTCCTGACAGACATCCACACATCAAAACCAAGGGAGGAAATATAGGTCTCCATTCTTCTACTCTAGAAGGCATGGTGTTTGAAGTCCAGAATCTACCCAGGGTTTACAAATAACCAGAAACCTATTCTCTCATACCAATTGTGGAACATATAATACCACTGAGAGGGGGGTGAATCAATGGTTCCTAAAAATTTTGACTTTTAAAGAAACTTCAGAATATCGGTTATTAACTCAAGAAACTAAACTATCAATCCGGTAAAGTAAAGAAAAAAGGAAACCAAAGAGAACAATCACACAAATGCAACTCACAACGCAAGATATATGAGGAAAATCCAATATGGGAAAAACCTCAATGAGAAATGCTGCTAGAGACTATAGCTCCAATCCAGCCTCAAAAGTTAAACACTAGATTACAAAGATTTAGGGCACCAACCCCTTTTGATTTAGGGCACCAACCCAAGGAGCACTAACCCCTGCACCAAGATCCAATTTGGTGATGTATATATTGAAATAAAATTTAGATACTGTTAAGAATTCTTGTTGCAAATGAATTCTGCAACTCTTGATCAAATAGCTTACTGTCGGTTGACAGTCCTTTCTTCTCCACTAGATCTCACACTATTGGTTATGAGATCACTCTCTTTGATTCTTGGCCTCTCTTCTCTCTTTCTCTCAGTCTCACAACTTACTGTGTCACACTTGGATGTTGTATTTCTCTACCACACCTCACGAGTTTGCTTAAAATGTTGAACCTGCTATAGTTATACCGGTACTCAGTCACTGATGGTTAAGACCTTCTCACCAGTTTGCTTGCTTACTTACTCTACAACTTTCTTCAAATAAATCCAGAGGCAAGATGATCCTTCTCTGCACTTAAGCTCTCTTTTATCTTTTTTCCTTCTCTACAAGCATCATCATTCTCTATTTCAAGATCATGTATTTATATTCATGGTTTCCCACCAAGAATGCATTCAAACACTGTCGTGTTAGGTTTTCCTTTTCCAACTAAATCTGAATCCCCTCTTATACGATCTTCTTTTTCAGTGATATGATCTTTATGAAAACATTCAGTCACCAACCGAACTTTGCATTCTAATGTGTGTTTTCTAAATCTAGAGTTCTGCACCACACTTTTCTGCTTTCCTCTGTCACTCGCCATTAATGGATTTGTTATTTCCTTTGCCTAACAAATATGAAGATCAAATCTTCTTGCGAGATGAGTACGATTGCATTTCCAGCTTGCTTTCCTCAAGCCATAATATTCTGGCATCCTTTGTGACTTGCACGTTCCTCATAAAAATTAACCTTCTTGCATATTTGTTACCTCAATGCACACTCCACCAACCTATGTGGTACCTCCACCTGGCATCTAGTTGTCATGCTTGTCGACCTCCACCTTTACTTGAACTCCTATGTCAGTTTGACATACTTTGTTGACCTAGGTAAAGCATTTGTTTGGTTTATGATACCGGTGTGTCCATCAACCTATTCTCTATTTTGTTCACCTATTGTTGTGCCTTCATAATATACAAACAACCTTCATCTTGGTTTATGCCTTACTAGTAAGCTTTTCTATCGGTACATGACCTAAGGCATGTGCACCGATAACCTTCATTCTATCTTGTCATTCTCATGTGTATTGTTATCATATCAATCACCACTTCTTACTTATCGGTGATGTTGCCAAACCGGTTGACATCAATGAGAACTTAATGCCAAATGCAAACTTTTTTTAAGGAAATGTGAAGGATTGTCAAAAGGTATAAAAAATATAAAAGGTGAGCACAATAAATACCATGTATTTTTTAACGAAATGTGAAGAATTGTCAAAAGGTTTTAAGGTTCAACTATTGGTCCATTAGTGTGTGCATAATAGATGTCATACATGAAAATAGATTTTCGCTCATCCTCTCCATCTCCTACCTTTGGTGACTGGTAGAAATGACCTCCCTAATGGCTCTCCCAGTAATGGTTTTCCTTTCTACAAACTAGTGGTGGACATTTCTAACTCAGAGTTCCCCTCATAGAAAATTATAGCTATTATATATATTGCAAATGCTTCTCTTAATTATTTGCTAATAATCTCTTTTTCAAACGTATTTCATAAACCCTTAAAGGGTTTCTCTATCCAACGTAAAAAAATACCTCCCCTTTGCCTCCTCTATTCTAGAGGTGGTGTTGGGAAATGAGGGGTTGTGCTGCATTTCATATTTTAAGAAAGTGGCTCTTATCAGAAGACATAACCATCTATGGCACAATCTCTTTCAACATTGCACTCATGGATCCCTAAATACTAGAACCTATTGGTGTTAGGTAAAGTAAAGATTTATCCTTATTCTCTTGGTTTTTTTTCATTTTTTTTATAGTACTAATG
The DNA here is from genome assembly GCF_030272615.1 of Cryptomeria japonica. Lineage (NCBI taxonomy): Eukaryota > Viridiplantae > Streptophyta > Pinopsida > Cupressales > Cupressaceae > Cryptomeria > Cryptomeria japonica. The sequence continues at coordinate 727,442,990 of NC_081414.1, forward strand.
ATAGTGATGTTGTTATGTCATTTGAAACTTCATGTTTGGAAATGGGGTTCACATGTCCTATCTCTTTGCCCTTGGACACCCTCCTTCAATCTTCATGTGGATCCTATTTAGTTTCACATTTCTATGTTAGGCTTTTGTGCCTCCCTCTCCATGTCTAGTGTACTACTACATATAAATAGATTCATAACAAGTTGAACCTCTTTATTAAAGTTAACCCTAATGTCAGTCTTTTCTCCCACACATCTTTTGCAAGAATTCTAGTGGATTTGGACCTCTGTAAACCACTCTTGGCTAAGATCACTCTTAAATTTGGAGAGTTGCAATGAACATAGATATTAGATTATGAAAGCATCATGTTCAAGTGTAGATGTTGATTTGCAATGGGGCACTTGGCCTCTTCTTGTCCTTGTAGTTCTCAACTTTATTCCTCTTCTACCTTGTGAAAAGATGTTGAATAATGTCATCTCATGGCCTTCTTGGTTGAATCAAAGTCTTCTTTAGACCCCTCTATGAACTCAATGCCCCCTTCACCAACAGTGTTTCCTACTCTTTTGTCTCATGTTAACTCAGCTCTAGTGACCCCTACCTAGTTGTCTCCTACCCCATTACTTGATGGTGTCCCTATTTTAGTGGCCCTTGCTTCTGTCTCTCTATTAGTTTGTGTCGCAAGTATTCCTCTAGCTCCTTCAAGTACTCACCTTATTCCTTCCATGGTCTCCAATTCCCTCTCTTTGGACTACCTTGTCATCCTTCTAGCTTCAATGGCTTGCCTTTTTGACTCATCTACTACTTATAAGGGTTTTGGAAGCACTTCTCCTCTTGCTTCTCTAGAGAAGGATATTTCACCTTTGATAGTTGTTTGATAAAAGAAACAGTGTCATTCCCTTTTGACCCAAAATTATTAGATTATTCCACTGGGTCAAATTCTCGATCCCAACTTTGATTTTTTCAGTAGTTTTTGTTTTAAGTTTATTTCAGCTTTTTGTTGTTATACTCGAGTTGTTTGTTGGAGTTTGCAACCACCCAAGCCAAAATCACAATTGCAAGCAACTTCCATAGAAAGATATATATATATACATACATATACATATATATATATATATATATATATATATATATATATATATATATGTATATGTATATATATATATATATATACATATATATATATATATATGTGTGTGTGTGTGTGTGTGTATGTATATGTATATATATATACATATATATATAGATATATATATATACATATATACATATATACATATACATATGTATATATGTATATATGTATATATGTATATATATATATATATATCTATATATATATATGTATATATATACATATATGTATATGTATATATGTATATATATATATATATATATATATGTATATATATATATATGTATATATATATATACAAGGAAATGAATGATATATTATGCTGAGATTATTTACAAATGTACAATACCTTGCTTATAAAGGCAAAGCAAAGAGATGAGAGAACACAAGATGAGGCCCTGTGTCTCAATATGATGTGAGAGTAGGTAAGGTAGGTACAAATCCACCACCACCAACTCATCTACAAATATTAATGCAAGATAAACATTATTAAACAATATTTATCGAACTAATAAATAATGATGGATAAGTAAACTTAAGAAATCATAAATGTAAAATACATTCACTCCAACATTAGATTGGTGCAACTTTTCTATTTCATCCCATGATAGTTTGTTGTTCTAATATTTTTGGTTTGATCTATAATGGGTTGTGTTCCTTCCCCACTCACGTTAATAAAAAAACCTATTGGTCAATTGGTGTTGGATATAAGTTTCATTTTATACTATAATATGCTATTTTTAAAATTACAAATATTTTTTTGTGTTCAACTATTGGTCTACTTTTGTTGTAAATAAAAGTTAGAGATAACAAAGATTTCTGATTAGTAATAGGTATTTCATCTATTTCTGTTCCATATAAGTTATATTATACATAAAAGTATGATATTCTACTAACAACAAATGATAAAATATTTACTCACGTACTTGAGATTTTTTATTAAGGTTTGGTCAAGTCTTTAGAATGTCATTTTTAGGACACTTTGCACTAAACATGTTATTTTGACATGTTGCATGATGAGTCACACCTCCAATGCTTAGTTGCAGATAGACAGTCCATTTTACATTTCTGAAAAAATGGAAGTCTTATGATATTCCATGTAATGACTACATGTTGACAAAATTAACCCGCATGACTATTGATTCCTTTACCTTATCCTTCATTCATAAATATATTTTTTATTAATATAGAGGGTAAGGAATTAAGATGATTTCTTACATTACAAAACTCTTGTAAATTAGCATTCTATCAAGTAAAACTTAAAAAATAAGAGATGAAATTGAAAATAAGAGTGAGAGGGAGGGGTGCACTTATTTACTTTCTAACATGATATCAATTTTGACCTTATTGATTGACTAATAAGGTGGATCTGCATGTTCTCGTGTGCGAGCACATACACGTGTGTATGTGTGTGTGTGTGTGTGTGTGTGTGTGTGTGTGATAGAGAGAGAGAGAGAGAGAGAGAGAGAGAGAGAGAGAGAGAGAGAGAGAGAGAGAGAGAGAGAGAGAGGTGTTTATCTAGTTTCTAAACTATTGTGATTAGTTGGTAGTTGTCATTTTCATTTTATCTTCCATTTTTTTGTGTTTTTTTTGCAACAAAAAGACAAATAATTTTTACATTGAAGAAATTATAGTTTAAGGATGGAGATGTACATTTAAAGGAAGACTTCAAGATTGAGCACTTGAAGCCATGGTCTTTATTGCAGGTTGAAGATTTGGAAGCCAACTTTGTAGCAAAATGCATAGTTGAAGAAAATTATTTTCCCAAGTAGTTCTTTCTTGTTATGATTTATATCCATTTTGTATTGTATTTTAGAATGTTCATGAAGCCAATAAGTTTTTCATTCCTTTTAATTCTTAGATTTGTTATGCATTTGAACTCTTTCAGGAGGAGAGTTTGAGTAGAGAGTAAAAGACTTACCATGCTGATTTTCTTATATTTTTGAAGAATTTATGAGTTTCATTTGTATGATGTTTTAATTTGGGTTGAGAATGATCTCACCCCTACATTGGAGTTGGTAATAGAGTAGGCCACACCATGTTTTATAGTTCAACTAATGCAATTTCTAGTGTTAAATGAAGCATTTTATACCCATTGTTGAGAAAGATGAGTTGAGAAGCATAATTGGAATTGGTGTAGGATGAAGAGAATGCCTTTTAACTTCCTTCATACAAATCATTTTTTTAAAAGTTGTATAGAAGTACAAAGAATGTCAACCAAACATACACTTCAAATACAACTAATCTACAACTAGAACCTATCTAAGACAGACTAAGATTGATGCAACTATTAGTGATTTTATTGTGAATGCTTGATACAAATAATAAAAGTATGTTGATGACATAGGACTAATTTACATTGCACACAATATAGTTCTAATGTGAAAATATATTGAACATGGATGGTCAAAGGAAAATGTGATTTTTAGTTGTAGTTGAATTTTGGGTGTAAGGGTAAATTTCATTTAGTTTGGTAAATGAGTAAAATTGAGTAATAAAATTGTAAGTTGATTCCATACATGTAAGGTGGTATAGAATGAAAGGGTTTAAAATATAGAGTATTCACTAATATCGCTTACATATTTCCCCAATTTATTGTATATTGACACATACATGTACATACAAGACTTAAAAAAAAAAAAAAAAATAATCGACGAATGGATTATTTTTTTTAGTTTTTGGATTTTTTGTATTTAACTATACCATGTATCACATTGTATCCTTAATATCCAGGATGAATTAGTTCCTACATAATATTTGGGGGACAACCTAATGTCTAGCCATAATTTTATGATGTGGTGATAATGGAGATAGCTTTATAACCATTAGGTTTTGATTATGTGGAAGTTGTATAAAATAACTTGACCACAAAATAATAAAGAATGTAAATAATGTGAGAAATATTATCCTTCATGCATTAATATTATTTGAAAGTATATATATGTTGGCAATATAGAAGGATTGATTATGTGTTGCATTCATGTTTTGTCATTGATGTCAACACTAACTATTATGGTTGGTTACTGGCAGATAGGTTACTGATAAAAGGTCTAGTGTTATCGGTAAAAGGGACTATCTATTGGAAACTTCCGGCATGTTTAGATCAATGGAATATGTTTGGTTATGTGCTACATGCTTCTAGAACATTTCTTGGTCAGATGGTATTGACTTGGTGATCGGATGCTATCATACACTCTAGTAAACCCTTACCAACATAGGTTTAAGGTTTTATCGACAAAACTTTTATTGAGAATCTTTGATAGGATGCATAAGTGGTGTTGATGTGGTTTCTAGGATGCAGAAGATGATCTTTGATCATGCTTCAATCAGGTGGAGACATTGCTTTGGCATGGTGGACCTTGAATAGGTCTGGTGCCTATCTAGGTTATGGACCAATATCATGTTAACATGTTCTCTACACATTATCGAGATGATTTATGGATTGGTTAATGTTGTTTTGGTCTAAAGCTAACATGACATAACATTGTAATATGAATGTATGTAATGATCTTATTGTAATATCTTTTAGGTGGCCCGTCTAATTGGTTTAGGTCGTAGGGTTTTTATAAATTGATGTAAGATCTCATTGTAGATCATGGATATGGAATGGTAACGGAAAAGAAAGGGAATGTGATGTGATAATATTGCAATATCATTCAAGAAGAAGATTAGGTTGATCATTGATGATTGAATTGGGTTTATGTAAGAGGTCAAAGGCCTTCGGTATTGAGCTTAACCAAGACTATAATTAGGCATGGTAGATGCTATCTTTGGCAGTTCATTCTGTGTGGGAGAAAAAGTGTCACTAAGCAAACATGCCCTAATCTCACTTTCAACCACACACTTGTGGAATACGAAAGAGCCTAGAGGTATCACACAATTGGCTACTTCTTTTTATGAAAGAGAGAGCCACGGGCTACCTATTAGGGTTTCTATTCCTTTGTTGTAATTGAAAGATAAAATGATGCAAGTTCAATTCCTAACCCCAAAGTGCAAGTATGAACTAATAACAAGATTGTAGAATTGAACTTAAACAATGGAAAGCTGTAAACACAAGGAAAAGACAAGAATGCAAATGCGTACCCGGAGTTAAAATCTGACTGAAAATGTTCAGGACGGGGGCGCAGGCGCCACTGTCCTAATTCTGCCCCTAAAACTGCTCTGAAAACTGCTGTTTTGCAAAGTTGTCAAAAATGCTGAAAACTACTATCAGAAGGACTAGGGCGCCCAGCGCCCCTGTCCTGGCAGGACCAGGGTGCCTAGCGCCCCTATCCTGGTCTTTTTCTCTGAGATTTGGTGTGAAGTTTGGTCTCCGTCTGCTTCTTCCAGATCTGTAACCTGCGGCGTCGTCCGAGTCCCAAAACCTGCACTTATATCTGAAAAGGGTATGGGCGGCTATATAGGGTTTTGCCTTAGTCAAACCCCCGCTTCGGTGATTTCCACCTCCACGAATAGCCAAGTTGTATTGTAAAATGTATTGTGTGTGCAGACCTAGTGTGTGTGCAAGGTCCTTAAATGCAAGAAAGCAAACTAGAGCAACCTAGAAAGTAAACCCTAATTGCTTGTAAATGATAATGTAAATGCTCTAAATCAAGATCCAAAGTGATCTAAAGCATGAATAAAGGATATATTGAAGCTTATGCAAAGACATGAAAACAACATGAAATCATACCCAACCCTCAAGGGAGGAGTACAAGCCAATCTTTAGTCGGTAATCTCCTATTGTTCTTCAATGTCTCCCAAGCCCTAAATGAATGAAATTGATGAATGCTTGATGGATGGATGTTGAATGTTATTGAAGTCTTCAAAGATTTGCTCTTTCGCTGCATAGAAGGTCCTCCAAAGCCAAAATTCTGATCCCTTCAAATGAAGAAAGAGAGCTCTTATGTATGAAACCCTAGGTCTTAATTTCAACTTTTGGCCGACCTAGAGATTGAATCTCCAACCAATTTCTTGGGGTAAAGCTTTATTTTATGATTGGATATGCTCCTAAAATTTTGGGAAAAATGTCCGGGACCATGTGCATGTCGGGCGCCATGGTCCCGACAACTTTTCACCAAATTTTCAGGGTCGTCGGATATGATGATTTTAGAGAGAATCCCGAAGTTACAGCTGATTTTGAGATGTTTTGACCCCCAAAATCAAGCCCCCAAGTTCAAAATAGGACCTAATTAGGGTTTTTGATTAAATGATGTATTGGAAGAATAAAATGAAAGGGGCACACTTTAATGAAAGGGCCCAACTTTATGATGTGGGAGATGATGAAATAGAACCTTAGACCTAATTAATTTGACTAATTAAGTGCTAAAGGGGAAATGCAATGCAAAATGCAAAATGCGCCAAGGTGGGTGCTAAACTAGGTGTGAAATTGTACCACCCTAGCAAGTGCGTACAATTTACGATGCTACATTTAGCCCCCACTTTAGCGGTCATATGAACACTACGTGCATATGCAAGCTAAAGTACAGAAAAGTAAACATTATTTGAAAAAGGATATATCCATAAGTCTATCGAACGAAGCCCCCAACGGTATCTATAGTACACAGTTAGGAACCACAACCTACAAAACCACATGTTAGATCACAAAATCACCTAATGCTTACTAAGGAAGGTGATGAAAATTCGAGAGTAGCTATATGCCCCCCCCTGTTTCGGCTTGCTAATTTTAGTGAGTTGAAACAGGGTATCATGTTTACCACTTCGAATTGTTAAAGAAAATTGATGACAAATGCTCACAAGAAGATTTGATATGAGATCAAAAACTAATGGAGAATCATTTGGTAAGAAAGAGGACTAAATCTCAATTCCAACACAACAAAGAGTGTGAGGATTTGAGAGTTCTCTAACACAAGATGAAGGATATAAATGGAAACAAAATGCAAAGAGAAGAAAAGAAAGGAAAAAAGCATGAATACACACGTTGGTGATCCATGAGAAGAATAGTGAGAGAGAAAAACACGGACTTCTCACCCCTAGATCTTGTCTAGGTGATCCATGTGAAAAAGGACATGGAAAACTAGCCCCTAGAGTCTGTCTAGGTGATCCATGTAAGGGAGGAGAGTGAGAAAGTCTAGCCTTATGTCGCTAGTTCCACTCAACCTCGTGCATGTGTGTGTAAGGGAGGTTAGAAGCACCTCATAGGAGTCTATGCCCGAGTATGCTACAACCTGTATATGTATAGTACAAAAGCGTGACATCTCGCTCTAAGAGTTTGTGCTCTAGTTCCGAGAATGACCCATTGCTCAAAAAGTGTAAGTTTTATGTCATAAGAAAAGTAGAACAAGGATACCTACCTTCATCACACAAGAAGATACCCCAAAAATGCAACAATGTCATAGATCCAAGCAAGAGAGTTCTGCACTCCTTAAGCAAGGATAAGATAGTTGAAAAGGGATATCTTGTAGTATGTGTAAAGGAGATCCTTAGAGGAGAAGAGATATTTGTACAAAAGACACCTATCCCTGAGAGAAATTGTCTTAGACAAATATAACATCTTCTAGAATAAGACAAAGAAGAGAATAAGAATGCAATACTTCCTTCTTTTGCGAGGTGAAAGTGATTCTTAATGAAGGATGATGCTCTTTTTAACCCAATTAGGAGAGTGAATTCATTATGGATGTATTTTACCAAGTGCAAAAGAGGTTGTAGTCAAGGACTTACACCTCTTGTAAGAGAGAACCCTTGAACAAACAACAACAAATGCGTACAAGGCATAACATCAAGTAATAAAGTCCACACCATCCACAAAATAGGAAAAAGTGGATCCTTAGATAAAAATAAGGAAAGATCATTGCCCCCCAAGGATAAGGACAATGAGAGGGACTTACACAATCTTCTAGGGAGAGATTTGGACATAAGTAAAAGAAGAGATGTATGAAATCATTCTTGTCCCCATAGGAACAAGAAAATTAGGCTATTATGTTGCTTCAAAAAATATGATTGGACTTGAAATTGTACCATCATGAATGACAATGAGCCCCCAGTAAATGAGCTACCAATGTCACATAATGATGAGCAACATAATAGCCATTAATGTTATTTAAAGACATGATAGACTAAATGAGGTATTTGAATATGACATGTTAAATGCTCAACTATAAGTGAGATCAAGAACATGTATAAAATGATAAAGATTGAAGAAGAAAAGTCACATGAAATCTTAGAAGAGGGATGAGTGTAATTTATTAGAGCCTTATCCCTAGAGGAAAGGACTTTATGATGAATAGGAGATAAAGATTCATAAGTGGATTTAGAAATTTGAGGGGATTCATAAAGAGATTTGTTCATTGCCAAGATTTCCTTATGAGGGGAATGAGAGTTGATAGAAGTAGAAGATGATTTAGTTGAAGTGAGATCATCATCACTACTAAATATAGCATTCACATTGAGAGATGGTCTTTTAGATGCTTTGGTACATTTGTAAGGATTATAGCCAAGTCCAAAGGCATAATTGTGAAAATTAGTCTCTAGAGGAACTTTTATCCCTTGTTCATGAGTGCCACAACCATTTCCATGATACCCATGCTTAGCAAAAATGCGAAAACCACGACCATAACGATCAGCCATTTCAAGAAGAGAAGGTGGTTTTTCATAAGACAAAGAATCAAACTCTTCATAATTAGAGGTGTGAGGAGAAGAAGTTTGAGAAGTGGCCACAAAATTATTGCTCATAGGTTCAGGTAAGATTGATTGATTTTTAGTTTCTTCCTTCTTTTTAACTTTAAACTCTCTAGGAGGAACCCTATACTCACCTACAAAGGTGGGATTAAAGTCAAGAGATCCCCAATCGTCATCTGCGAGAACCTTCTCAGGATCAAAAGCCTTTTTATGCGTATATTCAAGTCGAGAAGGATCTTCTTCAGGAGCTTCAGACTCATCCAAAGAATTTTGATTATCAGAGGGTAAGGATTCATCCATAGGTATCTTGTTCAAAGAGTCATTACTAGAAGAGGAAGGCTTAGATGTTTGCAAACAAGCTTGAAAATTAGTATCACCTATCAAGGTATATGTCTTATTGTTATAAATGAATTTAACTTGTCTATGCAATGTAGAGGGGACAGCTTGCATATCGTGAATCCAAGGTCTCCCTAATAACAAGTTGTATGTTAGATTTCCTGACATAACATGGATAGGAGTAGGCAAAGTAACAGGTCCCACTGTGATGGGTAAGGTGATAATACCTAATGAAGACTTAGCCACATTATCAAAGCCTCGAATGGGACGAGAGTCAGGCTCAATAAGGGATGTATCCACATTCATCTTATGCAATAGATTAATGCTACACACATTAAGGCCAGAACCATTATCTACCAGTGTTCGTCTTATAGCCGTGTCATTTATGATAACCACAATCATCAAGGGATCATATTGATTTTGAATTTCACTAGTAGGCAACTCATCTTGAGTAAACACAATTTGAGTTTTAGGATTCATCACAGAGTTAACCAAAGACACTATATTACTAGATGTATTAGGTGGAGGAACATTCAAATCTTTCAAGGCATCTTGTAACATTCCATGATGAGCAGAAGAAGTTTGGATCAAATCCCAAAGGGATATCTTAGCAGGGGTAGCTTTAAGTTGTTCTATGAGATCATAGTCCTTACCAAGAACTTGTGAAATACGTGGAGCTTGGGGAAGAATAGGTTGGGAAGGAGGAAGTGAAGTTGGGATAACTGGAGGAGGATTAGGTTGCCTATTGTTTCTAGTATTATAAGTATGGGCAACCACATGATAACTCTCTCTAGTCAATTGCTTAGCATACTCATAAGGGCTCTTAGAGGAATAACCTCCTTGCACAGTAATAACCAATTTCTTAGGAGTGCAAAAAGAATCATTAGCATAACCACCTTGAACCATTAAGATAGGCTTATTTAAAGGTTGAGAATTTTGAGAAGGACAAGCACCTTGGACAGTGAAGAGAGGTTTGTTAGGTGTTTCATTCACATGTATCAAATTGATTGAGGATGGTTTAGAGGAATGAACAAAAGTGTTGGAAGAATTATTGATAGTCTTTTCTTGCACTAAAATCTTATCACAGATTAAATCAATTTTAGGAGAAAGACAAGGGGTAGGCATTGATGTTCTAGTAGGAAGAGTAATACTAGGAAAGGTCATATCATCCTCTATCATCAAAGGATCTACATGGGGAATAAACTCTCTAGGAGAAGGATCAACATTACTCTCTAAAGTCTCACTTTTGAGAGGGAGATCTTTGAAAGAGATGTTAACCATCTCACTTTGAACTAGGGTTTCCTTATGAGTAGAACCAAGTTGAGGAGAGGGAGATGCTTTATTTTTAGAGGGAGAATAATTGAGATTCAAGGAAGGAGAGAAACTATCAAGGGAGTTTCCAATCTTGATTTCATCCCCTTTGGCTAGGGGTAGAGAATAATCTATACCTTCTTCTAATGGTTCATCCCAAATAGTGAGGTTGTTGAAAGGAATGTTTGAAGTATTGTCAATTTTGGGAGAGGAGATAACATTGTTTATTAATTCCTCATCCTTAGGAGGGAGAGAATCAATAGATGTGTTAAACTCATCCTCTTTCCTCAAAATATGTTCAATAGGGGAGAGAGAATTAAGAAAATTGCTTATTATTTCATCTTCTTTCTCTAAGGGATGCTTATGGGTAAGACCAACTTTAGGAGAAGGGTAAGCATTTATCATTACATCATCTCCAGTGGGAATTTTGTTGGAAAAGGAAAGGCCATCACTAGGAAATGTAGGGATAATGTCATCTTCTTGCACAAAAGGATCCTCATGAAGGGAGTGTTTTTTAGGGGACACAAAGGCATCAAGGGCATCATTCAACAAAGCATGATCATATCTATTAAAAGGTTTATCTTTTGATTCAAAAGGAGATATCTCTTCATAGAGGGGATCATTGAAAACAACCATGTTACTAGATTTAGTGGAAGAGCTGATAGGAATGTTGTAAGGAAGTTAAGTAGCGGAAACAACTTCCTACACTAACCTTGAGAGGAGGGTAATGCAAAACTTTTTCAGATCATTACAAAAGTTATAGAAAATAGAAATAGATATAATAGCATTCATACCACAACACAATGATTTACGTGGGGAAAACCCTTTCGGGAGAAAAACCCCACCCTCCAAAAGCAGCTCAATATTTTATTCAGCAATCAAAAACAGATTACAACATACTTGCAGAGCAAGCTCTTCACAGGAGTACCACTAATTAGAGATTCAAAGGCAACTCAATAGCCATGAGACTCTTACACACAACCTCTATCTCACACACCTCATAAATAGGAGATACAATACAAGAAACCGTCAAACGGTATTACAAAACCATGGGCTAAAACCACCCAATAAGGTGTAGCCGACCTTATCTCCCTTCTAGATGCCCTATGACATGTTAAAGCACACATCAACATGTGTCGCTCCCTTTTTACAGCTCATTTATGTATTCTATACAAATTATTTTTCCTATTTCAGGAGTACAAACTTCCGGAGGCCATAACTTGAGAACCGGGTGTCCAATTGACGAACCGTTTGAAGCGCCGGAAAGCTCGCGAAGTGCTCTATCACCTCGTAACCTGCTTCGCCGGTTACAGCAACTTTTCAGGGAATTTCGGAGCCTCTAAAGTCCCCAAAATTAAGTTTAAACATTTTATTGCACCCCTCCAAGACGAAAACTTTAATATCTTCAAAACTAGCTGTGACCTTGCGACGCAACTTTACCGGAATGCTTATCTAGCCAACCAGAAGCTTCAGGGAGAGTTTCGCACCATTTCGTGCTCAAATGAAAACTTACTATAAATAGTAATCTCGCATAAATGCAAGATTGAGACATCATTTTTTCCAACAAATCTCCCACTTGTCGAACACCTTGCATGAGCAGAAGGGAATGTCAACACAATGAATCAATTGCTAGGGGCCATAAGGCCCATAGACTCTGAACACCATCTGAACTTCTTTGTGCTCACAGCCTTAGTTAAAGCATCTGCAACATTCATCAATGTTTCCACCTTAACTAGCTTCACCCTACCATCTTCGACCATATCTCTAACAAAATGATACTGAACATCAATATGTTTGGTCCGGGCATGAAATGTCGGGTTCTTAGCTAAGCTAATTGCACTCTGACTGTCACAGTAAATTGTCACTGTACCTTGTTTTATTCCAATATCCGAACATAGTCTCTTAAGCCAAATGGCCTCTTTACAAGCATGAGTAGCTTCCATATACTCTGCTTCAGTAGTGGATAAAGCAACCACAGCCTGTCGCTTACTCATCCAACTAATTGCACCACCAAACAAAGTAAACACATAAGCACTGGTGGATCTTCTGCTATCAATATCACCTGCCCAATCTGAATCCACATAACCATGGATATCAAGGGAAGTCATGTCTCCAACTGAATTACCATGATAACACAAAGAATACTCTGAAGTACCCTTCAAATATCTGAAGACTCTTTTGACTGCATCCCAATGAACTCTACCAGGATTAGAAATATATCTAGAAAGTACTCCCACTGCTTGGGCAATGTCTGGTCTAGTACAGACCATAGCATACATCAAGCTTCCAACTGCACTCTGGTAGGGCACTCTGCTCATGTCTTCCATCTCCAATGGGGATGTAGGATAATCTGAAACAGATAGTTTCATTCCAACTGTAAAAGGAACACTCAATGGTCTACAATTCTGCATGTTGAACCTCTGTAACACTGAATTCACATACTTACTCTGGCCTAGCCATAGCTTTCTGTTCACTCTATCTCTTCTAATTTCCATCCCAAGAATGTGCTTTGCTGCACCAAGATCTTTCATTTCAAATTTAGCAGCGAGCTGAGACTTCAGTTCTGAAATCATACCTTTCCCTTTACCAATGAATAACATATCATCAATATACAATGCAATGAATAAGAAATGATCACCATAAGATTTATAATAAACACAGTGATCTGATTTAGAACGTTCAAATCCCAAACTCAACACATATGTATCAAATTTCTGGTACCACATTCTAGGACTTTGTTTGAGGCCATACAAAGATTTCTTCAATTTACAGACCAAATTACTTTTGCCTTTCACCACATAGTGCTCTGGCTGTGTCATATAAATATCTTCCTCCAAATCACCATGAAGGAAAGCAGTTTTCACATCCATTTGCTCAACCTCTAAATCATAAGCAGTAGCAATAGAAAGCAAAAATCTAATGGACGTCATTTTTGCAACAGGAGAAAATATCTCACCGTAATCAACACCCTCAACCTGAGAGTAGCCTTTTGCAACCAACCTTGCTTTATACTTCTCAATGCTTCCATCTGAACCAATCTTTTTCTTGAACACCCATTTACAACCAATAGGTTTTCGTCCTTCAGGCAATGGTACAAGATCCCATGTATCATTCTTTTTCAAAGCTGCCATTTCTTCCTCCATAGCAATCTTCCAGGATTCTGCATCATTCATACCTAATGCCTCTTCTACAGATTTAGGTTCATCCACGCTAGTATTCAGAGCAAAAATACATCTCCAATCATCAGGTGAATACCTTTCAGGTGGTTGTCTATGTCTTGTAGACCTTCGAACAAGCTGAGTTGGAGGGTCTTCCTCCTCTTCTGAAGATTCAGAGCTAGACGAGCTCTCCTCAAATTCTTGCCTATCTAGGGGTCTCGATTCAACTCTTTCAGGTGTAGAAGGAAGTTGAATCACATCTTCTTTTTTAGTCTGTTCTGGCTGCAATGTAACAGAAGGAGACTTAATTTCTCTAAAAATAACACTTCTACTGTGAATTACCTTTTGTGCAACAGGGTCCCAAAGCTTGTATCCTTTCACGCCATAACTATACCCGATGAAGATACATTTCACAGCCTTGTTCTCCAACTTTGTTCGCTTCTCCTTTGGCACATGTGCATATGCCTCGCAACCAAAAACTCTAAGATGTCTCAGTGAAGGCTTGTGACCTGACCATGCTTCCATAGGCGTTTTATCAACAAGAGCTGATGTAGGGGACTTGTTAATCAGGTAGCAAGCAGTGGCAACAGCTTCAGCCCAAAACTTTTGTTCGAGACCAGCACCACTCAACATACTCCTAGCCTTCTCCATCAGTGTCCTGTTCATTCTTTCTGCAACTCCATTCTGCTATGGAGAATACGGAGTTGTCTTCTGCCTATTAATTCCACAGTCTTTACAGAATCTATCAAAATCATTAGAGCAAAACTCACCGCCATTATCAGTTCTCAGACATTTTATTTTCTTTCCAGACTGCAACTCAACCATTGCTTTAAATTCTTTAAAATGACTAAAAACTTCAGATTTACTCTTTAGAAAATAAACCCATGTCCTTCTACTAAAATCATCAATAAATGAAACATAATATGTGGATTTTCCAATCGAAGAGACATCTACTGGACCAAACACATCAGAATGGATAAGATCCAAAACACCACAAGTTTTATGAGAACTCGAGTAAAACTGAACGCGGTTTTGTTTTCCATAAATGCAATGCTCACAGAAATCAAAGTCAAGATTACTGTCATTCAAACCTTCAACAAGATTTTTATTTTTCAAGGTCCTTAGACCCTTTTCTCCAATGTGGCCAAGTCTCTGGTGCCATAACATAGTCTTCTCTGCAGGTAACTTTGCTTCAGACGAAAGAGCACCCTTAGGTACCCAAAAACCATTTCCATCTGCTGAAGGTGAAACCTTCAAATCTTCCAGTGAAGTATCCGCAGATTTACTTTTTACAGAAGTGCTATTACACTCAACAGTGTATGTTTCAAGCTTATACAAAGTGCCAAACCTGACACCTCTAGCAACTACCATAGCACCCTTAATCATCTTACATCCTGTTTCAGAAAAGACTACTTGCACACCTGCATCTATTAGTTTGCTCACAGATAACAGGTTTCGTTTTAATCCAGGGATATGCAGCACACCATTAATCCTTTTTATTCTACCATCAGAAAACCTGATTCTAACTTTACCTCGACCAACAATGTCTAGATGTGAATCATCACCCAAGTACACCTTACCTCCATTAAATCCTTCATATTCAGAAAACCAATTTCTATTGGAAGTCATATGAAAAGATGCACCTGAGTCAATTAGCCAGGCATCATTACCTGCATGAGTCGCCAAAGCCACAATAAATGAATCGCCATCTTCCTTGTCGGACTCAGAATCAGAATCGAACCTTTTCTTTTTCTTTTTCTTTTCTTCTTTGCAGTCCTTACGGATGTGACCCGGTTTACCGCAATTCCAGCAAATGACTTTGGACTTTCCAGGAGATTTCGATCTCCCTTTGGATTTGGATTTGCCGCGCTTCTCATTATTCTTGCCTTTCTCCTTAGGTCTTCCACGAATAGTTAGGGCTTCCTTTGAACTGATGGATACCTTCCTTCGCATCTCTTCACCGAGTAGGGCACCCACCACATCTTTAGATTTCAAAACAACAGAAGTACTACCGATAGCCATAACAAGAGAATCCCACGAATCAGGCAAAGAACAAAGCAAGATCTGGCATTTCTCCTCCTCGTCCATCTTAACACCAACAGATACTAATTGAGCCACCAACATATTGAATGCTTCCAGGTGGTCTGCAATTCGTCCACCCTCTTCCATCTTCAAGGAATACAGTTTCTTTCTTAAGAAAATTTGATTTAATAAAGATTTCACTTGATACATCTCACCAAGCTTAGTCCATAGCTTCTTTGCAGAGTTTTCTTCATGGACATTGATTAGAACAGAGTTTGCCAGGCACAGTCTGATTAGACCCTTGGCTTTTCGGTCCATAACATCATACTGAGCTGCTGCAGTAGGATCTGAGGGTCTTTGGACATTCGCATCAACAGCATCCCAAAGATCTCGATCTATTAGCAGATCTTCCATCTTCAGCTTCCACATCTCAAAATTACTTCCGTTAAATTTCTCCACCTCTATTCTCCCTGACGAACTCGCCATCTGAATATTCCTGCAATAAGATCAAAAAGTGTCTTCTGCACAAGCTCCCACTCAAATCTGGATTAGTTCAAAAAACCCAACTGCCCACAATTGAAACCAAAGGTGATCAGGCTCTGATACCACTTGTAAGGAAGTTAAGTAGCGGAAACAACTTCCTACACTAACCTTGAGAGGAGGGTAATGCAAAACTTTTTTAGATCATTACAACAGTTATAGAAAATAGAAATAGATATAATAGCATTCATACCACAACACAATGATTTACGTGGGGAAAACCCTTTCGGGAGAAAAACCCCACCCTCCAAAAGCAGCTCAATATTTTATTCAGCAATCAAAAACAGATTACAACATACTTGCAGAGCAAGCTCTTCACAGGAGTACCACTAATCAGAGATTCAGAGGCAACTCAATAGCCATGAGACTCTTACACACAACCTCTATCTCACACACCTCATAAATAGGAGATACAATACAAGAAACCGTCAAACGGTATTACAAAACCATGGGCTAAAACCACCCAATAAGGTGTAGCTGACCTTATCTCCCTTCTATATGCCCTATGACATGTTAAAGCACACATCAACATGTGTCGCTCCCTTTTTACAGCTCATTTATGTATTCGATACAAATTATTTTTCCTATTTCAGGAGTACAAACTTCCGGAGGCCATAACTTGAGAACCGGGTGTCCGATTGACGAACCGTTTGAAGCGTCAGAAAGCTCGCGAAGTGCTCTATCACCTTGCAACCCGCTTCGCCGGTTACGGAAACTTTTCAGGGCATTTAGGAGCCTCTAAAGTCCCCAAAATTAAGTTTAAACATTTTATTGCACCCCTCCAAGATGAAAACTTTAATATCTTCAAAACTAGCTGTGACCTTGCGACGCAACTTTACCGGAATGCTTATCTAGCCAACCAGAAGCTTCAGGGAGAGTTTCACACCATTTCGTGCTCAAATGAAAACTTACTATAAATAGTAATCTCGCATAAATGCAAGATTGAGACATCATTTTTTCCAACAAATGTACTCTTGAGAGGAATCATTTGACTTATCTTTCTCATCACAACGAAATGGCATAGTAACAATGTTTATGAGTTTTTGGTAAAATGAAGGTTTGGTATATTTAGGTTTCAAAAATTCATCTAAAGCTTCATCTAACTCATAATCATCACAAATATGAACATCTTGCAAACAAAAATCTGACATTTTGAAATTGCATAAAATTTTAAACACACAATGCAAAGAAACACACATTTTTTTTTTTTTAATGAAAATGAAATGAAAACACACTAAATCTAGATCTAGATCTAACAAATGCAATGCAAGAGGAAGCAATGATAGATTCACGTCGGGTTCACCAAAATGTGTGGGAGAAAAAGTGACACTAAGCAAACATGCCCTAATCTCACTTTCAACCACACACTTGTGGAATACGAAAGAGCCTAGAGGTATCACACAATTGGCTACTTCTTTTTATGAAAGAGAGAGCCATGGGCTACCTATTAGGGTTTCTATTCCTTTGTTGTAATTGAAAGATAAAATGATGCAAGTTCAATTCCTAACCCCTAAGTGCAAGTATGAACTAATAACAAGATTGCAGAATTGAACTTAAACAATGGAAAGCTGTAAACACAAGGACAAGACAAGAATGCAAATGTGTACCCGAAGTTAAAATCTGACTGAAAATGTTCGAGATGGGGGCGCGGGCGCCACTGTCCTGATTCTGCCCCTGAAACTGCTCTGGAAACTACTGTTTTGCAAAGTTGTCAAAAATGCTGAAAACTGCTGTCAGAAGGACTAGGGTGCCCAGCGCCCCTGTCCCAGGGACCAAAGCACCCAGTGCCCCTGTCCTAGCAGGACCAGGGCGCCCCACGCCCCTGTCCTGGTCTTTTGCTCAAAGATTTGGTGTGAAGTTCGATCTCCGTCTGCTTCTTCTGGATCTGTAACCTGCGGCATCGTCCGAGTCCCGAAACCTGCACTTATATCTGAAAAGGGTATGGGCGGCTATATAGGGTTTTGCCTTAGTCAAACCCCCACTTCGGTGATTTCCACCTCCACGAATAGCCAAGTTGTATTGTAAAATGTATTGTGTGTGCAGACCTAGTGTGTGTGCAAGGTCCTTAAATGCAAGAAAGCAAACTAGAGCAACCTAGAAAGTAAACCCTAATTGCTTGTAAATGATAATGTAAATGCTCTAAATCAAGATGCAAAGTGATCTAAAGCATGAATAAAGGATATATTGAAGCTTATGCAAAGACATGAAAACAACATGAAATCATACCCAACCCTCAAGGGAGGAGTACAAGCCAATCTTCAGTCGGTAATCTCCTATTGTTCTTCAATGTCTCCCAAGCCCTAAATGAATGAAATTGATGAATGCTTGATGGATGGATGTTGAATGTTATTGAATTCTTCAAAGATCTGCTCTTTCGCTGCATAGAAGGTCCTCCAAAGCCAAAATTCTAATCCCTTCAAATGAAGAAAGAGAGCTCTTATGTATGAAACCCTAGGTCTTAATTTCAACTTTTGGCCGACCTAGAGATTGAATCTCCCGCCAATTTCTTGGGGTAAAGCTTTATTTTATGATTGGATCGCGCTCCTAAAATTTCGGGAAAAATGTCCAGGACCATGTGCACACCGAGCGCCATGGTCCCGACAACTTTTCACCAAATTTTTAGGGCCGTCGGATATGATGATTTTAGAGAGAATCCCGAAGTTACAGCTGATTTCGAGATGTTTTGACCCCCAAAATCAAGCCCCCAAGTTCAAAATAGGACCTAATTAGGGTTTTTGATTAAATGATGTATTGGAAGAATAAAATGAAAGGGGCACACTTTAATGAAAGGGCCCAACTTTATGATGTGGGAGATGATGAAATAGAACCTTAGACCTAATTAATTTGACTAATTAAGTGCTAAAGGGGAAATGCAATGCAAAATGCAAAATGCGCCAAGGCGGGTGCTAAACTAGGTGTGAAATTGTACCACCCTAGCAAGTGCGTACAATTTACGACGCTACACATTCTATGAGATTGTTGTCCAATTATCTTGAGGTGCTTTTAACCTCTCTATAGTTAGTGAGACTCTTTTTTAATGAGCAGAGAAATCTAGGCAATGTACCTTCTTGCATGTGCATGCCCATCATTGTATCACATGCTTTCTATAGAATTATCACCTGACTGTGGGAAGGCTTCCCACCATGGTTTTTGTTGGCATTTTTAATTATTATGTTGTGATTGTCATTGATGGACACACACTTGGTATGAGATCACTTTTACATGCATGAGTTATGCTCAACCGACAATTGTTCCCAACCGGTATGATGCATTATAGTCTTTAGACTATCAGTGTTTTGCATAATGTGTTTATCGATCTGAAATGGTATGAAGACCCCAAGCGGTTTGAGGATCTCAAGCCGGCAACCAGTATTTTGCTTTAACCGGTATTTTGTATGAACTGGTAATACTCTGTGATGAGTTACCAAGCAGCATTTTGTGATGAGTTACCATCCACCGATTGTTTGGTGGTGCCGACAAGTTAACGGTGCTTTTTGTGTCATGTTACCAAATATGTCTAGATGCATTAAACCTAAAAAATTGTAATGTAATCATATTGGACCGACATGAAATCATATTCCTTTATAAGGACATCATGTCTAGGGTTTTAAGTTGTTGCTAGGGTTTAAGGTGGTTGATGAGTTTTTTTAAGTACGATCTTAACAAAGAAGATCAAGATTGTGAGTTGTAACAGAGTGAGAGTTACTGAAGACTAAAGTAATGCTGAAATGCATTAGCTATGAGCCATAGTGGATCTAATCAAGCAACCTCTGCCATTTGCTAGGTCATTCACCTGCTAACTACTCACATCTTTGACAAGTTTGAAGCCCTTAATCGGGTAGGCTCGGAGAAGCCTTTTTAAAATCCTCTAACAAGGTGGTACACATCTGTGGATCTAAAATCCTCTAGCAAGATAGTCTTTGATCGGACTTATCTCCTTACAGAGATTGAGATTCCTAACAGGATCTGTTCTAATAAAGAACATTGTATGACCTTAACTAGTCTAACCTTAACCGGTCTAGTTCCTATTCTGCAAATAGTTACTTGTGAGTTTTATCTCACTATGGTTTTTCCCATTTGGGTTTCCACATCAAATATCTTGTGTTATGGTGTTATTTCTCTTGTGGGTGAATGTCTTATTTTCTATTTGGTTTGCATGTGTGTTAACCGGTTTGTCTACTAAATTGTTTTACCGGTTTATCACTAGACTGTTTAAATGCTTAAATACAGTGTTTTTCGGTATACTAATTCACGCCCCCCTCTTAGTATTCATCAATTGGTATCAGAGCCAACCTTTCTATTAGTCTACCCACTTGGAAAGAGATATGAGGGAATACACTATGAGGGAACTTACTCATCGGCTCACTCAGTCCGAGCAAGCCTATGATGATCTTATGGTAAAATATAAGGCCTCTCAGGCAAAAAGAAGAGAGCATGCTGAAAAACTGATGGAGCTATCTGAAAATAGTTCTCCTGATGAAGCGAATATGGAAGCCCTAATTCAAGAAGTAGAAAAGCTGAATGAATCAAACTCCAACATGAGAAAGGAGTTGGAAGAACTGACTATTCGAATGTGTCAAGAGCTTGAGAACTAGAGGAAAGCTGAAGATCTGGTGAAGGACAAAGATCACGAGATCTCTAAGTTGAAGCAAGAGATCAGTTCACTTACCGCTCACCTTCATGAGAGTAGAATGGAAAAAGAAGAAGTACAAGGTGAACTGAACATAGCCATCTCTGAGAATGCAAACTTGATGGAGACAAATGCTGCTATTTCCAAAGAACTCTCTAAGTCAAAGGAAATACTTCCTAAGTTCAACAAGACTACTATTAAGCTAGAGAAAAAGCTTGAATCGACCAAACTGGTAAAGAATACCAATGGACTTGGTTTCTCTGGTCATGAGGAAGGTGAGACCTCAGGTAAAAATGTTGAAGCATCAAAGAAGAAATCGGCATTCAAAGGTAAAGGTAAGCAAAAATTCAAACCTATTTTCTTTAACTGTCTTAAAGAAGGACATACTGCCGATGTATGTAGGAGAAAAGCCTATAATAATTTTCCTTACTTTATAGACAATGTACCTAGATCCAATAAGTTAAATGGTAATTGTTATGCATGCAACAAGTTTGGGCATAGAGCATCTGAATGCAGGTTTGTTATGAACAACACTGGATGATATCCTCAGAGGACTCAAGGAGTTGGTTCGGAATCTTTTGTGAACCGGAACCCCAACCTGTTTAATACCTATAATCATCAATTAGGTAGCAGTGGCTATCAAGCGGCAACCGGATGGAGAGAAAACTGTTGGATTTTCCATGGTCATGGTCACACTGTTGTAACATGCAAAAGGAAGAATGGAAACATAAATAATGGACCTTGGAGATCACCTGAAATGGTTTGCCATCATTGCAACAAACTGGGTCATTCAGCAAAATTCTGCAGAAGTAGAAATAGTATATAGGATGATATACCGATCACTCTGGAAGGAAAAATTGATGTTGAAACCGTTCAAGCGGATATGAACAAAAATTGGAAGAAGAAACCAGAAACGTTTCAAGAAGAACCGATTTCTACACCTAGTGTGGAAATCTCAGAACTGGCAAACTAAGCATCAAAAAAGCTTAGGGGGAGTGAATGGCAAAATGTTTCGAACCTCGGGTTTACACTAGTAAAAGACCTTAACTGGTATGTGATACCTATCATTTGGCAGAAGAGCGGAAACGGTAAAAGGCAAATTAGTGTTTACGCCCTAATGGTGGAGCATTAATTATGGTAGGTTGGTGTAAATAATTATTCATCTTGGATATTATTACACCTTACTTAAGTTTACTTAGGTATATGTATTTCATAGTAGTTTGGATATGAGACACTTGGGTGTTTGTGCCACATTGGGATAGTGTGTGTAGGAGAATTTCCACGTTTTATGGTATTGATCTTGTTGTTACACTCCACATTCAATGGGTGATCCACCTCATGTGGACTATTATATTGTTTCTCCTACCTACCCACACCTATTTCCTACCTACCCTTGTTTCTTATTGAGCCACATGTCATGTTTGTGTGCTCACATATCCATATAGCATTGCCTATATAAGCAGGCTCATATTCATTGTATGTAATGATCGATTGATGATCTAGTTGATTAGTATTTTCATCTTGATAGAATATAGTTTATTTCTATCATCTATTTTGTTCTCTCCATTGCCTCTTGATCTTGGCAAAATCTCACATGGTATTAGAGCTGGTCCATGTCTCACATGGTATCAGAGCCATTAGAGTGTCATTGGTTTGCTAATTGAGAGAAATTTGATTCTATTTGGGGTTGTGTATTTTGGAACTTTCTATTGTAGGTTATTATTGAAGCTTGATAGGTCAAATATGAGGTCACCATTGGATTTAGGAGGTCCAAGAAAGTCAGTTTTGCCTTTTTTTTCATCCAAATCGGACTTTGAAGGCCAAATCTAGAGGCATTTGAAGTTTGACGCTGCAACGGAAATTTTCCAAAAATTATAATTTTGTAGGTGATTTTCAAATAGCAATATCTCACTCATCTGAACTCCTTTTTTCGAGCAATTTTATTTGTTTTGGGGTAGAATTTCATGATCTATACAATGTTGTAGGATTTTTCTATTTCTTAGATATAGGTTTTTTAGAAATCATGAAATCTTAATTTTTACAACTCTGGAGGCTTCGTTTGGGCTCATATGGACTCATTTTCAAGTGCCACTTTTTTTGAAAGTGCATATTTTTTCATCTACTTTCATAATCTGCCATCTATTTGTAGTGATTTTAAGTAGAATTGTACTTTCAAGTATTTGGCCATTCTTGGCATATTTGGTACTTGCATTTTGCTTGGATCTTAGTTTAGATCACTAGTAGTATTTGTTGAAGTCTCTTAGATCTCATTTTGAGAAGTTGTACATTGAAATCAGAAGTCCACTTTGTCTTGTTTTGTAAGTGGCCCATTGTATACACACTAAGTATAAAGTGCCAAAATCACCATTTTGGGGGGATTCTTGATTGAGTATTTTGGGGGAGTGTCTTGTGTGATTGTGCCTCTCTGTATCTTGTGTTTTTTCATTTTGGTGCTGTGGGTTCTCCTAAATTTCCATTTTTAACTCCTCATAATTATGCATCATGGAAAATTAAGGCATGGAGTAAACTAATGGAAAAAGGACTTATTCATTATGTAAATGAAACTATAACAACACCACCTAATCCTAAGGCTGATCCTAATGCTCAAATTGAATGGCTTACTAAGAATGCTATGGCACTTGGAACTCTTAGAAAGTATGTATCAGATGACCACATTTTTCACATTAATAAGTGTACAACAATTAAAGAGGCTTGGGATATTTTTAAGAAATTGTATGGTCAAGCTGATAAGATTAAGGGCTACAAGCTTGATAGTGAACTCACAACTTTGGATCCCAAGGATTTTGATACAATCCAAGATTATGTCACAAAAGCAACTGAGCTAAGAGCAAAGCTAAAGGATTGTGGAATTGACAAAAAGGATGCTCAATTGGTTTATAACTTGTTGGACAAGCTTCCTTCAGAGTATGCAGCCTTTGTATCTAGCTTTCACACCCATAGGTTAGCTCAAGGTTCCGCATACACTTCTCCCTCATTTGATTCATTGACAGAGATGTTGATACTTGAGCAATCTAAGTTGACCATGATGGGGATTCTCAAATCTTCAAAGTCACAAGCTTTGGTGGCTAACAAAGGGAATCAAAGTAAGAATCAAAAGCAACCTAAGTCTAAACCACAACAAGATGGAGCACAATCTTCCTCTCCACAACAAGGTGATTCAACATTCTCACCTAAGAGGAAATCATATAAGGACAATCTTTTTTGTGGATATTGCAAGGAGTCAGGACATGATGAACACCATTGTTATAAGAAGGATATTGATGAGTTGAAGAATCTTCTTGAGAAGAATAGAATCAACCTATCTTCTAGAATGTCTACATCAGCTTCTTCTTCCAAGGATAAAGGAAAGGATCACTCTTTTGGGATAGATAAAGGAAAGGGACAAGCTCTTTGTTCTACTACAAGTCATGATTCAGGGAGATAGCTTCTAGATTCAGTGGCTTCTCATCATATGGCATCTTCACAGTCTATGTTTTCTACATTTGAGCCTTGCCACATGCCATAGATTTTGATGGGCAATCATACATACATGGATGTGATTGGGAAAGGATCTATTGTCATTGGGGATAACTCCTTCAATGATGTGTTGTGTGTACCCCACTTGATAAATAATCTTCTTTCCATCTATCAAATCACACATGGGGCAACTAGGAAAATTGTGGAGTTCACACCTGATTCAGTTATCATTAGAGACTTGGAGAGTGGAGCTATCATTGTGACTGGGATGGTTGATCATGCATCTCAGTTGTACTCTTTTTCAGATTTTGGTCCTATTGATAAGGTCGGTTCTTCCTATATTGATGATTCAGATTTTGAGGAGAACTTTGGGCATTTGAACTTGGGGATTCTCACATGTGAACCCATTCTTGAGCCTTGCATTTCCTCTCCTTTTATTGATATCACACCACCTATTGCACCTGATGATGCAGCTAGTGCGATAGTTTTGCCTTCTTATGATTCAATGCAACAGGGTATTTCATGTCTTCTAGCTTTAATTGATTGGGATACCTACTTGACAGACATTGCAAGTTTGTTTGTGGAGTCCTACATTGCAGATTTTGGAGACACCATTGATGACATTCATCTTCTCTTTCATGAAGATGATCCTTCTTTGATTGTTGCAAGGGATCACTCTGACCCTCTTGTGCATTCTCTACATGATCAATCTTTAGAGGTTGACATGATTGTGGATACTTTTGTACAACACTTAGAGGAGGTCTCTTTATCTTTTGAGGAGACATATGAGTCTTTAGACATTGTTCTACATTCATCTCCACTAGATCTTGGAGTGCCTTTTTCAGTAATGTGGCACAATTTACCACCTTTGGAGGGGCTACCTTTCAGTATCGACATGGGGACACTTGAGTAGTTTCCAAATATTCCTTTCATCATGAGTATTTTTGCTTCATCTTCCCTTCATGGTTGGGGAGACTTTTTGGATCCACCTTTGGTTTTGTTTCTTCCTAATATTATTCGACATTCATGGACCAGTTTCTTTAGTCATCTTCGAGCTTCTATCATTAGTGCAGATTCCAGATTGAGGGGGGGCTTTCTAGTCTCTCTTCTTCTTCTCTCATATGGGGGGGACTGTTTCCTCACATGGGGTTTTGTCCTTCACATACTTCTATGAGAGTTCTTTGTATCTAGTTTTCATCTGTCTTTTGGGGGAGGTTTTTTCCCATTGGGTTTTTCTCTCTTTTCCTGCTTTGTGAGAGATTTCCTTGCATTGGTTTTCATGCATTTGCATTTGTACATGGGTACCTAACATTGCCTCGTAGTCAAGACCCATCTTGCATTGCTTAGTTGCATTGTAGACTTAAGTGCATTCCCCTAAGTTGCACTTAATGGGGGGTGTTGGTGTAAATAATTATTCATCTTGGATATTATTGCACCTTACTTAAGTTTACTTAGGTACATGCATTTCATAGTAGTTTGGGTATGAGACACTTGGGTGTTTGTGCCACATTGGGATAGTGTGTGTAGGAGAATTTCCACCTTTTTATGGTGTTGATCTTGTTGTTACACTCCACATTCAATGGGTGATCCACCTCATGTGGACTATTATATTGTTTCTCCTACCTACCCACACCTATTTCCTACCTACCCGTGTTTCTTATTGAGCCACATGTCATGTTTGTGTGCTCACATATCCATATAGCCTTGCCTATATAAGCAGGCTCATATTCATTGTATGTAATGATCGATTGATGATCTAGTTGATCAATATTTTCATCTTGATAGAATATAGTTTATTTCTATCATCTATTTTGTTCTCTCTTATTTGTGCTTTCCATTGCCTCTTGATCTTGGCAAAATCTCACAGTGATGAATATGCTTAAAAGGAATTTTTAAATCATTTCTCACTATCATTCTTTGAGCGAAGAGGTTTTTCAAGTGAAGAGCGAAGAAAAAGTGATTTCTGTTGCGATTCAAAGAAATTTCAAAACCTTGAAGAAGATTTAGAAGCAAATATCAAATGGTCAAGAGAAGAACTTAAAGCGGTGATTCAGCAACCAATGAAGTGTGAGGCGAAGTGGAATTTGCAAGCCCTAATTTCTCGATTTCTGAAAGGTATTTCTCAAGTTTTTTGTTTTATCATGGCTTCCATATCACATGCTTGTTCTAGTGCACCTATCAATTATATGAACCTCATTCAACACAAGTCCAAATACAATGCCCTGTCACAAGTACCTGCTGGTGTAATAGTGGAAGAAGGCATTTCTGATTATATAGATTGTAAAATTGAAGACCTAGGGTCTCTCACAATCCATTCTCAGCTAGGTCTACTCTATGGGAAGGATTAAAAGATCAAACTGAAGTATAGCATCTTGGAGAAGAAGAAGCTTCACAATGCGGTTTACTTCATGGAGGATTTCATAGATGACCACATTTGAATCATTCTGAGTAGAGTTCATGGTGACAAGATGTACCTTGAGAGAACACATGATATCACACTGCAAGCTATTCATGTCGTCACCAGTTTCTGTAACGTCGGTGAAGTGCTAGCTCTGAGGAAAGTCATCAAGGCTGAAATGACCAAGCTCACCGGTTCAGTGAGTGACTCATGAGGAATGACTGTCAATTCCATCAAGGATGACCTAGTGAAATATGCATGTATGGTGATAGGTTACCAGACATTCTCTGCTAGCAGAATTAATTTTGTCTCTACTATAGCGATAAATGCCGCTTACAGGATGATCAAGGAAGATGCATCGTTTGATCTATGCACCTGCATGCAAAGACAACTTTTGTTAAATCTCAAATCAATCAAACAAGATAATGCATTGAAACTAAATTTTGGACAACTACTGGTAGGATTATTCTTCTACTTCCAAGGTTATTTCCCAGGAGTTGGAGATATTCAGTGTCTATCGACCAACCAGTTACCAAGCAGATCAAAGAAAGCCTACAAGTAGTTAGAACCAATTACCTTGAAGTTATGAACAAGTACTTTGATGAGTTGAGAAGTAAGATGAGCCTAAGGATGAGGATTTCCAGTGACATTGTCAAGAAATATGAAGAGGACATCTTCTTTATCATCAAAGTGGATGAATGCATAATGGACGTCATTGAGCCCAGACAAGAAGAAGTAGAGCTATGAGGTAATGAATGATATGCTAGATGGGTATTGTAACGTCATAAATTGAACGCACTTGCTAAAGCAGTACAATTTAACACCTAGTTTAGCACCCGCCTTGGCGCAGTTGCATTTTGCATTACAGTTCCCCTTTAGCACTTAATTAATCAAATTAATTAGGTCTAAGGTCCTATTTCATCATCCTCCACATCATAAAGTCGAGCTCTTTCGTTAAAGTGTGCCCCTTTTCATGTTATTCCTCCAATACATCATCTAATCAAAAACCCTAATTAAGTCCTATTTCGAACTTGGGGTCTTGATTTCGGGGGTCAAAACATCTCAAAATCACCTGTAACTTTGGGATTCTCTCTAAAATCATCATATCTAACGGCCCTGAAAATTTGGTGAAAAGTTGCTGGGACCATGGCGCTCGGAGTGCACACGGTCCCGGACATTTTTCTCGAAATTTTAAGAGCACGATCCAATCATAAAATAAAGCTTAACCCCAAGAAATTGGCAAGATATTCAATCTCTAGGTCGGCCAAAAGACGAAATTGCGACCTAGGGTTTCATACATAAGAGCTCTCTTTCTTCATTTGAAGGGATCGGAATTTGGTTTTCAGGAACCTCATATGCAGTGAAAGAGCAGATCTTTGAAGACTTCAACAACTTTCAACATCCCTCTATCAAGCATTTATCAATTCCATTCATCCATTTAGGGCTTGGAAGACATTGAAGAACAATAGGAGATTACCGACTGAAGATTGGCTTGTACCCCTCCCTTGAGGGTTGGGTATGATTTCATGTTGTTTTCATGTCTTTGCATAAGCTTCAATATCTCATTTATTCATGCTTTAGATCACTTTGCATCTTCATTTAGAGCATTTACATTATCATTGACAAGCAATTAGGGTTTACTTTCTAGGTTGCTCTAGTTTGCTTACTTGCATTTTAGATCTTGCACACACACCAGGTGTGCACACACATTACTTTTACAATACAACTTGGCTATTCATGGAGGTGGAAATCACCGAAGTGGGGGTTTGACTAAGGTAAAACCCTATATAGCCGCCCAAACACCATTTTCAGATATAAGTGCAGGTTTCGGGACTCGGACGACGCCGCAGGTTAGAGATTCAGAAAAAGCAGGTCGAGACAGCACCCCACACCAAATTGCAGAGCAGAATACCAGGACAGGGGCGTGGGGCACCCTGGTCCTATCAAGACAGGGGTGTTGGGCACCTTGGTCCCTGGGACAGAGGCGCTGAGCGCCCTAGTCCTCCTGACAGACTACATTTCAAACAGTTTTCCAGAGTGCAAAACAGCAGTTTCAAGTGCAGTTTCAGGTGCAGAATTAGGACTGTGGCACCCGTGCCCCCATCCCGAACATTTCCACTTAGATTTTGACTCTAGGTATGCATTTGCATTCTTGTTTTATCCTTGTGTTTACAGCTTTCCATTGTTTAAGTTCAATTTTGCAATCTTGTTGTTAGCTCATACTTGCATTTTTAGGGTTAGGAATTGAACTTGCATAATCTTACCTTTCAAATACAACGAAGGAATAGAAATCCTAATAGGTATCCCATGGCTCTCTCTTTCACAAAAAGAAGTAGCCAATTGTGTGATACCTCTAGGCTCTTTCGTATTCCGTAATGTGTGACATGAGGTAGGATTAGGGCATGTTAACCTAGTCTCGCTTTTTCCCCCACACATTTTGGTGAACCCGACGTGAACCTATCATTGCTTCTTCTTGCATTGCATTTATTAGATCTAGATCTAGATTTAGTGTTTTTTCATTTCATTTTCATTAAAAAGAGAAAAAAAAAAAAAGAGTGTGTTTCTTTGCATTGTGTGTTTAAATTTTCATGCAACTTTTTATTTCAAAATGTCAGACTTTTATTTGCAAAATGTTCATGCTTATGATGATTATTATGAGTATAGCCAAGATGAATTAGATGAAGCTTTAGATGAGTTTTTGAACCCTAAAGATGCCAAACCTTCATTTTACCAAAAACTCATAAACCTTGTTACTATGCCATTTCATTGTGATGAGAAAGATAAGTTGAATGAGTCCTCTCAAGGGTACATTCCTATCCACTCTTCCACTGAATCTAGTAACATGGTTGTTTTCAATAATCCCCTCTATGAGGAGATGTCTCCTTTTGAATCAAAGGATAAACCTTTTAATAGATATGATCATGCTTTGTCAGATGATGCTCTTGATGACTTTATGGCTTTATCGAAATCTTTAAACAAGAACAAGACTTCTAAATTGGTTAACATGATAAACTTGAATGAGCATAAAAAGCCTCTCTTTGAAGTCCAAGGTGCTTATCCTTCTCCCACCTTTCAAGTTCCTAAATCACCTCTCCTTACTGTCCAAGGAGGGTATGATCATGATTCCTTTCGTACTTCAAATAAACCAATCATCATTGTGCAAGGAAGAAAACCTATAAGTCCTTATAGTTATGCCAAGCAAATAACTAGAGAGAGTTATCATGCAGTTGCCCATACTTATCATACCAGAAATAATAGGCAACCTAGTCCTCCTCCTGTTATTCCAGTTTCTCTTCCGAATCCTCAACCAATTCTTCCGCAAGCTCCACGTATTTCACAAGTTATTAGCAAGGAATATGATCTCATAGAACAACTTAAAGCTACCCCTGCTAAGATATCCCTTTGGGATTTGATTCAAACTTCTTCCGCTCATCATGGAATGTTACAAGATGCCTTGAAAGATTTGAATGTTCCTCCACCGAATACATCTAGTAATATAGCATCTTTGGTTAGCTCTATGATGAATCCTAAAGCTCAAATTGTGTTTACCCAAGATGAGTTGCCTACTAGTGAAATTCAACATCAATATGATCCCTTGATGATTGTGGTTATCATGAAAGACACTGCTATAAGATGAACACTAGTAGATAATGGCTCTGGTCTTAATGTGTGTAGCATTAATCTTTTGCATAAGATGAATGTGGATACATCCCTCATTGAGCCAGACTCTCGTCCTATTCGAGGCTTTGATAATGTGGCTAAAACTTCATTAGGTACTATCACCTTACCCATCACAGTGGGGCCTGTTACTTTGCCTACTCCTATCCATGTTATGTCGGGAAATCTAACATACCACTTGTTATTAGGGAGACCTTGGATTCACAGTATGCAAGCTGTCCCCTCTACATTGCACAGACAAGTTAAATTTATCTATAACAATAAGACATATACCTTGATAGGTGATACTAATTTCCAAGCTTGTTTACAAACATCTACTTCCAAAGGGGGTTCTTCTAAGCCTTCCTCGTCTAGTGATGACTCTTTAAACAAGATACCTATCGATGAATCCTCACTCTCTGATGATCAAAATTCTTTGGACGAGTCTGGAGCTCTTGAAGAAGACTCTTCTCGACTTGAAACTACACATAAGAAGGATTTTGATCCTGAGAAGGTTCTCGCAGATGACGATTGGGGATCCCTTGATTTTAATCCCACCTTTGTAGGTGAATATAAGGTTCCTTCTAGAGAGCTTAAAGTTGAAAAGAAGGAAGAAGCTAAAAATCAATCAACATTACCTGAGCCTATGAGAAATAATTTTGTGGCCGCTTCTCAAACTTCTTCTCCTCATACCTCTAATTCTGAAGAGTTTGATTCTTTGTCTTATGAAAAACCGCCTTCTCTTTCTGAAATGGCTGATCATTATGGTCATGGTTTTCGCATTTTTGCTAAGCATGGGTATCATGGAAATGGTTGTGGCACTCACGAACAAGGGATAAAAGTTCCTCTAGAGAATAATCTTCCCAATTATGCCTTTGGACTTGGCTATAATCCCTGCAAGCATACTAAAGCTTCTAAGAGACCATGTATTAGTGTTAATACTATTTCTACATCTCTATCAATGCAACACCCCGAGTACATTGATGAGGATCCTTCGTGTGCTTGTGCTTTTGATGTTTTCCCTACCGATGATGCTTTAGCTGAATTTTTAGGAGCATATGATACTCTTCCTCGTTATCACCACAATAGGGGACTCCCTTATTGTTTGAACACTGAAGCCTATTTTGGAAAAGAGATTGATAATGATGAGATTATGAAAGAATTCCCTCAGTTAAAGGATACTCCTCAACAAAGTAATCTTCTCATAAGTGACACCACTAATGTTAAGATGGATCCTTGCAATGAAGAAAAAGTTATTAAAATTGGAAAATGCTTGGATGAAGAGGAACAGAAACAATATGAAGATTTATTGCATGAATTCCCTGAGATCTTTGCTTGGACATACTCTGACATGCCTGGTATAGATCCTAAGATTGTTACTCATAATATTGTCTTAGTCCCTGATGCTAAGCCCGTGAAACAAAAGATTCAAAAAATGAATCCTAAGGTGGCTATGCTTGTTAAGGCTGAGATTGAAAAGTTACTGGAGGCTGGATTTATCCACCCTATTGATTATTCCCCATGGATTTCAAATATTGTCGCTGTGGCTAAACCAGATAATAAAATAGGAATGTGTACCGATTTCTGAGATTTAAATAAGGCTTCTTTAAAAGATGATTTCCCTCTTCCAAACATTGACATGATAGTTGATTCTACAGCAGGACATGCCTTGTTATCCTTCATGGATGGCTTTTCAGGATACAATCAAATTTTCATTAACCCTCAAGATCAATTCAAAACCACTTTCACCAATCCTTGGGGTATGTTTTGTTGGATAATGATGCCTTTCGGACTTAAAAATGCCGGTGCAACTTATCAACGAGCGATGACCCTTATCTTTCATGATTACATGCATAAGATTTTAGAAGACTATGTTGATGATGTTTTAGCCAAATCCATTCTTCGCATAGATCATATTAAAATCCTTCGTCAAATCTTTGAAATAATTCGTAAATATCACATGCGCTCGAATCCCCGAAAATGTGTTTTTGGCGTAGATAGTGGAAAACTATTAGGATTCATAGTTTCGCATCATGGGATTGAGGTGGATACTAAGAAAATAGATGCTATTGTAAACATGCCACCTCCTAGAAACGTGTCTCAACTCAAAAGCTTACAAGGAAAGATTCAAGCTATTCGTAGGTTTGTATCTCAACTTGCGGATCGTACTTTTCCTTTTACTCAACTTCTCAAAAAGAATACCACTTTTCAATGGAATGAAGATTGTCAGCAAGCATTTGAAGATTTAAAAATGTATCTGGCTAATCCTTCTATCCTTCGACCGGCTGAATCTTCTAAACCCTTCCTTCTTTATACGGCTGCGTCCTCTCATGCTCTTGCAGCATTATTGGCACAACATGATAAAGATGGTAAGGAGTGTCCAGTTTATTATATAAGTCGTACCTTACTCGATTATGAGACCCGATATTCTGCGATAGAAAAACAATGCTTGGCCTTGGTGTTTGCAACTCAGAAATTGAGACATTATCTCTTAAACTTAGAAGTCCACGTCATGGTAAAGTTTGATCCTTTGAAGCATCTTTTCTCTAAAATTGATTTATCAAGACGCCTAGCTAAGTGGGTTATGATGTTAACTGAATTTGACCTTAAATTTGTTTCACAAAGAGCAATTAAAGGGCAAGCGTTGACCGATCACCTAGCTGAGGCCCCTTCACCTTTCTCTTTCCCTAACCCTGAGTCTTTTCCTGACGATTTCATTCTTTGTACAGAGAAAGATGAAACTTGGGAGTTGTATTTTGATGGCTCTAAGTGTCGTATGGGATCGGGGGCAGGTGTTGTTCTGATTTCTCCTACAAAGAAGTCTATTCCCTTATCTTATCATCTCAATTTCCTATGTACCAATAACATTGCTGAGTATGAGGCTCTTATAGCAGGAATAAAGGCAGCCTTAGCTCTGAATATAAAACACATACATATTTTTGGAGATTCTCAACTAATTATAAGACAAGTAACAGGACTGTATCAAGCAAAACAGTACAAGTTATCACAATATAAAGACCTTGCTATCTCTTTGTTACAAAAATTTGATTCTTACACCATAGAACTTGTTCCTCGAAAAGATAATCGATGTGCGGACGCAATGGCATGTGTGGCTTCTCTTGTATCTTTAGAGGACCCTGTGGTTGATCTTAAATTTGTTATTCACAACCTTACTTCTCCAGCTATTGTAGATGATTCCAGCATGGTGACATGTTGTGACTTCATAGACTCAGATGAATGGTACTCACATATCGTAAGATACTTGACTGATGGTACCTTTCCTGATTCCGCCAATAAAAACACCAGGGCTAGAGTTCGCAAGTTGTCCACTAGGTATATTATTCTTTCTAATGTTCTTTACCGAAGGGGTTATAACGGTCTTCTCCTTCGTTGTCTTAACAAATCAGAAATCCCTATTGCTCTTGAAGAGGCGCATTCAGGTGCCTGTGGGGGGCATTTTGGAGGTAAATCCTTGGTTCAAAGATTACTTCGTATGGGATATTATTGGCAAACTATGCAGCAGGATTCTTTTTCATTTGTTAAGAAATGTCATCAATGTCAACAACACAATAATTTGATTCATGCTCCTGCCCAAGAACTCCGTTCTCAGGTAGCTTCTTGGCCCTTCTCTACATGGGGGTTGGATCTCATTGGTAAAATCTCTCCTCCTTCATCTCAAGGACATATTTTCATTATAACCGCAACAGATTACTTTACAAAGTGGGTAGAAGCTGTTCCTCTTCGCTCCACTACAGCCGAAGTGATTTGTCAATTTCTTCTAGAAAACATTATTTCTCGATTTGGGATACCTTCCACTATAATCTCTGATAATGGGACATCATTTAAGAATAAAGACGTGAAGCAATTCCTTGAAAAATATCATATTAAACATCGATTTTCTACACCATACTATCCTTAATCAAATGGTCAAGTTGAATCATCCAATAAAATAATCGAGCAAATTCTTCGCAAAACTGTGAACAAGCATGGTAAGGATTGGAGTACTCAGCTAATCTATGCTCTTTGGGCCTACCAAACGAGTGTACGAATTGCCACGGGAACTACTTCTTATAATCTTGTTTATGGTGCTGATGCTATTATGCCTTTAGAATTAGAGATTCCATCACTTAGAGTTTCTCTCAAAGGTATAATAGATGATGACTCCTATAGAGAACAAAGACTTCAACAGCTTGAGATGCTTGATGAACAGCGTATAAATTCTCTTGAGCATATTCAAGCATATCGCAAAACTCTACAACGAAGCTATAATGATAAGGTTATTCAACATTCCTTCTCAGTGGGTGACTTAGTGCTCTATGAGAATCAGCGCAATGTGAATGCCTTACCTGAAGAAAAGGGAAAATTCAGTCCTAATTGGCTTGGACCGTATATCGTTATTGAAGATTATGGATCAGGTGCTTACAAAATAGCAGATGTAGATGGTACGCCTCTTAAAGACCCTATAAATGCTATGCACTTGCATAGATACTATGCTTAATGCCTCATTTCTTATCATTTATCTATTTCCTTTCTCACTTCTTCAAAATTGGATAATATGTAAGCATATCTTTTTTAGAGCAAATGGAATTAAATGATGTTTTGTTTAATCTACATTGCTTCGTTCCTGACAAGCATGTGTCTCTACTTTATGGTTTGTCTTGAACTCATTTTATGTAAATTGCAAAAGATTTACATTTTTCATTATGTTGACATATTATACAATGTTTTTATGTGTTAAGTTGAATCATGTCATG
Source organism: Cryptomeria japonica (assembly GCF_030272615.1). Lineage (NCBI taxonomy): Eukaryota > Viridiplantae > Streptophyta > Pinopsida > Cupressales > Cupressaceae > Cryptomeria > Cryptomeria japonica. The sequence continues at coordinate 727,478,010 of NC_081414.1, forward strand.
TTGTGTTTAAATTTCAAATTAAATCACATTGGTTATATGATTCGTAGGCTTAATACATACTTTCTTCCTTATCATCAATATAGTACTTGATCAAATATTTTCACACATGTATCAATTTAATCATGGAGCATTGAGAAATCAATCACATGGAAATTAAATTCGAAACATACATGTACACTTACCAAATGTATTAACTTTAATCACAATACACATTGTTTAGGCATTAAAGATAACACGTTTGAAACAAAGAAGCATGTATATATATATATATATATATATATCTGTGTGTGTGTGTGTGTGTGTGTGTGTGTGTGTGTGTGTGTGTGTGTGTGTGTGTGTGTGTGTGTGTGTGGATCAATATACAAAGGTAGGTCCCTATACATCCAAAATATGACCTACCCTACATCATAAAATCATCTTCTATCCCTAGGGCTGGTGGCCGGAAAGTGACGACTAGATGCTCCCTCCTAATTCGACCGTGCAGGTGGACCCATAGGCGTATACTATGATATAGATCGTGAATGGCTCCGAGAGGAACTCCTATGATCCCTATCCATAAGGATAGCGTGATACGAGGTAGCCTCGGCCTGAGCTGCTGCTAGATCACGCTGTGCTCACTGAAGGTCCTCTGATAAAGCCCGCTCTCTCTCCCTCCATATCTCTACCTCTACTCGAAATGGGGAAAACAAATCATCATGCCGACCCGCGTTCCCTTGAGGTCTATAAGCAACCTGTGAGGAACTAGGGATCTGCGCTATCGTGGAGATATCTGTCACTGCTTGCTGGATCAAGGAGCGCCACTCCTGCACATTAGCTGTAGCAGTGGAATAGATTTTGTGTTAGTACCATTTTATATCATCAAAACATCAATCAATCAATATAAACCTACTATACCTGGATCTCCCTCGCGCCAGTAGGGATCGTGATATGGTAGCATCTGTGACTGGGAACTACTAGGCTCCCCACACTTGAACAATCTGTGCACAATGGGTGTAGGCTGGCACATACTAGAAATAGGTCTCTGTATCGCCTCATGTTCTCCCTTTTGGGAAATAAGAGGAGGATCCAGGGCTATGGTATCATCTCCTGAATGGTGGGGAGCAGCATCTGACCCCTCCTCATCATCTCTATCCTCCTCCTCCTCGTCATCCCCATCCTCATCTGCATCCTCATTCTCCTCATCTATATCTGTGGCATCATCCTCCTCGTCGTCAGCACTAGGCTGATCCTCTGTGGGTGGATCAGGATCTCCTGCCTCCTCATGACCCTCTCCCTCCTCTGACCTGGATCCCTAATCCTCATCTCGGTCTCCATGTCTCCATGGGCCTGGATGGCCTGTCGGATGATCTGGTGGAAAGATAGGCCCTGGGTATGATCTCATAAACCATGAGAGATACCTGCGCTGTGCCCCGGGATCTACAGCATAATCAGTGACCACATCCTGGTCGAATCCCTCTATATCTGTGATCTCGATATCGTCTATCATCGGTCTCGCTACTGCTCTGGGTCTGGGAAGGACTCGTGAGTGTCAAGTGTAGATGGGCACATCGGCTGGAACACACTGCTCTAGCCTAAACTTCCTCCATACTCGGTCAGAGTAGAATGGGACTATGATGTGGGGATATCGTCCTCTCAGTAGGCGGTTCCTCTGTAGGCATACTAACTGTCTCTCCATCCCATCCCATCTGTGCATCCATAGATATGGTCTCCACATGGTCACCTCAGCTGTCAATCTGTCAACTATCACTCTCCAATATAATAGATCTCCAAATCTCCACTCGCTGGTAAGTGGATAAGCAAATACCCTAGGTCACTCGCTAGCCATACTCATCAGATAGCCGACAGGCCTGGTGCATGTAAAGTGCTCAAATATCCACACCTACAGAAGTGTGCATGTCATCAAGCTGCAACCCTGTCTGAAAACATACTCCTTGAGGTCGTGATAGAGATGTGCAAGCATACTCCAACCCCAGGCATATACTCTCCTATGTCTCTCCATAGCCCTGATGCACCATGTGAGACCCCCATGCATGTGTGTACCTCGTCCGTTAGGGCAGACAGCTAGTGCAATGATGGCTATCATAAGACGTCTCATGAGGGGCACCTCTCCTGTAGGATGTAAGAGCCAGCTGGCCATGATACAACCTTTCATCTCACTTGGCATGACTCTCCCTATGCAATATACCTGCTCCCTCTGATAATCCTCTACTGACCGATCGGTCGCATATGTCACAGTAGCTCCTCTGATCGGTAGGCGAAGAATGCGGTACACATCCTCAAGTGTCACCGTCATCTCCCCTACTGGAAGCTGGATCATGCATGTGTCAGGATCCCATCGCTCCATGAGTGCCATCAGCATCGTGGGATGAAATCGGATGGCCGGCATAAGAATCATAGACCACAAACCTACTATCGACAATGTGTCTCTCTCTGCCTGAGTAAGTCGGGGAATCTGATCTCGCAAACTGCGAAGAATCTGCCTCGTCGTGTGCTCTCTCATGTATGGGAGACCCTGCATCACAAAAACATAACCGTAATCAATACTCAATCATCAAAAAGCATTCATGCAAACTATCAAACATCGTATGCTAACCCTGGCATCTCTCGCCAAGTCCTGATTGGGACCATGGCACCCTGTCAGGGACCATGGCGCCCTGAAGGGACCATGGCGCCCTGAGGGGACCATGGCACCCCACAAGGACCATGGCACCCTGAAGGGACCATGGTGCCCTATGTGGGACCCACGGTCAGGTTCCAGGGCCCGCAAACGATCACAGAAAGTCAAATGCAGAAAATCAAAAGTCAAAGTCAACTCACCTCGTCCAGTGGCTCGTCGTCGATCACGGCCTGTCGCATGATCTCAATCCTCGTGGGACGCTCCGGTCATCGTGAAGGCATGATGATGGCTATGTGGGCTCCAGTGCAATGAACAGTACTTAGAATCAACAAAGTGACAAATGCAAATGTCACTTTCAAAGGTATATACTTTCATTCTTTTACATTTACTTTCAAAACCCTAATTTTCCTCTATCACTCATTTCATCATAACTTGAGTTTGGGAGATGCGATTTTCGAACCGTTTGTTGCGTAGGAATCGTATTTTCGCTCCCCTACTCTCAGGATGTTCCAAAAAGTGCTCTAATGAAGCCTTTTCAGTGAACATCCCTCATCAATACTCTCTTACATAATTTGTCGTAAGTAAACATGCTACCCTGTTTAACCTCCTTAATAAGCAAGTCGAAACAGGGGGGGCATATAGCTACTCGCAAATTTCATCAATTTCCTTAGTAAGCATTAGGTGATTTTTGTGATCTAACGTGTGTTTTGTAGGGTGCGGTTCCTAACTGTGTACTACAGATACCGCTAGGGGCTTCGTCTGACAACTTATGGATATATCCTTTTTCAAATGATGTTTACTTTCTGTACTTTAGCTTGCATATGCATGTAGTACTCATATGACCGCTAAAGTGGGGGCTAAATGTAACGTCATAAATTGTACGCACTTGCTAAAGCAGTACAATTTAACACCTAGTTTAGCACCCGCCTTGGCGCAGTTGCATTTTGCATTACAGTTCCCCTTTAGCACTTAATTAATCAAATTAATTAGGTCTAAGGTCCTATTTCATCATCCTCCACATCATAAAGTCGGGCTCTTTCGTTAAAGTGTGCCCCTTTTCATGTTATTCCTCCAATACATCATCTAATCAAAAACCCTAATTAAGTCCTATTTCAAACTTGGGGGCTTGATTTCGGGGGTCAAAACATCTCAAAATCACTTGTAACTTTGGGATTCTCTCTAAAATCATCATATCTAACGGCCCTGAAAATTTGGTGAAAAGTTGTCAGGACCATGGCGCCCGGAGTGCACACGGTCCCGGACATTTTTTCTCAAAATTTTAGGAGCATGATCCAATCATAAAATAAAGCTTAACCCCAAGAAATTGGCAGGATATTCAATCTCTAGGTCGGCCAAAAGATGACATTGCAACCTAGGGTTTCATACATAAGAGCTCTCTTTCTTCATTTGAAGGGATCAGAATTTGGTTTTCAGGAACCTCATATGCAGTGAAAGAGAAGATCTTTGAAGACTTCAACAACTTTCAACATCCCTCTATCAAGCATTTATCAATTCCATTCATCCATTTAGGGCTTGGAAGACATTGAAGAACAATAGGAGATTACCGACTGAAGATTGGCTTGTACCCCTCCCTTGAGGGTTGGGTATGATTTCATGTTGTTTTCATGTCTTTGCATAAGCTTCAATATCTCATTTATTCATGCTTTAGATCACTTTGCATCTTCATTTAGAGAATTTACATTATCATTGACAAGCAATTAGGGTTTACTTTCTAGGTTGCTCTAGTTTGCTTACTTGCATTTTAGATCTTGCACACACACCAGGTGTGCACACACATTACTTTTACAATACAACTTGGCTATTCGTGGAGGTGGAAATCACTAAAGCGGGGGTTTGACTAAGTCAAAACCCTATATAGCCACCCAAACACCCTTTTCAGATATAAGTGCAGGTTTCGGGACTCGAACGACGCCGCAAGTTACAGATTCAAAAAAAGCAGGTCGAGACAGCACCCCACACCAAATTGTAGAGCACAATACTAGGACAGGGGTGTGGGGCACCCTAGTCCTATCAGGACAGGGACGCTGGGCACCCTGGTCCCTGGGATAGAGGTGCTGGGTGCCCTGGTCCTCCTGACAAACAGCATTTCAGACAGTTTTCCAGAGTGCAAAACAGCAGTTTCAAGTACAGTTTCAGGTGTAGAATTAGGACAGTGGCACCTGCGCCCTCGTCCCGAACATTTCCACTCAGATTTTGACTCTAGGTATGCATTTGCATTCTTGTTTTATCCTTGTGTTTACAGCTTTCCATTGTTTAAGTTCAATTCTGCAATCTTGTTGTTAGCTCATACTTGCATTTTTAGGGTTAGGAATTGAACTTGCATAATCTTACCTTTCAAATACAACGAAGGAATAGAAATCCTAATAGGTAGCCCGTGGCTCTCTCTTTCACAAAAAGAAGTAGCCAATTGTGTGATACCTCTAGGCTCTTTCGTATTCTGTAATGTGTGACAAGAGGTAGGATTAGGGCATGTTAACCTAGTCTCGCTTTTTCCCCCACACAGGTATGCTTCTACCCTAATCACCTCACCCCTTGATCATAAGGAAAAGAGAGTCGACGCTTATTTGGAAAGGGTTACACCAATTGCAAAACCCTCAAAAAATAAAGGAAAGGCAGTGCCTTCAGCATTGGCACTGGTTAGTGCAGCTAGTCCCAAAGTGACCAAGCGGTTACCTGCAAAGAAGAAACTGGAAGTGGCCCTTGCCAAAGTCTTCAAGAGGAAGAGGAAGACAAAGAACAATTCACCAGACTTAGAAGAACCTATGTCTGAAGAAAAGCCCAAGAAGGCAAGGAAAACAAGGAAAAAGACAAAGAATGAACCGACATCATCTGCACCAGTAAATATTGATATTTCTTCCTACAAACCTTTGACACATTGCCAAAGAGCTCTTAAGAATATTAGGAGAAAGTTATTGAATGATTTATTAGATCATTTTGATGATTTCAATGATGAAGAAAGGGAAGAAGTTGAATAGGAAATTATTAAGTATTTGTGTACTAATGATCAGTCGCCTTTAGAAATTAGATTTGAGACACCGGATTCTTTGTATAAGTCTTTAGACAATAAATGGTGCATTTCCATAGAGAAGGAACAGGAAATAAGGGAGAAAATATTTTCTCAATACTTTCCTGATCTATCCAATTCTGAGCTATTTGAAGTCATTAACCAAAATAAAGGACTCTTCTTCACTAGAAGGAGAAGACTCTGGTTATTAGAAGGGAGAATTGTGTTACCATTTACTAAGTTATCATTAGTCTTATGTCCAAAATCATCCTATAAACTCTAGTCAGTTAATACTACCAAAATACTCTAGTCGGTTAAAACTACTGAAATACTCAGTCGGTAAGCACTAAAGCAGTCGGTTATAGAAGAAAGAAGTCACAGAGTTTAGTATACACCGAGCTGTCTACCGAGTAGCAAAGATGGTATACCGAGTTAATATGAACCGAGTGAAATGTGTTACCAGATTCATTGAACCTGGATACATATGTGGAAACGTGTTACAAGATCAAGGAATAGGGAACCGTTATCACATAGGAAATTGCACCTTAAGATTTTGTATGATTTTGAGGACATCTATCCAATGAAATAATTTGTATTGTTATTCATTCGATGAATCTTGTTTGTAAGATCAAAGCATGAACAGATCATCATCATAAGAGATCTATTTATATAGCATGAAATGAGGATCAAAAATTATGAAGCAAGACATGTGTGATAGATAAACTGAAAGGCAAAATCATGAGAAAGCACAATGTGTTGTGATTGTTATGACTGACAGAGATATTCAGAGGTCACCGAGAAAGATTTTAGAGAACAATTAAGGAATAGAGTAAATAGAAGGGTTTACCGTGTTGATTTATCAATTAACGAGGTATGCTATGAGCAAGGTAATTTCATATTGAGCACATAGAATCTGCTATAACATTTCAGATGTAAAGTTGCAGATATTTTGTAAAGATTTTGATTGTATTATTTTGAGTTGTAAGAGAAACCTTTAACAGGGTAAAAGACTCTAACAAAGTCTATAAATTGTAAAGCCTTTAACTAGGTGCAGCATTTAGTATAAGTGTTGTAAAATCCTTTAGCAACGTAGATGTAAAGATCTTGATACTTCTAATAGGGTAAGCTATCAGAAATAGCTAAACATGTAGCTCTAACCAAGCAACCTTTATTATTGCAATAGTGAAGTTGTGGGTGCCATCCCCACCATAGTTTTTTCTCTCTAACAAAGAGTTTCTACGTAACCAAAATATATGTGTTATGGAGTGAAACATGTATGAATGTTATTTATATGTTTTAGCTTTATATTATGTTTTAGCAATATTCAGTTTATGCTTAACAATAAAGTTTTTGTTAAAGAAAAGTTTTGAAGTACTGATTCACCTCTCCCCGCTTAGTACATTAGCTTTCCTTATTGGACCTAACAATTGGTATCAAAGCTTCAATCTTGGAAAAGGATTTAACTGCTTAAAGAGAAAGATCTTATCAATGGAAGGCTAAAAATAATCTTAGAGAATTGTGAATCTTCAAAATTAATTGGATCATGTTAATCAAGTGATTGCAGACATGCAGAAACAAATGCAAAGATCACTGAAAGTTAGAAGAAGATTGTCTGATGATTTGCAGGACTCATAAGAGCTGGTGGAACAAATTGAGACATCATCTAAGAAAAGTATGTTTGAAGAGACTAAAGAAATGATTGGAGTATTGAAAGAAAAGAACAAAGCACTGACTAATCAGCTAAAAGTAATGAAAAGAGAACATGAGCATTTCAGCACACAGATGACTGAAAAACTTGATGCATTGAGGATAGCCGAGGATAACATAAGAGATATAGAAAGAGAAAAACAATAGCTTGAAGCATTAGTGTATAAAAAGAATGATGAAATCATAAGGATGACTAGAATTCAAAAAAATCTATCTGATCAATTAGGTTATGCACATCATGAAGCAAATCTGAAAGAAAATGAGAATCAAGCATTGAAACTTGAAATATCAAGATTGACCGATTAACTTGAAACAAAGAAGAAATCCAAAGAAACACTGAAGAAAATTTATGAAGCATCAAAGACGTTAGGTGAGCAATTGAATATAAAATGACCCAACAAAGTTGCAGGACTTGGTTACAAAGGAAAAGACTCTACCCAAAAAGGAATCCACATCACTGAGAGAGGAGAATCATCAAAACAAGCTAGAAACAAGAAGAATATCAAAGGAAAGAAGCCTATTTGCAACTACTATGGAAAACAAGGACATACTGCCAACATGTGCCAAATCAGAAAAGGTAAGCAACTGAATGTCACTAGGTCTAATGGTTATTGTTACAATTTCAAGAAGTATGGTCACACATCTAATCAATGTAGGACAAAGTCTATTAGCAATTATTAGAAGGAAAAATTCAAGGGGTTTTGTAAAAATTGCAATAGATATGGACATAGTACCGAGAAGTGTTGGTTTAAGCAGAAGAACTATATGTGGTCTACACACCGAGCAAATACTAGAAGCTACTGAACTTACACAGATCCTAACCGACAGTATACTATAGTACCATGGGATTACAATACAAGGATATGGTGTGAATGCTATGGAAGATATGGACATATAAGTACCAACTGCTTTATAAGGTTTGGAATGAACAACTGAAGATCATGGAGAAATCCTGGTATGGCATGTTTTCATTGTCACAAAGTTAGACACTTGGCCGGAGATTGCAGAGATCAAACCAGAGGAGATACTGAGGAAATAAGAAGCAAATTACAAATGATTTGGAAAAAGAAGGAAAATGTGTCAACTAATGAAGAAAGCACCTTACCTATCGAGTTAGGTGTATCTATTTCAAATTAATCAGTAAATGTATGAAGGGACTGCATTCTCTCAAGGTTATATCTTAACAGATCCTATTTTATCATGTACTTAATTCCAAAATTTGCATAGCTAAGATGCAATAGCAAGTTTGAAATTTTATCTAGTCTTTTGGAGTACCAGAGAAGTCGGTAAATGTAGGAAGCATGTCTAGTCAGTAAAAGCATAAAAAGGAAGGTAATCGATTTAAAGGAACCGAGTGCATTTAATGTTTTCTGACCTAACTGCATGGAGCCCGATAAGGTAAAATGTGTACTTAAAGAATTTTGCACGATCATTTTACACTTACCAAGTTTTCAAAAAGCAAAGCTAAGTGATTCAAAGGCAATCAAACTCCTCCTGAGCAAATTTCAAGGTATTTATTCATCAATCTCAATGCATTTTTCAAGCAAGTCAACCGATCATATTAGTTGAGAATACCTGCTTTATATTTACTAAGTGGAAAGCGTTTGTTCGTTAAGTTTCAAACCCTAAGCTTTTTTCATTAGTAATTATCCAAAGTTTGAAATGGCTCCAAAGATTCAGAAACTTGTTGTTGTTGAAACCATTAAGAAGCCCTCACTGAAATATTCCTTACCTCCCAAAGTAGCATCCGAACCCAACGATAAAACAACATTTTCTCTCATTCCAAATAGGGTTCTATTTGTTGAGGATGTCAGATTCTACACTAAGTGTCATGTTGAGGAACTAGGTCATATTGAGATCAAGGACATGTATGATGAATTATGCACCGATGGAAATCTAGATAGCAAATATGAGCATATCAAAGTCAAGGGATTGACCGAAGCCCTAACCTACCCGCGAGTCTTCAAACCCCAATGGGTTAAATTTGTTTTGAGTAGAGTTCATGATGACTTTATGTGGTTAGAGGAGCAACCATTCAAAATCACCAAGGAAATCAGCCACTTAATCACTGAATACCCTATATTCGACCATGCTCGAGCTTAGAAAATGATTTCATAGAAAGAATTGATCACTTTAACCAGAGTTGAATCTGATTGCAGAGGTCTGAAATTGAATAATGTTATAGATGCAGAGATGAAGTTTGCAATTAGAGTCATAGGTTATTGTTTCTTTCAGTTGGCAAGGGAAAACAGTGTACCATGTACAACTATTGATTTAGCATACAAAATTGTGAAAAAGGGTATGAATATTGACCTATGCGAAGTGTTGTTGAAAAATATTTTTGAAAATCTCAACACCGTAAGGAAGCCGAAGAAGAACAACCCGGCAAACACACTAAAGTTTGGGTCACTCTTAGTATACATGTTTTTCTATTTTCAAAAATTCTTTCCATCAGTCGATAACGTAGTTTGGGAGCTACATCGACCAATCACTCATCAAATAAATGACTTCATCAATCAGCTAGGTGATAACTTCAATGAGATAATGGATTATTAATTTAGCAAATTTCAAGAAAAGATGCATAATAGGAATAGAATACCACCTCAGTTAGTGGAGAAATACAAGGATAATATATGTTTTGAAGTGGACACCGAGTACTATTATGTCAATGCAGTAGAACCAAGAACTCAATCCTTACCGCCTATGGGTTATGCGATTGATTCTGACATTATGCAGTAGTAGATAGATGCCTTTCTTGCACTTCCAAGGCATGCTATTGAGATCAGGTACGCTACCTATGAAGAGGTCAAAGAAAAAGTTAAGATGAGCATTGTAGTACCTAAGGCTACAAGGAAAGCAACCAAAATGATTAAAGTATTAACAGAGAAATTTGGAGAAGGTACTTCCTCCACTCCTCTCAAGGTCATCACTGAGGAGGAATATGAAGCCCAAGAAGCAGAAATTACATTGAGCACTGAGTTGCCAAAAGGAAAAATTTTGAAAAGGAAGAAATAGGATACATCACAGGTATCACCTACTCCTTCAGTGAAGCGCCCCAATACTAGATCATCTGCAGTGTCACCGAGTAAGATGCAGAAAAATATTGCAAAGACTAAGGTAACAAAAACTTATAAGAAGTCTACTCGGAGACTCATTTTGATTAAAGAGTCAAGTGACACCGAATCTGAAGACATAAGTAAATTTTAGATTGTTAGGAGCACAACGAAAGATGTACATAGTGTTGATAATTTTTGTGCAAATCTGAAACAATATGGTGGATTTGAAGCATTCAGATATGCAAAATATGAATCCAGAATTGATGCAGAAAAGAGGCAAATTGAAGAAGCTGTAATTTGCACACTTCTTAAATTTTGATTAGTCCCATTGGAAGTAACTAATTCTCTTCCAAAAGAATTGTACTTAAACATTGATAACAGGTGGAAATATGCTATGGACTCGGAAAAGAAGATGAGAGAAAGAAGTCTGGTACATCTCTTTCCAGACATGTCGGTAGATGAGATAAGTGAACATCTAAAAAACTACGAGACAAACTTCCTAGTCAATCAAAGAGCATTGAAACTGATGAATGACCTTTATCTTGAAGTAGAGAAAGAGACAAAAGAAAAATGGCAAGAAATGTTTCAAATCAAGAGTGCTGATGAGCAAGGTGAAGTTGAAATAGTTGATATCACCGAGCAAGATCCTACTGGTACTATACAACTTGATGAGGATATCATGGACTCCAAGGTACAAGAACAGGAGATGATAGAAGGGAATGCCTATGCCAAACTGGTATCAAGTGAATCAGTTTTGGAACAAGTCAAGTCCTATCCTCTGATAACTCAACATGTTTCAACCGAGACACCTTAGGACACTGAACAAGGCAAAGAGGGTCAAAAGTCTACCAAAGGAGAGGCTACTTCTCAGACCATTGGGGAACAGACTTCTCAAGCCCCAACAAGCACTGAAACTATTGCCATGGAGACCCCAAGCAAGGAATCACCAAAAGCTACATCTGAGGCTAAAGAAACTGACAAAAGTGTTGCCTCTACCTAGCAACCTATCGAGGATGAAGAAGCCTCCCAAGCCATTGTGCTGGTTCAACCGATGAAAGCCTCATCATCTAAGGAGAAGAAAATGAAGAATCATAGTTTCAAGCTAGATCTGTCAAAGCCGATTGTGTTGCCAAATGTAGATATTTCAAAACTGAAATGGCAAGCACTCATTGAATTCGGGGAACTATGCAAAGCCAAAGCAGAACAAGAGAGACAAATGGCTATACAAAATAAAAACAAAGTACTTTAGAAGGTTAAAGTATTATTAACAGAAATGGTACCTAAAGGTACTGTGACAAAAGATGCAGCCATCCATATTCAACTAGATGAATTCCTCACTAAATAGAAGCATCTAGAGTAGACGCATCTAAATACCTAAGCAAATTGAAGGAAAAAAAGCTCACTACCAAAATGATTGAAGAGGTACAGAAAGCCATTGCTATCAGTAAAGTTAAGTTAGCCGGACTCATTGTAGAGTTGTCCCCTCAACTCAAACATATTATTTATTTATTTCAAAATCTCTATACATTTTCTTTATTCATTAAAGATATCAAGAATAGAACTGAAGTTATTGAAAAAGAGATCACCGATCTCTCAAATAAATTGACCAGTGAGCCCAACTCTATTCATAATTTCTATACCAAGTTACAATATCTCATGGCTCAACAGTTGGAAATTCGAAATGAAGAGCACAAAATAAGAATGGATGTCATGACTCTTCAAACCTTATTCATTCCACACTTATCCTTTGTCCAAGAGCAGATTAACCGAGCTACCTATTTATCCACTCAACAAGAGGGAAGCACTTTAGATGGTCTAATTTCACTATTAGCTGATATTACAGATCAGAATTCCCTAATGGACAGTGTCAAGAGTGCCCTTGCCAATGCTCTCATTGATGCTCGAACTAAGTATAAATATATTTTTGATCAGTTGCCTCCACCAAATGGTAACTACTTTTGATGTTTGTCAAAAAGGGGGAGTATAGTGTATACAAGAGGAAGTATGCCGAGCGAATCAGAGTATCTGAATGTACAGGTAATTTTGATAGGGGGAGCAGTGAACACTGACCAGTGAATATAGAATAGTAAATTTGCATGCAAAATGAGAGTTATGTATAGTATATTGATAAGGGGGGTATATCTGAGTATACTATTTATCGACAATTGTATATACTATCAGTTTAGTCAAATTTTGTAAGTATATAGATTTTTGAGTTATGACTTTGAAAGGAGTTTTGTCAAACATTTCAACTAATGCCAAAAGGGGAGATTGTTACTATTTACTAAGTTGTCATTATTCTTATGTCCAAAGTCATCCTATATACTCTAGTCAGTTAAGACTATCGAAATACTCAGTTGGTAAGCACTAAAGCAGTCAGTTATAGAAGAAAGAAGTCATAGAGTTCAGTATACACTGAGTTGTCTACCGAGTAACGTTCTATGTCTACCAAGCAACAAAGATGGTATACCAAGTTAATATGAACTGAGTGAAACATGTTACTAGATTCATTGAACCTAGACATATGTGTGGAAACATGTTACAAGATCGAGGAACAGGGAACCGTTATCACATAGGAAATTACACCTTAAGATTTTGTATGATTTTGAAGACATCTATCCAATGAAATAATTTGTATGGTTATTCATTTGATGAATCATGTCTGTAAGATCAAAGCATGAACAGATCACCATCATAAGAGATCTATTTATACAGCATGAAATGAGGATCAAAAAGTATGAAGCAAGACATCTGTGATAGATAAGCTGAAAGGCAAAATCATGAGAAAGCACAATGTGTTGTGACTATTACGACTAGCAAAGATATTCAGAGGTCACCAAGAAAGATTTTAGAGAATAGTTAAGGAACAGAGTAAATAGAAGGGTTTACCAAGTTGATTTATCAATTACCGAGGTATGCTATGAGCAAGGTAATTTCATATTCAGCACATAGAATCTGCTATAACATTTCAGATGTAAAGTTGCAGATATTTTGTAAAGATTTTGATTGTATTATTTTGAGTTGTAAGAGAAACCTTTAACAGGGTAAAAGACTCTAACAAAGTCTATAAATTGTAAAGCCTTTAACCAGGTGCAGCATTTAGTATAAGTGTTGTAAAATCCTTTAGCAAGGTAGATCTAAAGATTTTGATACTCCTAACAAGGTAAGCTATCAGAAATAGCTAAACATGTAGCTCTAACCGAGCAACCTTTATTATTGCAGTAGGGAAGTTGTGGGTGTCATCCCCACCACAGTTTTTTCTCTCTAACAAAGAGTTTCTGTGTAACCAAAATATATGTGTTATGGAGTGAAACATGTATGAATTTTATTTATATGTTTTAGCTTTATATTATGTTTTAGCAATATTTAGTTTATGCTTAACAGTAAAGTTCTTGTTAAAGAAAATTTTCGAAGTACTGATTCACCCTCCCCTCTCAGTACATTAGCTTTCCATATTGAACCTAACAATTGATGATGTTGAAAAGGACACTCATCTTCATATGAAAACTATTGTACATACTCAGAAAGTGCTTCAAGATATCATGAAGGCTGAGCAAGAACCGGCACTAACAAAACCGGATTAAGTGTTTGATAATGTAGGAAACCTAGTTACTAAACCTATAGACACTATTGATGTTGATGCTCTGGATGTAGAGGATTTTGCTCAAGGCACACCATCAGAAGCAATAGGATAGGAGAAGTAGGCTAAATAGGTAGAAAAGTAAAAGGAAGCAGAGGACAAAAAGGAGGAAGCAAAGAAGCAGGCAGAGGAGAAGAAAAAGGAAGAAGATGAGGAGAAATAGAAAGAGGAAGAAAAGAGAAAAGAGGATGAGAAGAAAAGAAAAGAAGAGGAAGAAGAGAAAAATAAACAAGAAGATGTGAAGAAGAAGAAAGAAGAAGAGGATAAGGAAGAGGAGAAGAGAAAGGAAGCAGAGAAGAAGAAGGAAGAGGAAGAAAAGGAAGAGGAGAAGCGGAAGGAAGCGAAGAAGAAGAAAGCGGAGGAGGATAAGGAAGAGGAGAAGAGAATGGAAGCAAAGAAGAAGAAAGAAGAGGAGGATAAGGAAGAGGAGAAGAGAAAGGAAGTGGAGAAGAAGAAATCAAAGGAGGAAAAGGAAGAGGAGCGGCAAAAAGAAGCGGAGAAGGAAAAGAAGGAAGAAGAGAAAGTAGAAGTGGCAAAAAGCATGTAGATGGAGACTCCAAAGGCAACTGGTAGTCAAGACAAACCAGCTAACCTCACCAATCCTATTGACCTCCAGTTTGCAAGAGAAATGGAGCTACTACAAAGCATTAAGGTTGCTCAAGAATGCCTTGAAATGATAAGGAGGAAAAAGGAGCAAGATGTGATCCAAGCTGCGGTGGACACTCTTACCAGTTTGATACCCGGTATAAACCTCCCTAATACTGATTCATCACTAGCACAATTGAATCTCCTATGCATAGTAGTGGATGATCAGGTGCAGAGCCTAGAAGAGGTAGCAGAGGCAAATGCCAAGAAAGAGCATCAAAAGGCTCTGAACATTACCCTGGAGAAAAAGCTAAATGAGCTCCGGTCTGATCTACAAAAGGCTCAAAATGATATAAGGAATACTTTGGATGAGGGGAATCTATTGTTTAGTAAGATTTTCCAACCCCATCTCTTATGTGATAATGTGCTTGTACAGAAGCAAAAGCTACAATCTGACTTGTAGTTATACATGAGCACCTTCAAGCTGCCATATGACTCTTTTACAGCTTATGGGCAAACCATTCACTGGTTTCATATCCAATCTGCAAGAATAGAGCTTGAGATCAACAACCAGTCACAAGATTTGCAAGAACTATAATTGGTTCTACTCCCATGCCTACAAATACTAAAAAAATGCTATCTTAATCTAGATGCCTTAACGGTGACTCAGGAGATGAGCACAATAGATGTCATGGAAGAGCAGGTCTCCTAGATGCAAACAAAGAAAGAAGTGGCTACCTCCCTACTTGAGTCCTGGTCCTTATCCATGAAGCAATTTTTATAGGACTTTAAATCAGTTTTTGACAAGTTTTATTCTTTATTGTCATAAACTCTTATTATTTTCATACCAAATGAAAACAGGGGTTGTTCAGTTGTACTTTGTCATTGTTGGCAAAGGGGGAGAAGTATTATGGTATTTAAATTTTTTATGTATGCTATGTATATCTTCATGTCCATCTCTGTAACTGTAAGAAAATAGTTATATATTGTATTGTTTGTAAATGGGATAGTGTATATGCTTAGGAGGAGCAATTTTGCTTATGACATGATTTTGTTGTAAAACACTTAGAATTCAAAAAAAAAATTCCTAAGTGTTGCCATCAATGCCAACGAGGGAGATTGTTGACATTTTTAATGATTATGTTGCGATTGTCATTGATGGACACACACTTCCTATGAGATAACTTTTATATGCATGAGTTATGCTCAACCGACAATTGTTCCCATCCGGTATGATGCATTATAGTCTTTAGACTATCAGTGTTTTGTAGAATGTGTTTACCGATCTAAAATGGTATGAAGACCCCAAGCAGTTCAAGGATCTCAAGCAGTATGAAGGAACAAAGTGACACATCTCATATTTCCCAGTCTTCATTTTGTCAAACTGACAACCGGTATTTTTCTTTAACCGATATTTTGTATGAACCGGTAATACTCTATGATGAGTTACCAACTGACATTTTGTGATGAGTTACCATCCACCAATTGTTTGGTGGTGCCGAGATGTTAATGGTGCTTTTTGTGTCATGTTACCAAATATGTCTAGATGGATTGAACCTAGGAAATTGTAATGTAATCATATTGGACTGACATGAAATCAGATTCCTTTATAAGGACATCATGTCTAGGGTTTTAAGTTGTTGCTAGGGTTTAAGGTGGTTGATGAGTTTCTATAAGTACGATCTTAACTAAGAAGATCAAGTTTGTGAGTTGTAACAGAGCGAGAGTTACTGAAGACTGAAGTAATGCTGAAATGCATTAGCTATGAGCCATAGTGGATCTAATCAAGCAACCTGTGCCATTTGCTAGACCGTTCACTTGTTGATTACTCACATCTTTGACAAGTTTGAAGCCCTTAACTAGGTAGGCTTAGAGAAGCCTTTGTAAAATCCTCTAACAAGTTGGTTCACATCTATGGATCTAAAATCCTCTAGCAAGGTAGTCTTTGATCCGACTTATCTCCTTATAGAGATTGAGATTCCTAACAGGATCTGTTCTAGTAAATAACATTGTATAACCTTAACCGGTCTAACCTTAACCGGTCTGGTTCCTATTCTGTAAATAGTTACTTGTGAGTTTCATCTCACCGTGGTTTTTCCCATTTGGGTTTCCATGTCAAATATCTTATGTTGTGGTATTATTGCTCTTGTGGGTGAATGTCTTATTTGCTATTTGGTTTGCATGTGTGTTAACTGGTTTCTCTGTTAAACTATTTTATTGGTTTATCACTAGACCGTTTAAGTGTTTAAATATAGTGTTTTCGGTATACTAATTCACCGCCCCCTCTTACTATTCTGATAATTAATGTTTATGTGCTCCGATTTAAGTTTGTAAAGTGGATTAATTGATATAATCTATTAACAATTGATTCAACCCCCCCTCTTAGTTGTTCACTGGTTATCCTAACAATTGGTATCAGAGTCTTGGTCCTCTTTTGCAGAAGCTTAACTACTTGAGGTAGATCCTATGGTAACTAATCCACCGGCAACTATCTTCATAAGAGAAATCCCTAAACTTGATGGAAAAAATTATGGGATATGGAAAATCTGAATGGAGACTCATCTTAGATGTCTTGGCAAGGATATTTGGGAGATCATTGAGAAAGGATACACACCTTATGATCCAACATCTGTCAATACTGCTCCTGCAGACTTGGATAAAAATATTGAGAATGATTGTAGAGATAGATAGACAAGCACTCCTGTGTGCACTTAGTGATCAACAAATCATAGGATTGATTGATAAATCATCTACAAAGATTATGGGTTAAATTGCAAACTCTGAATAAAGGTGACCCTACTATCAAAATTGCTAAACTTGATGGTTACCAGGTGAGACATAAGAACCTGAAGATGGATGACAATGAAATAATTGCTATATTTATGGAAAGAGTAAATGAGATTGTCATGCGAATTCAATGTTGTGGAGGATCTGTGAGTGAGGATGAAATAGTTTCCAAAGTCTTGAGAGTCCTTCCACTGGCTTATAAGATGAAGAAAACTATAATTAATGAAATGAGAACAATGGGAAACACCTTAGTTAATAGAGACATTCCAATTGGGAACTTATCTACTTTTGATGTTGAATAATTTGGACCTTCTGGAGCTACAAAATCTGAACCTTCTTTTCATGCATCATCATCATCATCATCTACTAGCAAGAATGATTGGAAATCCCTATATGCAAAAGAACTAGAAGATATGAGGAAAGAGGATGAAGAATTTGAGAAACTTGAAGCCTTATTTGCTAGAAAAGTACCAAAAGGACTGACAGGAAGTAAGTATGAAGGAAAAGCACCTTTTAAATGTTTTGCATTTAATAAGATTGGTTATTTTGCATCTAGATGTCCTGAAAGGAATGCAAGATTTGAAGAAAGAGTTAAGAAATCATTCAAGCCTAATCAGAACAGATATAGATTCAAGAGAAACAAACAATGCTACATAGATGATGAGGAAGGAGTAACTAATGACTTTGAGGATGAACTGGTAGAAGACTCTACTAGTGGATCTAATAATGGAAAGGAATGGGTGTTCTATGCCCTAAAGGAAGATGAACTGGAACCAGCTATCAAGAATGAAGAAAAGGCACTAGTAGCAAAAGTTGAAGACAAGGATGAATGGGTAATTGATAGTGGATTCTCACATCATATGACTAGAGATAAAAGAATTTTTTTGTCCCTACATGAATACAATGGTGGTCAAGGAAGATTTGGAGATGACAAAGCACATATGATTAGAGGTAGAGGTGCTATTACTCTAGATGGTAAGCATAATACTGATAATGTCTATTATGTAGAAGGTTTAAAGAATAATCTTTTTAGTGTTGGTTAATTGGTGGACAAGGGATTCCAATTTTACTTCAAGGATAGAAAATGCAAAATCATTAACAAGACTAGTTTGGAGATTGCTACCGGTACTCAGACTGGAGGTAATATCTTTCACCTGAACACTGGTAATAAGACATGTTTGATTGCTCATATTGATGAGAGTTGGTTATGGCATAAAAGGTTGTGTCATGTTAATTTTGATTGGATTATCAAGATCAGTTCAACTAAGGCAGTTAGAGATATACCTAAGATTATGAAGCCTCATAATCCAATATGTAAGGAATGTCAATTGGGAGAGCAAGTTATAACTAGTTTTAAGAGAATACAAGATAAACCTAATGATCTTGATTTGATTCATACTGACTTATGTGGTCCAGCAAGGAATAGAAGCTTTCAAGGTGATAGGTACTTCATGCTAATAATTGATGATTATTCTAGAATGATGTGGGTGACTTTCTTAGGGAGAAGTCTGAAGCTTTTGAGAAATTCAAGATCTTTAAAGAAAAAGTAGAAACTAAAACTAGACTAAAAATCAAATGTCTAAGATCAAATAAAGGTGGTGAGTTCACTTCTCATGAATTTAACATTTATTGTCAGACAAATGTAATTAGGAGACAGTTATCTGCACCTAGGACTCCTCAGAAAAATGGAGTAGTGGAAAGAAATAACTGAACCATTTTGGATGCAACAATAACTATGATGGTAGAATCCAAATTGCCTCACATCTATTAGAGAGAAGTAGTGAGTACAACAATTTACACATTCAATGGAGTTCACATCAAAGGTGAAACCGGTAAGACTCCTTATGAATTATGGTTTGGACATACACATACTATTAAATATTTAAGAATTTTTGGAAGTAAATGTTATATCAAAAAGGATGATTCAATTGGTAAGTTTGATCCTAGATGTGATGAAGGAATATTTATTGGATATTTCAATCAAAGAAAAGAATATAGATTTTATAACAAAAGATTGTAGAAAATTGTGGAAAGCGCAAATATGAAAATGGATGAGCAATACAGAAATCAATCTAAATCATATGAGAGGGAACTAGTAGTGGAAAGGATCATAACTGAACCGACAATACCTCAACCCGTACAAGACACTAAGACGGTTACACTGACACGGTCTAAAAAATCAATTGTGACTGATGATCAGATCAGTGAACCTAAAGTTCAGAAGACTCCAAGGTATGTAAGGTTAAATCATTCTGAAGATCAAATCATTGGAGATAGGAACAAGGGAGTTATGACAAGAAGAAGACTAGAAAATGAAGAGGTATGTTTCATTTCTCAAGTTGGATTGGCATCTGTTATTGAAGCTTATAAAGATAAACATTGGCTAAAAGATATGGAAGATGAATTCGATTGAATAGAGAAGATTGAGACTTGAAATTTAGTTCCTTGGCCTAAAAATAAGAATGTTATTGGAACTAAATGGGTTTTTAGAAATAAACTAAATAAGGATGGTCAATTTATAAAAAACAAGGGTAGACTGGTTTGTAATGGATATTCTCAAAAGGAAGGAATTGATTATGGGGAGACATTTGCACCTGTAGCTAAAATTAAATTTGTTAGACTATTTCTTTGTTAGGATTCCCATAGATACTCAAAGGGGGGTGTGAATCGGTATGTGATTGGTGATTATAATTTCTCAACTTAAAACATGCAGAACATATTATAACAATGTACCAATATGCAAGAAATAATGCAATAAATAGAAATGAAAGTAACCACATAAGAAACACACCATAACACAATATTTTAACGAGGAAACCCGGTGTGGGAAAAACCTCGGTGGGATTTGTGACCCACAATATTCACTTGCTGGCCAATAAGGGAATATTACTTACAAGACAGGCCTACACATGTAGGAAGGCCAAGTGCCTAGAGCTCACTGCTCAAATGGGAAGTCTCACTGACTTACAATGTGGATTATACAAATCCAATAACTTGTACTACTTTACAATAGCATCTTCAATGCTAGATTCAGTACCGATTTCTGCTCTGTTCTTTACATATACCCCTTAACCTATATTTCGCATAATAGGTCTGACTTATTACTTCTCTCCATTACCTTACAAAATGTCTACAATGATCTCTCATATATAAGAGTCATTTTACAACTTGCAAAGTCGGCTTAAAAATTTTTACAATAATAAACAAAATATAATATATGAAAAATCTTGTCAGCCTCTGTGTCGGTATGCTTCCTTTCTCTGTTGTTGTTGGTGGTCTGAGTGCCAGTGTAAAGTGTGATTTGTTGATGCCAGTGTAATGCCTTGCTGGTGCCATAAGATTGTAAGGTTTCCATCAATGAAAAAACCTTCAATCACCTTCAATTTCTCATTGGAGTGTACATATGCCAACAATCTCCCCCTTTGGCATTGATGGCAACACTCATGACAAAATTCAAAAGTGTATCCAAAACTTGTAATCCAAAAATGTGAAGTCCAAAAAGATATTACCAAAAATGTGTGCTCCCCCTGTGCATATGATTCCTGTGCTATTGGATTTTCTCATACCACTACTCCCCCTTTGGTATCAATGACAAAGGTTGTCAAGATGTCAGTAGAGTTTGTAGTTTCAATCTTGTAAATAGGTAGTTACAATTTGAAATAGATCTGTCAAAATTAAGTTTATACTCTCCATAAACTTTTTATTGTCTCTTATAGTTGTCTCTGTCCTTTGAATTATATAGGTGAGATGTTGCATCTGCTCTATCGGTGTCATTTGTCCCTGTACAAGTGCCTCATATATCTCTTTCCACATGAATTCTAGATAGTCCAATCTTGGACTCAGTCTTAACCTTTAACTTTTTGCCTTATGCTCTATTTTCTCCTTTTCTCTTCCCAACTTTAGTAATTCATTCTCAAAATTTGTTATTTGTTGTTCAAAAACTGATAGTGTATCTGGTGAATTAATAAAATTATTTGCAAGTTTATTTATTTCATCCTGTACCTTGCTTATTTGCTTATCAATATCAGTTGTTAGTAGGTTTGTCTTGCATATGTCTTTATACAAAGTCTTGAACTCTTTTAGTAAATTACATAGTTCCTGTAGAAGTGTGTCAAATTCTCTTGTACACTTCTTTATCTGATCTTCAAAGAATCTTTGTTTTTCAATTTCCATTTTATCCTTCAATGCCTCTTGCTCAATTGTCATTGTGTTTTCATTGATGTATTTTGACAAAATTTCTTATACATGTCCATGTGCAAAATAACACTATTTTCTACTTGTTCTTTTTCATTTGTTGTTAGAGTGTCATACAATTTTTCTATATTCTTTAGTTTCCCTTCCTCTATAATTTCATTCAATAGTATGTCAAGAGGGGCCATGTCCTGATTTGTCCTCTTCTTCTTCTTAGGTGTCAATTTATTCTTTGGTATAGTCTTCCTAACTAGAGATCTCATCGCTTGTTGTTTCTATCTTGTCCTCCTAGGTGAGGGCATGGTTGCCGGTGAGGGATTTCTTTTCCTTACAACTCTCTTGAAAGTAGCAGGCATTTCATTTTTCAAAGAAGTACCTACCGGTGATAGGTGAGTTTTAGGCTGTGGGGTTACTAACTCATCCTCCGTGATACTGGTTTGTTTCATCACATCTTCTTTAATGGCCTTTGCTTGTCTAGAACCTCCTCTCACAACTGCTTCAACCTTTTTCACTATTTTCTTAGATTGAATTTGTTTTTCTATGGTCTCAGCACTACCAAATACTTCTTCCTTTGGTTCATTTGGTGCTTCCAGAAGTGCTTTAGCATAAGTTTCAATGATAAGGTCATCAGTCTCATAACCTATTTCTGTTACCCAAATTGTCCTTGGGATGACTGCTTCCATCCATATCTCATCCTTTTTTATTACAAAGCATATGTTATCTTTGTACTTGTCAACAATTTTCTATGACAATCTTATTCTCTTCTTCATTTTGGCCTTAAGTGCTTGAAAGGAATCATGGATATTGTTTTCCTTATCTTCTCCCATATTGTTGAATAGTTCTATTAGCTATTTACCTACCGGTATATCAAATCCAAGTTCTTTGTAGCCTATACCAGAAACCTATTTGGTTATATGTAGCATCAAACATACTAGCAGATTTCCAAACCTAAAAGTTCCTTTCTTATCCTTCTTAATCTTGCCTAGGTTGTCAATTAACTCATCCTTCAACCACTCACATATATCAATCTTTACATTATTTGTGATCATGTCATAAGTACTTTTAATGCATAAACGTGAAACTAAATTGAGTCTATTTGCATGAGTTGCCTTATACCCTAATATCATGCTGATAAACCTTACATTTAAGTCGGTAACATCATTGACTCTCAAGGACCTTTTGTCAGATGTTGCACCAGTTAGATTAGTTACTAGGTCATTTGAGACCCTTTTAGTCTTGTCTGGCATTTTACCGGTTGAGGGTAGCTCAATCACTGCTTTGATATCTTCCTTGGTAATTTTGTGAATTGCATCTAACCAAAAAAATTCACCATGTACCCTGCTTAAGACTATCCTAATCACATCCTTGGGAAATTCAAGGATGCAAAGGATTTCAGTAAATCCTAGGGTTTCAATGACTTTGTGTTCCAGTTTTACATTTCTAGATTCATCACATATGATAGATTTATACATTGTTTTGATTTCTTCATTTCATAATTCCTCTATGTTGCAGTGGATATAAATTCTGGTGTCTTCAACATAGACAACTCCTTTTGGAATTTGAGAAAAAGCACCTATAGTATCATCTTTCTTTGCTACTTTGGGAACTAATTGAAACACGGGACTAGGGTGTTTTATAACCTCAACTATAGTAGGGTTTTCTATATATTCAAGTGAGAGGTGGATGCCATGATGATAAATACCTTTTTCTGCCTTTGGATGGGTTGATTTCTTGAAGTGCTTCGCCTCTTTCTTGAAATCTCTTAGCTCTGCAAATATCGCTCTCTTCGAATGTTTGAAATATTGGTGAAGTGAAATGGAGCCAAAACTACAAATTTATAATGTTTATTTGCTATCTACCATATTTAATACATGCCAGTGAAGTAGTCACTTAACATTGTCTATCGGTAATGAAGTAATTTCCAACTTCTCATCTCTAACCGAGGGAATAATAGCATATATCTCTTTTATTGCCAAACCCTCAAAGAAGATTTTCTTCAGTTTGATGAAGAACTTCCTATCGGTGGAGTACTACTCTATCCTGCCAGTGAAGCATTATTCTGTCTTGTCGGTGAAGCATTGATTGGTTCTACCGATGGAGGAGTATTCCCAACATTTAGATCAGCTTTTCTAATCCATTGTTTTGAGAATTCTTTCTTAACCTCTTCAACATTTTCTTTCCCTTTCAAGCTAGTACTTTTGTTCTCTGTCAATGATCCTCTACTTCTACAGAATTTTGCAATATGCCCAATCTTGTTACATGCATAACAAGTCACATTATTTTTCTAAATAGCTTTGCCATAACCTATGTTGGTTTGTGTTCTACATTTATTAGATAGGTGTCCAAATATTCCACAAATATAACATCTCACATTCATTCTACAATTTTCAGAGTTGTGCCCAACTTTGTTACATTTTGAACATTGACCGATGGGTGTGTTGATATTCTGATAACTTCTATATCTACATTGATTTTCTCTATGCACATACTTATTACAGTTAAAGCATTTTCCATTGAATTTATAAGCATTAGGTTGTCTTACCGATTTGTTGTGATCCTAAGTGTTTGCAGTACCAGATCTCTCTCCTGCTTCAAAGCCAATTCCACAAGCATCACCATTAGGTTTCTAAATCTTCAATAAGTCACCAAGCTCTTCTAAGATTTTCTTGAGTTTTTCTTTGTGCTGATTTGCACTATCTAGTTCTCTTTGTAAGATCTCTTTTTGTCTCATCAGTTCATTGGAGTCATTCTGTGTATGCATCAGATCTGTCTTCAATAGGTCATTTTCATAGCTAAGTCTTGTGTTCTCATTTGTTGCATCACTTATTCTTTTGGTCAATTCTTCTTCATTCTTTTTCCTATCTTTAGTTTCTTTGCAGAGTCTCATGGTCATATCTTGCATCTCATTCTTTATTGTTATGTTCTCTAGTTTTAGCTTTCTTATCTCATCATTAAGTAAATCCTTTTCATCATTCTCATTCTACAACTTTTCACATAATTCTCTTCTCTTGATTCTTGCAATGGTAAAATTCTCTTGAAGTGCCTGAATGATATCATGAGCTACCTTTGGATCATCTTCAAGTTTGATGTTTTTCAATTTTTCTGCATCATAGTCTGAGAGAGTTGCTTCTAGTTGCTTCATCAGATTTTCCATCTTTATCGGTGTCAAGATCTTCCTCAAGCTATTAGGCTTCTAAAAATAGAGGACCAAGCTTTGATACCAATTGTTAGGATTCCCACAAATACTGAGAAGGGGGAGTGAATCAGTATCTGACCGGTGATTAGAATTTCTCAACTTAAAACATGCAGAACATATTATAACAGTGTACCGGTATGCAAGAAATAATGCAATAAATAGAAATGAAAGTAACCACATAAGAAACACACCATAACACAATATTTTAACGAGGAAACCCGGTGTGGGAAAAACCTTGGTGGGATTTGTGACCCACAATATTCACTTACTGGCCAATAAGGGAATATTACTTACAAGAGGGGCCTGCACATGCAAGAAGGCCAAGTGCCTAGAGCTCACTACTCAAATGGGAAGTCTCACTGACATACAATATGGATTATACAAATCCAATAACTTGTACTAATTTACAATAGCATCTTCAATGCCAGATTCAGTACCAGTTTCTGCTCTATTCTTTACATATACCCCTTAACCTATATTTCGCATAATAGGTCTTCCTTATTACTTTTCTCCATTACCTTACCAAATGTCTATAATGATCTCTCATATATAAGAGTCATTTTACAACTTGCCAAGTCGGCTTACAAAGTTTTTACAATAATAAACAAAATATAATATATCAAAAATCATGTCAGCCTCTGTGCCGGTATGCTTCCTTTTTCTGCCAGTATCGGTGGTCTAAGTGCCAGTGTAAAGTGTGATCTGTTGATGCCGGTGTAATGCCTTGCCGATGCCATAGGATTGTAAGGTTTCCATCAATGACAAAACCTTCAATCACCTTCAATGTCTCATTGGAGTGTGCATATGCCAACATTCTTGCCTATGCAGCATATAGGAACTATAAGGTCTATCAAATGGATGTTAAATGTGCATTTTTGGATGGTGAACGTGAAGAAGAGGTATACATTGATCAACTTGATTTTTTTTCATTGATAGATGATAAGTATATGGTTTGTAGGTTAAATAAATCATTATATGGATTGAAATAAGCTCCTAGAGCTTGGTATGAAAGGTTGGATAAATATATTTTGAAGCTTGGTTTTACTAAAGGCAGTGGTGACAGTAATTTATATTTCAAAATTACTAATGATGATATTCTGATTATTGAAGTATTTGTTGATGATGTCATTTTTGGAGGAGAAGATAAATTGTGCATGGAATTTGCTAACAACATGAAGAATGAATTGGAAATGTCCATGATTGGTGAAATAAAAGTTTTCTTAGGTTTGCAGATTACTCGAATTGACAAAGGCATCTTTATCTATCAAACACTGTATCTAAGGGAATTGTTGAAGAATTTTGGTATGGATAATTCCAAACTAGTAAGTACTCCTATGGTGACAAATGAGAAATTATCTATCAAAGATACATCTACATTGGTAAATTCAACAAGGTATAGGTTTATGATTGGTGGCTTGTTATATCTAACTTAAACTAGACTAGATATTATGAATGCAATGAGTATTGTTTCAAGATATCAAAGTAATCCTAAAGAAAATCATGAATGTGCAGTAAAGAGGATATTCTTGTATTTGTAAGGCACAACTGAATATGGCTTATGGTATTCTAGAGATGATTACTTAATTGTATGTGCATATATAGATTTAGATTGGGCAAGAGATACTGATGATAGGAAGAGCACTTCTGGTGGATCTTTCTTTCTTGGAATGAAACTGGTTTCATGGATCAACAATAAATAGTCATGTATTTCTTTATCTATTGCAGAACCTAATATATTGCAGCAGTAACTAATTGTACACAAGTTTTATGGATGAAGAAAATATTGAAGGATATCATGGTAAATTATAGTGTACCGGTAGGTATCCACTGTTATAACTTTGTAGCTATTGACATGTCTAAGAATCCAGTATTTCACTCTAAGTCTAAGAACATATCAATAAAGTATAACTTTCTAAAGGACAAGGTAGAAGAAAAGGAAGTCAACTTGGTTTATGTGAACACTAAAGAACAGATTGTAGATATATTCACTAAACTGCTATCTAAAGAATCAGTTGAGTATTTGAGAGATAGGTTAGGGGTTTCTGCCCCTCCGGTAGAGACTTGATTGATGCGGTTTGACATCAGTTTGACATACATTATCAGAGATACTATTCATTCTAGCACTGATGAGTGTTGCTACTACTCAGGGGGAGATGTCAACTTTGAGATTCATAGAATTTTGATATCTATGTCATATCTCTGGCATTGATGTCAAAGGGGGAGAGATATTGATGTGGAAAAGAAAACTTAAGGAGTTACTTTTTAGAGCTATACAAATACTGTGACCAAATTTTTTTTTTTTAAATGCTTGAATTCATCAAAATTCTAATGATAATTCAACATTTGGTTTTCATGTAGAAGGAACTGGCAATGAAATTTATGTTTTTTGAGAAAAAGTGCTTGCTTTCGTCAAAACTCCAATGACCACAAGAATTACTTAAAAAAAAGAGAGAGAAAGTCATATGATAAACATTAATCCTGCCTATTCGTCCCGTCGACCTTTGGCTTCCACAAAAAAATTGGACATTACAAGGAGGGAAATAGTTCTGGATTGGGGTGCTGCCAAGATCTAGTTGAATAAAAAAGGTAGGGTAATCAACCAATTCATTCACAGGATGTTTTTTTGAAGAAACAATTGTTATGTTTGTGACAATGTGTAAAATTTGCTTGTTGTAGTGATGAAATTGTTTGAATTTTACATAGGAGGTTTTTTAGGAATCCCATAGATACTAAGAGGGGGTGGTGAATCAGTATCTAACTGGTATTTAATATTTCTTAAGTTAAAACATGCAAAACATAATATAATAGTGTACCGGTATGCAAGAAATAATGCAATAAACATAATCAAGAACATCCACATGAAAAACACACCATAACACAAGGTTTTAATGAGGAAACCCGGTGTGGGAAAAACCTCGGTGGGATTTGTGACACACAATATTCACTCACTGGCCAATAAGAGAATATTACTTACAATAGGGGCCTGCACATGCAGGAGGGCCAACTGCCTAGAGCTCACTGCTCAATGGGAAGTCTCACTGACTTACAATGAGGATTATACAAATCCAATATCTTGTACTACTTTACAATAGCATCTATAATGCCTGATCCAATACCAGTTGCTGCTCTACTTCTTACACAAACCCTTAGCCTATATTTTGCATAATAGGTTTGCCTAATATTTTTCCTCACTCCTTACCAAATGTCTACAATGATCGCTTTTATATATAAGAGTCATTTTACAATTTGCCAAGTCGGCTTACATAGTTTTTACAATAATAAACAAGATATAATATAACAAGATCCTGTCAGCCTCTATGCTGGTATACTTCTTTTCTTTGTGCTGGTGTTGGTGTCCTGAGTGCCAGTGTAGAGTGTGATCTGCTGATGTCGGTATAATGCCTTTGTCAGTGCCATATGATTACAAGGTTGCCATCAATGACAAAACCTTAAATCACATACAATGTCTCATTGGAGTGTGCATATGCCAACAATCTCCCCCTTTGACATTGATGGCAACACTCATGAGAAATTTCAAAATGTATCCAAAAATGTAAAGTCCAAAAATGTGTGTGCTCCCCCTGAGCATATGATTCCTGTGATATTGAATTTTCTCATCCCACTACTCCCCCTTTCGCATCAATGACAAATGTTGTCAAGATGTCAGTAGAGTTTGTAGTTTCAACCTTGTAATTGGGTGGTTACAATTTGAAAAAGATCTCACAAAATCAGGTTTATACTATCCATAAACTTCTTGCTATCCTTTATTGTTATCTCTATTCTCTTAACTGTAATGGTGAGATGCTACAAATGCTTTGCCGGTGTTTTTTGTCCTTGTATTAGTGCTTTAGATACTTCCTTCCGTAGTGATGCTAGATAGTCCGATCTTGGACTTAGTTTTGATCTCAAATGTTTTTCCTTATTCACTATTTTTTCTCTCTCTTTCCAATTTAAGTAAATCTTCTTCAAAATTTGTTATCTTCTCCTAAAAAACTGATAGTGTATCAGGTGAGTTAACAAAATTATCTACAAGTTTATTGATCTCATCCTATACCTTGCTCATATTTTTGTCTATATCTACAGTCAAAAAGTTTGTCTTACAGGTGTCTTTGTACAGCGTTTTGTACTCTTTCAATAAATTACACAATTCTGATAGAAGTGTGTCAAAATCTCTGTTACACTTCTTTATTTGCTCATCAAAGAATTTCTGTTTTTCAATTTCTACTTTATCTTTCAATGACTCTTCCTTTATTTTCTCAATGTTTTCTGTGATATATTTACACAATGTATCAAGTTGTCCCAAAGAATCTTTATTGTCTATATTACAGTTAGGAGCAATTACCTTCAAGATTGGTATGGTATCATCAATTGCCTTGTAAGCTTGTGAGCTGCAGTCTGTTATCTTTTTGATTGAATCTAATAGTACCTCAGTCACATTAGTTGATCTGAAGCCTGATGATGAACCAACAATCTGAGTACCGGTGGAAATAACCAAGCTTGTATTGACCTTTGGTAGGTCTATTTGTGTCTGCATTTCTTTAAGCAATGGTTTTTCTAATTCTCTAGTTGTTGGTCACACTGTTTCCTCATGTTCCTGTTCTTATTGTTGTTGTTCCTGTTTTGGAGCCTTTTGCTCTATTTTTTGCATTGTCTCAATCTAAGTTTCTACCTTTTTCTCTTTATCTTCTGCCAGTTTCTCCTGTGTGTTTTCAGTTTGCTCAGCTACTAGAGCCTCACTAACCATGTCAGTCTTATCAGCTGTATCTTTGTCTACCACTATGTTGATCTTTGGAGTATCAACATCCATAGTATATAAGACTTCAGGATTAGTATTACCATCCTCTACATCCATATTCTCAGTTGTCGGTTGATCTTCTATAGCTATTGTTTTTACTGGTGGAGTAATCAAAGGAGGTGGGGGTAAGTTGTCTCTAACCTTGATACTAGGTGGTTAACCAACTTTACCTTTACCCTTGTCTCTATCTTTCTAATAAAATTTTTTGGGTTTGGGGTTCTTGTATTCTTCTTGTTTTTGTTTTTCAACTAAGAATATATCCCATCCATTTTTTGTTTCCTTAGTCACCTCATTAATTCTTCCAACCATTAAAGAAATGTGTCGGTGTGCAGTACAAAATATTGACCGGTTGGCTTGAGCAATTAGGTCATCAATTTCTTTGGGTGAGTTTACCAGATAAACAACAAGTAGCTTTTCAATCTTTATTTTCTTGTCCAGTTCTATTACTACTTGTCTTCTTACTTCTAGTCTCTTAAATAGTTCATCTGGAATTTCATTTACTACTTCCATCAAAAACTTCTTATACATATCCATATGCAATATAACACTATTTTCAACTTGTTCTTTTTCATCATCTATTAAAGTATCATATATTTTCTCTATATTTTTCAATTTACCTTCCTCTATAATTTCATTCAACAGTATATCAAGAGGGGCCAAGTCTTTGTTTGTCCTCTTCTTCTTTTTGGGTGTCAATTTCTTCTTCTTTGGTGTAGCCTTTCTTACCAGAGATCTAACTTCTTGTTGTTTTTGTCTTGTCCTCCTGGTTGAGTGTGTGGTTGCCGATGAGGGATCTCTTTTCCTTACAACTCTTTTGAAAGTTGCAGGTATGTCACTCCCTGAGGAAGTACCTACCGGTGATAGGTGAGTTTCAGGTTGTGGAGCTGCTAACTCATCCTCTATTATACTGGTTTTCTTCAACACATCTTCTTTGATGGCCTTTGCTTGTCTAGAACCTTTCCTTACAACTACCTCAACTTTTTTCACTCTTTTCTTTGATTGTATTTGGCTTTCAATAGTTTCTGCACTACCAAATATTTCTTCCTTAGGTTCTCTAGGGCTTCTAGAAGTGCTTTAGCATATATTTCAATTATGTGATCATCTGTTTCATAGCCCATCTCGGTTACCCAAAC
This sequence comes from Cryptomeria japonica, assembly GCF_030272615.1. Taxonomy (NCBI): domain Eukaryota; kingdom Viridiplantae; phylum Streptophyta; class Pinopsida; order Cupressales; family Cupressaceae; genus Cryptomeria; species Cryptomeria japonica. The sequence continues at coordinate 727,508,742 of NC_081414.1, forward strand.
TGTCCTAGGGATGACTGCTTCCATCCAGATTTCATCCTTCTTGATTACAAAGCATATTTCATCTTTGTATTTGTTGACAATCTTTTGTGATAACCTGATTCTTTTCTTCATTTTGGCCTTTAATGCTTGAAATAAGTCATGAATATTATTTTCTTTATTTTCTCCCATGTTATTGAATAGTTATGTTAACTGTTTACCTACCTGTATATCATAACCAAGTTCTTTGTAGCCTATACCAGGAACCTATTTTGTTATATGTAGCATCAGACATACTAACAGATTTCCAAACCTAAAAGTTCCTTTCTTGTCCTTCTTAATCTTTCCAAGGTTGTCAATTAATTCATCTTTTAACCACTCACATATATCAATCTTTGCATTTTCTGTGACCATATCATAAGCACTCTTAATGCATAAACTTGAAACTGAATTGAGTCTATTTGCATGAATAGCTTTATACCCTAATATCATGCTGATAAATCTCACATTAATGTCTATAACATCATTAACTCTTAGGGACCTTTTGTCAAAAGTTGCACCAGTTAGGTTTGTAACTAGGTCATTGGATACCTTCTTGGTTTTATCTGGCCTTTTACCGATGGTCGGTAACCCTATGACAACTTTCACAGCTTCCTTAGTGATTTTTTGGACTGCATCTAACCAAAAAAATTCACCATGTACCCTACTTAAGACTATCCTAATCACATCCTTGGGGAGTTCAGGAATGCTAAGGATCTTTGTAAATCCTAGGGTTTCAATGATCTTGTGTTCATCTTTTACATTGCTAGTTTTATCACATATCATAGTTTTAAACATAGTTTTAATCTCTTCATCTCCTAGTTCCTCAATGTTGTAGTGGATGTAAATTCTGGTGTCTTCACCATAAACAACTCCCTTGGGAATTTGAGAAAAAGCACCTAAGGTATCATCTTTCTTTGCTACCTCAAGAACTAATTGAAATACGGGCCTAGGTCTTTTTATCACTTCGATAATAGTAGGGTTTTTTATATATTCAATTGCAGAGGTGGATGCCATGATTAAATACCTTTTACTGCCTTTAGGATGGATGAATGCTTGGAGAGTTCTTGCCTCTTGCTCGAAATGCCTTAGCTCAGAATCTTGGCACTCTTTGTAGGTTTTAAATCTTGGTGAAATGGAATGGAGCCAAAACCTCAATTTTATAGTGTCTTTTTGCCATCTACCACATTAAATGCATGTCGGTTAAGTATTCTCTTAACATTGTCTGTCGGTAAAAAGTAGTTTTCAACTTCTAACCGAGGGAATAATAGCACATGTTCCATTAGATTGCCAAACCCTCAAGGAAACTTTCTTCAATTAGATGAAGAACTTCCTGGTGATGGAGCACTGCTTTGTCCTTCCAGTGAAGCATCACTCTGTCCTTCTGGTGAAGCATTGGTTTGTTCTACCGGTGGAGGAGTATTCCCAATATTTAGATCAGCTTTTCTAATCCATTATTTTGAGAATTCTTGCTTAACCTCTTCAACTTTTTCTTTACCTTTCAAGCTAGAACTTTTGTTGTTTACCGGTGTTCCTTTACTTCTACAGAATTTTGCAATATGCCCAATCTTGTTACATGCATAACAAGTTACATTATTCTTCTAAATAGCTTTCCCATAACCTATGTCAGTTTGTGTTTTGCATTGATTAGATAAATGTTCAAATCTTCCACAAACATAACATCTCACATCCATTCTGCAATTTTCAGAGTTGTGACCAACTTTGTTGTATTTAGAACATTGACTGGTGGGTGTGTTGATATTCTAATAATTTCTAGATCTACATTCATTTTCTCTATGACCATACTTATTATAGTTAAAGAATTTTCCATTGAATTTATAAGAATTAGGTTGTCTTACCGGTTTGCTGTGATCCTAAGTATTTGCAATATCGGAGCTTTCACCAACTTCAAAGCCAATTCCAGAAGTGTCACCTTTAGGTTTTTGATTCTTCAGCAAGGTGCCCAGTTCCTTTGAGCTTTTCTTGAATTTTTCTTTATGTTGATTTGCAATTTCTAGTTCTCTTTCTAAGACTTCTTTTTGTATCATCAGTTCATTTGATTCATTCAGACTATGCATCAAATCTGTCTTCAACATGTCATTTTCATAGCTAAGTCTTGTGTTCTCATTTGCTACATCACTTAGTCTTCTGGTCAATTCTTCTTCATTCTTCTTCCTATCCTCAATCTCTTTGCAAAATCTCATAGTCATATCCTGCATCTCATTCTTTGTTGTCATGTTCTCTTGTTTCAACTTGCTTATCATATCATTAAGTGATTCCTTTTCATCATTCTCATTTTGCAATTTTTCACAAAGTTCTCATCTCTTATTTCTTGCTACAATAAAATTTTCTTGAAGTGCCTAAATGATATCTTGAGCTACCCTTAAATCATCTTCTAGTTTGATATTTTTCAATTTCTCTGCATCATAGTCTATAAGAGCTCCTTCAAGTTGCTTCATCAGATTCTCCATCTTTACCAGTGTCAAGATCTTCCTCAAGTTGTTAGGCTTCTGAAAATAGAGGACCAAGCGCTGATACCAATTATTATGAATCCCACAGATACTGAAAGGGGGGGGTGAATTAGTATCTAACTGGTATTTAATATTTCTTGAATTAAAACATGCAAAACATAATATAATAGTGTACTCGTATGCAAGAAATAATGCAATAAATAGAATCAAGAACATCCACATGAAAAACACACCATAACACAAGGTTTTAATGAGGAAACCTGGTGTGGGAAAAACCTCAGTGGGATTTGTGACCCACAATATTCACTTACTGGCCAATAAGAGAATATTACTTACAACAGGGGCCTGCACATGCAAGAAGGCCAACAGCCTAGAGCTCACTACTCAATGGGAAGTCTCACTAACTTACAATGAGGATTATATAAATCCAATATCTTGTACTACTTTACAATAGAATCTATAATGCCTGATCCAGTACCAGTTGCTGCTCTGCTTCTTACATAAACCCTTAGCCTATATTTCGCATAATAGGTCTGCCTAATATTTTTCCTCACTCCTTACCAAATGTCTACAATGATCTCCTTTATATAGAAGACTCATTTTACAATTTTCCAAGTCAGCTTACAAAGTTTTTAAAATAATAAACAAGATATAATATAACAAGATCATGTCAGCCTCTGTGCCGGTATACTTCTTTTCTTTGTGTCAATGTCAGTGTCCTGAGTGTCGGTGTAGAGTGTGATCTACTGATGCCAGTATAATTCCTTTGCCAGTGCCATAGGATTGCAAGTTTGCCATCAATGACAAAACCTTAAATCACATACAATGTCTCATTGGAGTGTGCATATGCCAACAAGGTTGCATTTGTCTTGGTTGATGATCAAGTTGTATCCTTCTTATAATGAATTATACTGCTCATAATTTTTTTCCCTAGCTCATATTCATTGTCTAGTACAAAAAAAGATAAATAAGATTGAATTAGATGGTTGATCGAATAAAATGATCAATTATCCTCTTTATAGGCATAACCTCTTTCTTGTCTTCCTTTCTCCTTGAGTGATGTACCCTTATGATAGCCAACTTGCTTTAACAAAAAAAATATTTTATCCCTTCTCCTTGAGCGATGTACCCTTATGATAGTTGACTTAGCTTTTGATATGTTTTATATTTATTAAAAAGACTAGAATTTTCAATAGTTGTGCTTGAATACGATTCTCCTTTTAGATCCATGTCAGCCTTCATTTCCTTTTAATTGGCATCGAGTTCTTTCAATGGTCATCATGGTCTTTGAAGGTCAAAGTGGAGTCGATTTTGATCTTTTTTATTCAACACTTCTTTTGTGGGTGTGCCCTCCTTGATCCTAGGTGGCACTGACATTATCCATATGCTTGTCAGTGTTTTGGAAGGGAGGATAATTGTACCATGATAGGAAAGTGGTATACAATGGAATCTGAGAGGTATAAGGTTATGAGGTGTGGGTTAGGATAAGATACAGAGGTAAGTGATGAAGGATGTAATGGTGAAAGAGTAAGTTAGGATATGTTAGGGGTTTGGAAGGTAGGAAAGTGAAGGGGGGAGATAAAAGGATGTGAAGGATGGAATGGGGTTAGGTAGGTGAAGTAAAATTAAATGTGTATGAGGTTAAGGTTTAGGATAGGATGTAGGAAAGTGAAGGAGGTTAAGAGAGGGGATATCAAAGGTAGATGAAAGGTAATAATGATAGTAAGTGAGGTAAAGGTTATGAGGTGTGGGTTATAAAATAGGGTGTAGGAAATGGAAGGAAGGGTCATCCATGTCATAGTGCTTCAAGAGGAGCACATTCACATGAGGGACAAGAAGAGTCGTATCACTTTGAGATTTTTTACCAAGATGAGTAGCCCAAGTATGGACCTCAAATCTTACAAGCCTTATAGATTTGATAGGTGTGATACAAGATAGGTTTTTAGCCACAATAGAGACACCTCATGAGGATCCACTTGTAGTACAGGAGCATATACTTGCAACTTGGGGGCTTATTAGGAGTTCACCTTAAATTTAGTAAATACACATAGAGGACATAGAATATTGATGAATACACATTACCTAGCCTCATCATGCATAAATAAAAGAGGTATAGACTATAGAAAGCACATATCATGAGCCAAAGGATCATATTCAAGAGTTTCTTCATCTCCAATCCTCTATATTTTTCAGATCCACAAATGGGGTTGAAGAGAAGTCTTGGTTACTTAGCTTGGACTTATGCTTTGGGTTTCATCTATATGTGAGCAACCTAAAGGCATAATTTGCAATGCAAATTTTGAGAAGACTTGCTTCCACCTTGTCGTACTGGGAGGATAAAATGCACCAACTCACATTGGAAACCCTCTCATGTGATACCATTTTGGAGTGCTTCAAAGGGTTTTCTATTTCAAAATATTTTTCACAGGGATGCATAGATGAGTTTCACAATTTACATAATAAGGTTTCATAGTGGCTCAACATGAGAGTTAGTATTTGGAGTTCTTGTAGTTTCTAGATTACATTCAAGACAAGTTACTTGTCAATTATTTCATTAGGGGTGGAAAGCCCAAAATTTCAATTTTCCTACACATGGACAATCCAAATGACTTTAGGATTGTTATGGAAAAGTATCTTATGGAAAGAGTGCCCACAAGGTTTTAGACAAAGAGTGCCCACAAGGTTTTAGAGTAGGTGGACACCATCCTAGGATGTCAAATTAGATAGTTGATATGTGGGTCTTTACCCTCCCAACCACTCAACATATACCACCATAGGTCTTTACCCTCCCAAACACCCAAAGCTCAAATGAAGATTCACTACTGCAACACTCACTTTTTGTGACATTCTGAAGCACTTAGGACAATCACTCCTTTCATGGTCATTCTTCTTCACAACACTCTCTAACATTAATTATTATGATAGTGTACCTCCTTAAACCTTCCACCAACACCAAACTCAATACCAAACTCTTTCCCAATCTCGCTAATGGACTAACTCAACTCATTGTGAAATTGTGACAGTCAATGCAAGGTTTTGGATAGTAGTTAGGATCTTCCAATTATGGTGGGGCCTAGCCAACATAGGGTTATATAAGAGGCACATTTTATGTATATGTTAGTATCGGACAGAGAGTGTCCACAAGGTTTTAGAGTAGGTGGACACCATCTTAGGATGTGATAGTAGATAGTTGATATGTGGGTCTTTATCCTCCCAACCACTCAACATATACCACCATGGGTCCTTACCCTCCCAACCACCCAAAGGTCAAAGGAAGATTCACTACTGCAACACTCACTTTTTGTGATAGTCTCAAGAACTTAGGATACTCACTCCTTTAATGGTCATTCTTCTTCACAATACTCTCTAACATTAATTATGATGATAGTGTACCTCCTTAAACCTTCCACCAACACCAAACTCAATACCAAACTCTTTCCCAATCTCACTAATGGACTAGAAGGAATGAATAGAGTTTCAACCAAACTCTTTCCCAATCTCGACTAATCTAGACTTGTAACAGACCTTATCAATTTTCTTCTTTTTCATAAAGATCTTGAAGATGATGCTCACTATTTAATATCATTAACTATGCTCTTAATTTGACTACATCCTACATTGTTCACAATAGCCATAGATCGTCATCTTCACACAATAATGACATTTTATCAAATAGACTATCATTATTCATCTTGTATGTTCTCTAAACTTGGGCATTAAGGTTGTGCTATGCATTATCACATGACTATTTTTTCTTGTTCTTAGGGTTTCCTATTTCTCTAAACATGACTAGGATTTTTCACTATGTTGACTACCACCTTTAATGGACTTCCATCATGAAGACTTATTACTATTTCCCTCTTTGACTATCACAAGATGACTAAATTTTTTGCATACGTGACTAGATCTATTCGTGTGAGTTCTCTTCATAATATTGGTAATTGTCATACTTTGATCATAAGGATACCACCTTACCTCTTTATGTCTTGACATGATTCTTTGTTCACATAGTTATATTTCTGTCATAAAACCTTGTTGCCTCATACCATTTGGATGATAAAAAAACTTCTACAAGCTCCAATGCCTTTGTCCTTGAACTATCTTGGACTACATAACTACCAACTTGGCATTGTTCCCATATTCTTGTGGTGAATTTCTTTGTTATCGTTGGACATACTTGCTATGATTTGTATTATTGATCTTTGTTTTTCATTTATATTAAACTTCTTTTGATTGGATCCACTTTCTCCTAGATCTCAACTCTCACCCTTTGATAATTTCTTTGCCAAAAAGAGATCTCAAAATCTATCATTGGACTGTCTTTTGATGTTGTGACTACTCTAAGATTCATGCTTATATTCTTGTGTTCCTAAGAATAACATATTCTGCATTATTGGTTCTTTATACAAACCTATATCTTTTATCATTGGCAATGGTTTGCATAAATTCATAGGAATTCAAGGCCAAGAACAAATCTCTACTCCCTGGTGTCAATGAAATCCCTCTAAGCATGTCTTTTCTTCATCTCTAAAACTTTTCTTTCCACCCTTGTTGCTTGTAGCACTTCAAACCTATCCATTAGGCATGAACTTTTAATCTCTATGTTTGGCTATTATAAAACTTATATTTGGATTGTAACATTTTCCGCTCCATCTATTTTTGATCATCTTCCCATTGTTCTACCTATTGTCTTCTACCTAATGGTTGACATCTATGTGGTTTCTATGACTATTAACCCTTTGGGGTTGTCATCATATCTCTGCAAATATCTTATTTTGGCCCTCCTTATATAATATTCACAAATTATGATCTCTCCTAAGTAATTAATCATGATTATATATTTATCAATAAACAATCTAAATTGAATAAAAATACTTTTTCCTTTGCAATGTAAGTTGTTGGCTTTGGGTTGAAATCCTACCTCAATCTCTGATCTTGGTTGAAAATGCTTCTTAACTTGCTCTCTGAATTATCATTGAATCTTTGGGTCTCCCCTTCATATGCATGATTCTTCACATGTGTCGTGCCCAAACTTTAGGGCACAAAAATGGAACAACAAAAAATTTTTTGATGTCATAATCTCGCTATAAATCCTAATATATAACAACTTTATTAAAGGTTTGTCTTATCTAGGATGTAACTATATTTACTTCTAAGGTTGGATAAATTAACCAACTCGAGCGAGAGACTTGTTTGGTGGGGATTAATTAGCATCGTGGATTAGTTAGCTAGCTCAATTACCTAAGACAAGTTGTCGCTAATTAAATCAAGGGATAATTGATTATCTTGATGTATTACATCATTCCAAATCCATATAAGGATAATGCTATTAATTAATTGATGCACATGCGAAATTATTATATACATCCAACCGACGAGGGTTCGAATTACTACAATGTCATTTGCCCACTAAAACTGACAATAAGCTAAGGCCAATTCTAATTTTCCCTAAATCCCTTGATTTTGACAATTAAATTTCAATCCGACCAAAATCGGTCTCAAGGGCTTAAGGTTCATAAATTTACAAATTCCTCCTTTTTAAATTTTCCTAACGTCCAATTATATGGGGGGGTAAGTCCATTGATTAATTAAATATATTGCTGGATTAAACGTATAGTTTATCCCACTATAGTAATCCTTTATTATTAACCCCCTTGAATTTAACTATATTAAAATTTAAATTTCTAAGGAATGGAAACATATAATAATTCAATTATTAATTTAACCCCTATTATATATATATTAAAATCAAAGTTTAAAATTCCATAATATTTCAATTATTAACTTAACCCCAAATATATATTAAAATCTAAGTTTAAAATTCAAATTTAGACCTCCCATATATATATATATATATATATATATATTATTAAAATGCTAACCCTAACCCGAAATTGGGTTAGGGTTGCATTCTTATATATTACTCTTGTTTTATTTTATTCATCATTTTATACCCTAACCCGAAATGGGTTAGGGTTTATTAAACCCCTTTATTTTATTGTTTGTCCCCCTTTTTTTTTGTGGTTTGGAGATCGCAGGTACGGCGAAGCTAGGGCACGGCGGAGGGTGGCAAGCGGAGTTTTTTTTTTTGTAGAGGGGGGAAATGAGAGGAGGAGGTGGCGTGGGGCTCTCCCGATCGCCACTGTGTTTATACACAGTGACGGCGGTGCCGTCCACTGTGTATAAGCACAGTGGCGGCCGCGGACCGTCCACTGTGCTTACACATAGTGGCGGCACCCTCCGTGCCGTCCACTGTGGGTAAGCACAGTGGCGCGGCCCGAGTGCCACCCACTGTGTTTACACACAGTGGCTCAACTTTACCATGCCGTCCACTGTGGGTAAACATAGTGGCGCGGCCCGAGAGCCGTCCACTGTGTTTACACACAGTGGTTCGGCCAGTGTTATTATTACTCCCTTTTTTTTTTTTCATTTAAATATTTCGTGGGGGTAAAAATTATGTGATGAGTTTTTTTGAATGTCAAATGTATATTATGTATATTATATTTATATATATATATATATATATATACAAACGGTGCACAATATCATTTATGAATATGAAAATATTTTCTTCTACAGGCATCCACAGAGTATATTTTTAGATGCAGAATATATATATATATATATATATATATATATATATATATATATATTAAGAAGTTTATTCTGCATTATATTTTAAACACAGCAGTATATAATCTTTTATATATTCTGTAACAGGGATGCACAAGTTCAGAATGTATCTTTTATTTCGTTGTTACAGGGGTATGCACATACAGGAAGCTTATATATATATTTATATATATATATATATAGGTATATATTTTCAATATATATACTTATATACCTATAGATATATATAATTATATGTTGGAATAATAGGGCTAAAAACCCTTATATTGATTTGAGATTTTAACCATTTACATTCTGTTTTTAGTCTTCTAACAGCATTTAGAATAGGTCTATTTTCTTCTTCCTTTTATTTTAACTTTCTACAGAAATAAAACAATTCTGGTTCTCCCTTTTTTTTTTAACAGTCATAAAATAACAGAATTTAAACTATGCAAGTAAATAGGGAGTCCTAATGCATTTTTCTTTTCCTTTCTTTAACATTGCAGTAAATAAACTAGTGAATAGACCAGATTTAAATGTAGGCTATAGCAAACACATTTAGACATCAAAATATAATAAAAGTTACATTGCTTTCCAGAATGATAAGTTACAATAGCCCAAATAAAAAAATGGTAAATAATCTAACAGTCTCCTTTTTTTTTTCTAATCTTTACACAGCAAATAAAGAATACATTTATTTAAACAGGAAGAAAATCAACTTAAGCCCTATATTTACATATGCAGTTTCTCTTTTCCCCTTTTTTTTTACAAATCATAAGGTTACATTTCTTTCTTTGCTTTTCTGCATTTAATGGAAATCTGAAATCTGAACAAAACTCTGCAACAACACAATCTGCAACTCCTAGTCTATTTCCAAGCCACCTGCAAGTAAAATTTAGGACTGTGACCATGGGATGCTCACCTCCCAGCCTAGGCTTACAAGAAGCCACCCCCGAGCTAGGAGAATTAAGACCTAGACGAAGTAACAACCAAGCAATACAACACAACAATAGGGCAACCACACAAACATATACTTTCCCATCCCAAGCTACACTACCACCACATTTGTGGTGATCAATCTACGGGTGGAAGTGGACCAAGTACCATTGGGGAGACTGCAGCCAAAATATAACACAAGCCACCTCATGGCAACACAAAATACTCAACAGAATTCATCCCACACACCTTATGCCCCCCCAAAGGCTCAAGCCATTTCTCTCCCCTTATGACCCCCAAATGCATACACAAGGCTATGCAGCAAGGGTCACAAAGGACACCCTTGAGATCACTCTCCTTAAGGAGAGCCTCTCACCCAAGGCTGTCATGCTTCTTCCACCCCAAGATCATCCTACTCTCCCAAGAGTAAGAGATCTTGGACACTCCCAAAAACAAGAACACAAACAAGAAAAAACAAACATACAAATGAAACCTACTCATTATTTTCTTCAACAACAATTTACATAAACACTTTCTTTACTAGCATTTCTTTCCCTCAACAAAACAACATAACTAACAAGAACAACATAACAAGAGGAGATTAAAAAACCAACCTTATTCTGCCAATAGGTATGCTAAATTTAGTTGGAGATGAGCTGCCCAATCCACACAACTTTCTGCAATTCTTTGGCCCCCAAATTCCTCTATTCCTAAAACTGGTTTTCTCCTTCCAAGTTTTTCCAAAAATCTCCAAGGATGGAGAGTGGGTGATTTTCTCACTAAGCTTCCATTCTTAGCCTAAGAAGGCCTCTCTCACTCCTTCCAACCTCTTGGATAGAGTGAGAGATCTCCCATTGGATTGGTCTTCCCTAGGTCTTACACACTCCCTAACCTAGGTGTCTAGAGAAGGGAAATGGAATGGGGAAGAGGGATTACTATCCCCAAGAAGGTTCTCCTACCAAGGAGGGCACTCCTATAGATGGAATTCGTCCATCTTGGGAAAACCACTTTTTTGGGTGGTTAAACAAGTCCTAAGGGAAAGACACATGGCCAATTTTGGCCTTCACCCATAGGTACCCCATGAGGCCTAATAGAAAAGCTCTAAAATTGACTCTAGGAGTTGATTTGACCTTCAGAAAGTCCACCTGAAGATAACCTACGGGTCAACTCTGAGTTGACCTTCCTTGTGGCTCACTACCCTAGATTTCTTGGTTCCTTCAAGGATAATTAGGAGATATAACAATTAACAAAAATAAAACTTTTAAAAAGGGTGATATGACAACTTGCCAACACAACATACTACATAGGTGTCAAGTGACACTACAAAATAATTCCACATCACAATACACACATGGCAATTGTCCCTTAAACAAATTAAACAATCTAATAAATACAAATTACACTCATGCAACATTTTACATTTACGAATAAAATACAGTACATACGGGGTGTTGTCTGTCCAAATAGACAACCCCTGGTTTTACTAACGCACATTGGCCTAGGCTTGATTCTCCATAATATTTCCATGGTCACATGGATAATTTCCTGCACATCTTAATTTAAACATTAGTACTTCCCAAATAACCTCATATAATATATAACACCAAATCAGAATACAATACATTCATTCCACAAAGGCTCGTCATTATAAAATATGATTTATCACAAATCAAAGCAATTTATTATATTCCTCAAAATTTGATCCATCTACAAGATATGCAAATATTTTTCTAACATTATAACAAATTCTGAAATTCAAATAATAACCCGCATCATCACAATATTACCCTAATCTAGAACCATATAATATTCTATCATCCACAAGGCATAGAAATGAAGCATCCATATATATCAATGTTACCAAAATCGCGGAACCATGAAAAGTTCTATATCCATAGTGTGTCAAAACTAGCATCCAAAATAGTTCCAAAATGAAAATAACTGAAGAGATAGGATGGGTCAGGGTAGGGCCTCACAACATGGTTAAGATTATTTCCATTTTTGTGGCTTCTTTGGTGGTGCAGTAGGCGTATAAGGGTTTACATGCAACGGTTTTTTAGTAGTTAAACTCATTTTCACAATAAAGAAGCCCAAACAGGAAGAAAATTTGACATGAACATAAAGATACCCTGAATGCCACGTGAAATGAATATGATGATTATGGATTTTAATAACATCCACAAGGCCAAAGCAGCCCATGGGACCCACAAACAACACACACCCTATAAAATTAGGGTATTATGACTTTAAACAACATGTAACCTCTTCTCAAGATCTGCTCTTCTTCAATGAATTTTAATTAGCAAACTTATCAATTTTTTGAGTTTTGTTTCATCAAAAGGTGTGTTTAAATTATTTATTTTCAAAATGTCTTCATAAATGGCACAAATGTCACTATATGTTGAGCATTTCATGACAAATTATCGCTCTCCTTCTCTACTTCTCTAGTGTTACAGAATAGGCACATTCTTTTATCCCATTCTTCTTTAGGCACATAATGGATATAAATGATGGAAGAAGGAGATACGTGGGGGGGAAAGAGTTTTAGGATGTAGGCAGTAGAAGGGGTTGGATTTAGGATATGTTGGGGACTAAAGTGGAGTGGGAGGTATAAGGGGGTAATGAAAGGGTAATGGGGTAGGGTGGTAGGTTAGGATAGGGATAGGGCATGGGTAGGCTGGGATGGGGGTATGTGATAAGATGGAAAGGATAGGTTAATAGGTGTGTGGTAGAGGTAAGCTTAGGGAAATAAAGGAAGTAATACTTATGGGATGTGGGTTAAAATAGGTGATTTTAGGAGAATAATGGGGTGAAGGGGTAGGTATTGTGGAGGGGAGTGTGAGATATAAGATGTGAGGGGAAGGGAGATACTAGGATATAATAGGGGTAGGGGTAAGGTGGAAAGGAAGTTAGTTGAGGGAGGTGAGGGTGTAAGATGGAAGGGTTAGTTTAAGTTAAGATATGAAGGAGGTTAAGGCATGGGGTATGAAAGGTTGTTAAAGGATAGAGGATAGGAAGGTAGGTGATTTAGAAGGTATGGTAAATGGAAGTGAAGAGTGTTAGGGGAGGTGGAAATGGGAGGAAATAGAGATGGGAGTGATTGGGCTTGGGCACCCATTGATAGGATCGACAAAAGTGGAAGGGATTATGCCTTGGCTGGGCAAAAGGAATGTTAAACCTCACTTCATTTCAAAGAGAAATACTTGGCTAGCTCCTGAGCAACTATGAACAAAAGGTTAACAACAAAGACTCAACAACAACCAACTAAGATAAGACAACTAACCTAGAAAGCAAAAAAGTGTGTTTTGGTGAAGAAACATGATGTGAGAAGTTTGATGCAGAGGAAATGGTAGAAATTAGTATTTCATATTAGGACAACAACCACATTGATTAGGCAAGTCAAATAGGGTCTCTCCAATGTGTAGGATACACAAGGGGAGCATTAGTCATGTAAGTATGCATGAGAATGAGAATGGATATTTACTTTCCTTTTAGACTAACTTGTATATATGACTCTCTATAACTTGGGTCTATGACCAACTTGGGACTATGAATCTCAATGGGCATATTACCTACTCTAAATCACCACAAAGCCAGTAGATATATTTTGAGATGAAAAAAAATAGTTAAATGGTTTTGGTTCAATTTGCATAATTTCTATGTTCAATTAATTTAATTTGGTATATTATGCTGAAGCGTGATTTCATAACTAACATTTCAACTTCTATATGACTAGTTCTATAGCCTGATTTTTTTGCCTATGAAGAAAGACTATGTTAGACAATATCAGCGAACAACAAAATAAGGAGACAATTGCTAGATTGTGGTCTAACTGGAAAAGAAAAGGTGATGGAAGATGTTATTGTTGTTGATGTTTGTAGCTATGAAAGAATTCCTTCTATGGCCCGATATACCTAATATAATTATCTAATTGGCCTATCAGCCTTAGACAATCATAGATCTAAAAGTATATGTTTATAACTACATATTGATTTAAAATGTGCGACTTATATAAGAAATATAATTTGGTTAGTTAGTGGTTTGTTAAGTGGTGCCCAAACTTAGTATGCCTCCTCTGTGTATAATTCATGTTCCTTCATAAAGGGCCAACTCTTGGTGAAAGGGTACATCACATATATATGCATAAGGTTCGATCTCATTTAGGAAATAGAAGAAAAGGAAAATCGTCTACATCAATAGGATGTGCATTGACATCTACAACTCATGCATTATCTATGCAAATCTCCTTCTTATATTGCAAAACAAACATAATATATGTGCAAGGTGAGTAATGTGTAGAGTTGTGCAAACAAGATCATATGCATATGAGAAGAAGCAAATGGTATATTATCTGAAGTGCAGATTGAATGCATATCATTGTGGGCAGATTAATCAGTGATTACATTGTAGTGTTATTTGAGGAGAAGTCTAAATCAACTACCTTATACATTCGGCTTCTTATAGCAGTTCATTTTGCATCTCCTTCAGTATAAAGTAACTAGATCCATCTATAAGCAATTCACATTGGTCTTTGTACTTGATCATTGTAACAATATCTTGGTGTTCATATTTAAATATATATTTTAGAGATATAATTTTCATGCTCAGGGGATATAATAACAATATATCATCTATGGTTGGGAGGGAAAAAATGATGTGAATCATTGCCCATGGTTAATCGAGCACACCCTATTGTTATTGTGCATGGTCATCTTCTTGGGTTCCTAGTATTGTAAGAAAATCAACATGGTATTAGAGAAGGTTCTTGAAGAGCCATTGCCACAGTTAGTGCATCCCCTCTATCTTGAGGAGGAGCTTGAGCTTAAGAGTGGAAAGAAATGACAGAGAATAGAGATCATCTTGAGTTTGAGTAGAGAGATTCTTGAATTAGGTTATGATTGAGGATGATGCCAAGAATAATGAGAAGGAAGTTGGGGCTGCTTCTTTCCAACTAGACTTTGATGATTCTCTTCATAGAAGTGACATTTCTATCTTCAACCTAGGAAACTTTGTAGCTTTGCATCTATCAATGGCAACTAAATAAAAAAAGATTAAGACCTTTATTGGATGATAGGACCAAACTGATCAGATAAGTCTTCTCCCTACTACCACATTTATTTGATAATAAATGGTGCATTGGTTATGCTCATGTTAGTTGTCTAATTGTATGTATTGGACTAATGTTTGCCTTCCTGTTCATGAGACTAGAACTGCCCATGTGTAATGTTATGTTCTGTAGCCCTTAGCTATGATTACATACAATTTAAGGCATCTAATTTATTATTATCAATTTTTGAGCTATGTTATTACAAGTGTATGTGTGATATCAGGGGACACTTGAAAACCTTAGTAGTTAAGGCTTGACTGTTGTTATACTACTTGCAAGGGTTGTAAGTTTATCCAAAGCGAGATGGAGCTTGGATAATGAGATAAGTATTTTTTGGTTATTATCTCTTGAGTATTACTTTTATTTTCTTGTAGTAGTCAGCCTCTTATCAGTATTCTTATATGTACAATAAAATTTTTGTTTTTCTTTTTCTTTGACCTTCTGTCATGCCCAAAATTTAGGGCAAAAACGGAACAAATTTTTTTTTTAAAAGATACTAAATTTAATTAACAAGCACACTCTTGCGACAAGCGTTAACGAAAATTTCATTAATAAATTCGAGCTCATTCTGAAACGAACGAAGCATCGACAATCAGTTATAATTTAATTGCGGAAAAACCTACTGGTTTAAATTCTATCTCCAAAAGGTATTTAATTTATAGTTTTATTAAATTAATCATACTAAAAATATTAGGGGAGATATTTCAAGATTTATTTCCCACTATGACTATAAAGTCTTAGTAATTTTAATTAATTTCTCCTTTACGATTTTTTTTTTAAATCAATATTGAGAACATGTAAAATGCACATATATACATATAGATTATGCATATATTTTGAATATCCATAATTTAATTTCTTAAATCAATTAAACTAAAAAAAACATACATATATATTCATATATATATTCCCATATATATATATATGGAAACATATATATTATTATATATATATTCTACATATATTCCAATATTTTAATCCTAATCTCCTAAATCCATTTCAACTTGCTAAAAATTACCACTTAATTTCCTCAACCCTAATTAGGGTTCTAAATTCCTATTTAACCATTACCTAAACCCCAAATACATATTATTTTTTTTTATATTTAAAAAAAAACTAAACTTCCCTAGCCCCTATCGGGCTAGGGTTTAACCCATTCTTTTTTTTTAACAAGTGAAGATTTCATGCCGGGCCGAAGAGTTAACAAGCGGCCATGATTACCAAGCTTGCCGGTCGCTGGGGTTTCAAGTGGAGGCTGGCCGCGCGCACCACTGTGTGAGCTCACAGTGGCGCCGCGGCACCACTGTGTGCCCACACAGTGGGCGCCGCTAGCGGCTCCCCACTGTGTGGCCACACAGTGGCGGCCATGGTTGTCCACTGTGTGCCCACACAGTGGGTGCCGCAAGCGGCTCCACTGTGTGTGCACACAGTGGGCGCCGCGCGGTCGTCCACTGTGCGTACACACAGTGGAGTCCGCGGGGGCCCCAAACATATATTTTTTTTTTTAAATTTTCTTTTAAAATTTACAATAACATTTATTAATATATATATATATATATAAATATATAAATATATATATTTATATATATATATGTATATATATATTTATATATGTGGTATTTTCATAAATTGATAAGCATAGATAAAAAGATAAATTTAAATTCTAAATAAAACTTATATATAATTTAAAAGAGAATTATTACAAGCAAAATTTTAAGCTAATAAAAATAAAGGAAAAGATAACCTTAAGTTAAATAAAAAAAAATTTAATTATATATATATATATATATATATATATATATATATATATTTATATATTAATTTAAATGCATCGATAAAACAAGCTTCTAAATCAATGTTTAACAAAAACAAATACAATTTAAAGTATTTCACAAGATACATTATACGATTCTTTTTTTTTTGTAATAAGAAATCCATTAACATGCTTTTTTTTTTAAATAGATTATTCACCTAAAACAACTTCCCTTTCCATCTAAAATACTTATAAAGCTTTCAGCTTAAATAAACTTCTATTTGACTTAATTAAAATATAGGTAAAAATCTAAATGAAATCAGACTTTTTATTTCTTTCATAAAACAAGAAGCTTTGCATGCATTACTAATTTGCTTTTCTTTTTCAATTATTCTAGGAGTAAAATCAAGTCTTTTCTCTTTCTGTAAAACATTTCTACTATATACTACCAAATTTACAGCAATGTTTACTCTGAACAGTCACAACAATAAAACTTCAAATCTATTATTACAAAATTACGACTTGCTTCTCCTTTCTTTTGAATTGAGGCATTTATTCACAACAACTTTAAAACAACATCTGCAATTGAATTCAAAAATCTTCAAATTCCATCTTCTGAATAACTTTCATGAATTTCTATCCTCTTTCCTCTGGATTTCCTGCATAATAGAAAACACAAAACTGACCACGGAGTGCTCACCTCCCAGCCTAGGCTAACTGGTAGCCACCCCCGAGCTCGGAGAACCAATTCCTAGACGGGTACAAACAGGCAAACACAAAGAAACACAAAGCATACAAATATTTCAGACACATTCCCAACCTGGCTTTCACAGCACCACACTCTGGTGGTGAACATTTTCAAAGGGTGGTAGTGGACCAAATACCCTGAGGAGAATCTGCAAGTATGTAATAACAAGAAGCCACCTCATGGCACAAATAACATATCAAAATCTCAACCCCATAATTCCTTATGCCCCCCAAAGGCATTCTAGCCTTATAACCCTCCTTATGACCCCCATTGCACAAACAGGCCATGCAGCAAGGGTCACACAAAGATCCCTTGTGATCGCTCTCTAAAGAGAGTCTCTCACTCGAGGGTTGTCACTGCTACCACCCTCAAGATCCTCTTCCCTCCCAAGAGAAAGAGGGATCTTGAGAAAACTCCCAAAACACATTCATTCATAAAACAAAATCAAAAGATTTTCAAAAAATTCGTTTTCAAGATTACAGATTTTCTTATTCAACAACTTTCAGAAAGAAACAAAAACAGGTCATTAAAAGTAAAAATGAAACCAACCTTAATCTGCCCAAAGGTTATACTGATATCTGAAGAAGAGCTGCCCAATCCACAATTCTTTATTTTCCTTAATCAATTTCTTTATCCCATAACATTATTTTCCAAATTTTCTTCTGTCTCCAAAAATGGAGAGTGGGTGATTAACCAGCTATTCCCAAAAATCTTCCTTAAGAAGCTCACTCTCTGAGTTCTCACAGGATTCTAAAAAAATCAAAAAAAAGAAGAAAGAAAGCAAAAATGCAAAAAGACTTTCCTTCCAAGAGGGAAAATCTGGATTTGATTTCACTTCAATTTTCAATTTTCGCTCAACTCAAAAAAACCAATTTTTAAAGCGTTAAAAAGATCATAATAAAGTAGAAACTTGCCTAAAATTACCCCTAACCCCTAGGTATACCTTATGGGCTTCAGGAAACCCTAATAAACTACCCCTAGGTGTTCATTTAACCCATTTTAAACCCCTCTGAAGTTTATTTTCGGGTCAAACATAAGTTGACCACACCAAATATTATATTCTCAAAATATCTTATTGACAACACATTATTTTATTTAAAATTAATAGTAATTAACACTTTCCCATCAAGAGACAAGATAAAATGTTAAAATTTAAATCCACACATGTGTCAAGTGACACTAATAAAATACTTTTACAAAAATAAACATGAAATTGTCTCTTGAGGTTTTTACACAATAAATTTAAATAACACATAACACACATGCAGCATATACTGATACGAATAAAATACAACACAAACGGGGTGTTGTCTCTCCAAATAGACAAACCCTGGCTTTACGAACATACATAAGTCTAGGTTTGATTCTCCGTAATTTTCCATGGTCACATGGTAAATTTCCTGCGCATCTCAATTTACACATTAGTACTCCCAAATATTCATATAAAATATAATTCAATAATATAACAATGCACATCATTACTTGCATACAATTTTCATCTGCACAGATTGAATACATCTTTTGTCAAGCAAATTCACATAAGCAATTTTCATCCCAATTCACATAAACTAAACATACATCATAGTTCTATATTCAAAGTAAAGTCCTGCAAATTCATTAACGACATCTATCATTGCAATATCATTCTATCTAATAATCATGTAGTGTTCTATCTCATAAAGCATGTAAGTAAAACATCAATTCATAGCAATGTTATCCAATATCCTGAAGTCATAAAAGTTCTAAATCTCAAAATGCATCAAAACAAAGTATCCATAGTAGTCTAAAATATAAAATCCACTGAATGTCAAACTGAGTCGAGGTGAGGCCTCACACCTTCAGTGATGGGTTTTGCAGAAAATGAAGAACGACACATTATGAATGTTGCTGGGGCATTTGTAGAAGTAATGGAAACATGGAGGATAAAAAAACAAAGGCAAGACAAGAGGGTTCTCCTAGTAAGATGGAGTGGACTTCTAAGGGTATGCTTCTGTGACAAACGGAGTAGCCAGATATTCTGCTTAAATTGACTTTCGAGGATCTTGTTTATATTGTTTAGAGGGAATGGACCATGTCAAGATGGTTTCTCTAGTGATCAACAGTTAGAGGACTCTATGATTTATGGATGGCATCCCATGTGTGTAGGCTGGAAGTTTTTATGTTGTCACCTAGGTCGTGATATTCCTGGATAGATGGATACTTGGTGAACTTGGGATTCACCAAGAGTGATGTAGACTCCAAACTTTACATAAAGGTTGTTGATGGCAAGGCATTGATTTTAGCTCTTTATGTTGATGACTTATTTCTCACTGTAGCAGAGAAGTTCATCATTCAGTGTCAGAGGGAGTTAGCCTCTAAATTTGAGATGAAGGATCTTGGCCTTATGTACTACCTCCTAGACTGAAAGTTTGGTAGAAGACTGCATGATATCTTCTTGAGTGAGGGGAAGTACACTATAGACATCCTAAAGAGGTTTGGCATGATGGACTATAAGTCTATGTCTACGCTGATGGATATAATTATAGAGAACTTGAGTGAGTCAGCTTCTAATTTAGATCTGGTAGTGTAGACACCTAAAATTGTCCAATCTAATTAAATAAATATCTTTATTTATTTAATTACTTTAGCCTGATTCTTCTCTTAATTGAATGAATCTTTATTTATTTAATTAATTCATTTATCCTCTTCTAGCCTTATTTCTCATTTAAATAAATACATTTATTTATTTAAATTACCCTTTTCGTAAATTAAATAAATATTTTATTTATTTAATTATCCCACTTCTTCTATTAATTAAATAAATCTTTATTTATTTAACTAATTCATTAACCTTTTCTACCTATGACACATCATTCATCTCTTAATTCATACACTACCTACCCTTTCATTATTTTATTATTTCTTCTACCTACCCTCTAATCATAGCCGATCATTTATCTTTTACACCTCTCAATCTTATCCCTCCATTTCTTATAGTGTCTTCTATATAAGGAGATACTTCCTTCATTATCAGACCCTAAGCAATCTAATCAGTCTATGCATCCTATCAATGGACTACACTCTTTCATATGTGATCAAGCCTACTTGCAACCACATTTCCGTTCTTTGTTGAGCTCTTGTGCATATAAAATCTGAGAGTAAATATATCAAGCAAGATCAATGGAGATAGGAAGAATGGAGATTCAAACCCTATTGGACATGTGATGGTATAATCTTTGTGATTTCATTTGATTTGCATTGTCTTAGGTAATCTTCATATGTTATGGTGGATCTTTGTTGTTGTTAGGCTAGGGTTTTATGGTTGAATTCATTTAGTCTTTCAATATTGTTATTGTTGTTATCCATTTTCACCATAAACATTTTGGCATGCCCAGTGGGACTCTTGTCCCTTTTGCATTTAACATCTTTTGTTGCAGATTTTGTGTTTTAAAGTTGCAGATCTGACATTTCTGACAACATTTTGATATTTTTGCATCTGTGTACTTTCGGATCGCATTTTTGGTTTTCTATCATGTCTGTAACATCTGGAATCATGTTTGCATCCTTGATAGTATTTTATTTTTTTGTAGATTCCAGGAAATGCATCTGTGTTCCCTAGTCACGTCTGTGAAGTCTTCAGGCGTGTCTACATCCAGAAGCTGCATCTATGTTCTGGAACCATGTCTATGTCGCATCTAAGCACATTTGCGAAATTGTATAGCATTTGTGTTTTTGATAACCGTGTATGTGTGTAGTTGTTTCATTTTGGGTTTCTTTGATTTGGTTTTGCATCTTTCGAATTTCAGATCTGGTTTATTTTTGAGCTAACATCTTTACATCTAGCTAACGAAATTGGTATAGCTTGTCTTGAAAGCAAAATCATTTTTTCAAAGGCCCCTATTTCACAAAGTCTTTTGGATTTAAAATTTACCTAACTTGTGTGCTTGCAGGAAGGGGTGATCATTTGAAACAATCCAAACTACTAATAGATCTTTGTTGCAAGACCTTGGCAAGGGTTTTTGATCTTTATTGTGTGCCTTGTTTTCATAGACTAGCAAACACTTCAATTAGTGCACTAAAATTGAACCATTGTCTTTTGTGTCTTGAGTAATAGGCTCTTTTTATTTAATCTTTAGAGGGCCTATCTCCCCGTGTGGTCATTAGGACTACTAGTGAGGAGAGAATGACCCAAGTGATAGCAAAAGAAAAGATACCTTCTTCCAAACCACTATAAATAACTGTATTTATGGTGAAAACTATGGATAACGTGTGTTGATTAGTTCATACTAACACTATGTCTCCCCATAAACCCATTTGATCAGTTGTAGGGCGTAACCCCTACCAGCTAGGAGCCTTCTGTATTTATAGAGTTGAAAGTGTCGCATGTATGGCCACAGGACCGGATTCCCTTACTATCACCTTTTTGTTTTAGAAGTCAAAATCCTTCTAGTTGTTGGGGCAGGAGGTCGGACCTCTCATAGCGGCCCACACACATACAGTTCTTAGTAGAGATACAAAGTTTTCCATGAGGAGTTTTCATGGAGACTAATGCTTGGCTGCCCCGAGAAGTGAGTGCCGAGGGTGGATCCAGTGGGGTCAAGAATCTAAGTATCCACTTTGAATAGCGTAGTCTCGAGGGAAACTCCATGTGGGATCAACAACTATTGTCTTGGCTAGCCATAAGAATTGTTCTTGACTTATTTTTAACATTCAAACATTCAAGACCAAACATCAAAATATTGTGTTTGTTGTGTGTTCAAGTGTATGCAAAACAATTTTACATCAAACAACATGCTTTTTTGAGTCATTTTGAGTCTTAAACACTTGCAAACATTGAGTCTTCATCAACATTGTGTCCTCTTGTCATGAAAAATAGTCAAAGATTCAGATTTGGTCACAACAAGCAACTTCACAGATTGGAAAAATTGCACAAAGTTTGTAGAAACACGTATGTGTTTGATAGAATAGCTTTTGTGTCATCTAACCGCATCTGTGAAGGGTAGAAACACGTCTATGTCTTTGGAGCAACATTGTATTTACAACATCTCAGAAATGCGTCTGTGTCTGGCAGAATGGCGTTTGTGTCATTTAAATGCATCTGTGTCATTTAAACGTGTCTGTGAAGTATACAGGCACGTCTGTGTTTAGGATTAAAAACTTTCATAATTCAACAAACAAGAACAGTCAGTTTCAAACTTATTGAGCTTCCTAAGTTATCTCTCTCTGTTTTTCATCTAGTATTCAACCTGTCTTTGGGTCTCACAAAGCCCATTATTGCTGCACACCTTGCATTACATTCACATTTGTCTAAACTTGAGTCAAAAGGTCACTTGCTTGTCCTCATCATACTTTGTCAACACACTACATACAAGAACATTTTGCTAAGTGGTCCCTCATCAAGGTCTATCACCTTTTGTTCTCATTTGGTCTTACTTAGAGTCAAGGTCAACTTACCTCATCAAGAGAAACTATCCTCTCTTTGGAAGCCACATCTACTCTACTACATACATACTTGGTCTTACACTTTGGACATTGCCAGTAAACTTCAGATTCATTTACATTCCATCCAACTCTTGGTCTTCCATACTCTTTCCATTTTCATCTAGTCTCACACATCTTGGCCAATACCTAGTTCATGGTTGAAACCCATTCCCAAAAATCTAGAAGAGAAACTAAAGAGGCTCAAGAGTCCACAAACATGAGTGTCTATGAGTATGACAATGATGTCTTTTTCAATTTTGATCATAACACATTACCTAACATGGATGCCTATAGAAACATTCCAAATGTTGAGAACATGGACACTACAAACAACAATGATACACACAATGACAATATGGACAAATTTTCAGTACATTCAATAGAAGTGGAAGACTCCATTATGGATCCCCATTTCAATAGATTGGTTGAGGAAATAATGAGGAGAGATAGACAATATTTCTTACAAATGATGGCACAAAGTGGAGCCAAGATACCTCATGATTTTGACATGTCTCAAATAATGGAAAATTGACCTTTGCAACAAACTCACTCCAACATGGATCAAAGGAGGCCTAATAGTGGAGGAAATAGAGGACCACATCTTGTGCCTGAATCACCATCATCTTTGTTTCAAAAACCAAAGGTCCCATACACACATGGTCAAGCATATGATACTCACCTTTGCAAACCATTATGGAAGTCTTATGTAGAAAAATATGCTCAATCACATACCAATGCCAAGGATCAACCACCAAAGCAATTGGATATTCAAAGGCATGCTCAAAATTTGGACACAAGGAAA
Organism: Cryptomeria japonica; assembly: GCF_030272615.1. NCBI lineage: Eukaryota > Viridiplantae > Streptophyta > Pinopsida > Cupressales > Cupressaceae > Cryptomeria > Cryptomeria japonica. The sequence continues at coordinate 727,532,646 of NC_081414.1, forward strand.
CCCCATGTCAAATTTGGGGGCAACACACTAGAACAAACTCATGACATGTCCATAGAGTATGGTATACATGGACAAAGCAGATATTTCAGTCCTCATCATGACTCTATACCAAGTGGTCCATACACGCAGCATCACTATAGACCTCCTCCATATGAACATGTGTATGATCAATATCATCTATATATGCAACATGCTCCTTCTCCACCTGATGGTCTAGGCATGGGGTATTGTCCAAGAAGTCAGTCTCCACCTAAGAACAATTTGGAATAGAAAATCAAGAACTTGCAAAAGAAAATGGAGGACATAAATACACCGAAGCCAATTTACACAATGAGAGACATATGTCCTTATCCATTTCACAAGAGCATTCCAATGCCTCCTTTTCCTACACACTTTGTGACACCTAAGTTTGATAAGTATAGAGGCAAAGGGGATCCCAAGGCACATATAAGACAGTTTTTCACAGCTTGCATTGAGGTAGTAGCAGAAGAGACATATTTGATGAGATTATTCCCACAAAGCTTAGGAGATCAAGCTATGGAATGGTTCTCCCAACTCCCACCTGGAATTAAGTCTTGGGCTGATCTAGTAGAGGCATTTATTCAACATTTCTCATACAACATAGAGATAGACATATCAATCACTACTTTGTGCAATACCAAAAAAAGGGATGGAGAATCTTTTTCATGATTTTTGCAAAGATGGAGAAATCTAGCTAGCGGATGTTCTTGTGAAATTCCACAAAAACAAATGGTAGAGATGTTCACTCAAAGTGTTAACAAAGACATTGGTTATGACCTAAGAAAAGCTTGTTTGTCCACCTTCAAGGATTTCATTGAAAAAGGCTTAGAAACTGAGAAGGTCGTAATTGAACAAGGAGTCATTAAGATATTCAAGGAAAACAAAGACGACTTTAAAGGAACAGACAATCCAAGATTTTGGAATAAAAAAAAGAACACAGTCAATGATAGTGTTGTTGATGCCAATACAGTACGACCAAAAATCATTTTTTCTGGATCAAGTTCTACAAACAATCAAGTGAATACTCAAACAACTTCAAAGTCACGAAGGAAGTACACTCCATTGGGAGAACCAATTGAGTTAGTTTTCAAGAAGCTAGTGGCAAACAAAGTAATCACTATTCCAGATTTTCCTCCATATGAACCAAAGGTTAAACCAAATTGGTGGAATAATGATGAGTATTGTGAATTTCATAAAAGCAAGGGACATAAAACAGGAAATTGTCATTGACTGAAGAACATCATACAAGACCTTATTGATAGAGGTGACATTGAGATTGAAGGACACTCATCCAATCAAGAACATGAGATGTTTAAGGAACCCTTCCCAAAACATGACAAGGGAAAAGCTAAGGCCACAGATGACCAAACCAACTATACCAGAGTATCTTATAACTATGATTCAACTATCAATCACATTTCAATGGATAATTATGTCTCTACCATTATCATCAAGGACAAAACACCTGAGAATTCTACCCAAAGACCCAAGATTGTCCTAAAAGGAATTGGATCTTCTTCTAAACCTACCTCTGAATGTAATGTTACAACTCATCGAGGTAAATTCACTTTACAAGGTCCTCCAACTAAAAAAACTGCTTCTTCATCAACCAAAGATCAGTATGACCTTGTAGAACAGTTAGGGAAGACACCCGTGCTTATCTCCATCCTTGAGCTTTTACACATATCTCCCGCACATAAAGCCATTCTTGACAAAACTTTGAGAGACACTTCCATCCCTACTAATTTGAATGTGGACCAGTTTCAAGCTATGGTGGGATACCTTTCCATTCCACACTCCCTTACATTCACAGAAGATGATGACACCTCCGTCAGTCAGCCACATAATGCACCTTTACACTTTGAAGCCTTCATACACAAACATCGAATAAAACAAGTCTTGATAGATGGAGGAGCAGGTCTAAACATTTGTACATTGACCATTATTAAACAATTGGGATATTCAGATAAAGTTGTAAATTCTACAAACAAAATTACCATCAAGGCATATGATGATGAAGAGTGTTCATCCAAAGGCACAATCACCTTGCCTCTCAGAGTTGAGCCAGTTACAAAGGATGTGGTTTGTCAAGTCCTAGATCTTGATCTCACATACAATATATTGCTAGGATGTCCATGGATTCATGAGATGAGCATAGTCCCATCTACATATTATCGATGTATCAAGTTCCCTCATAATGGAGTTGAAGTGACCGTCAAATCTGACCCAAATCCATTCATATATTGCAACAATATATAAACTAGATCAGAAATAACAATCCTAGTCAATCGAGATGCTATTCCTTCATTAGCATATGTGGATCCCAAATCATTAAAAGCTTCTACATCAAAGCAAATAGAGCTAAAAGAAAAGTTCAAGATTAAAGACATGGGATGTGGTGAGTATATCTTTCATGTTGATCAATTCCCACTATCTCCTAAGAGATTTAGTCAACAGGAACAATCTACAAATAATTTTCAATGCCAAAGAATTGGGTGTGAACCACCTAGTGTTGTGGCTACTAAGTCTGAATGCAAATCTCCTTCAGTGGTACAAGCATCTCTTGATATCAATAGTCCTAAGAGTGGTTCCAACAAATAATCTATTGAGCATATCACCAACCCTCTTGAGAACTCACCTAGCCTTACCATTTCATCCGCTCATTCCATTTCCACTCCACTTCTAGACTTGGATCAACAAGAATTACAAAATCCCTTACAAACTGGGGATGAAAAATCAAGCTATGAACAAAAAAAACTAAAAGTCAAAAATAAAGAAAAGTCCTTTAGTCCAAATCAAAATCAAAAGCTATTGGACTCTGAAAAAATTAAGGTCAAGGATAAAAATCCTATGAAGCAAAAGGAACAAGAGTTGATCTCCCCTAATACCAAATAAGTGGGGGCAAAAGTTCTAAAATGCTAATTCAAAAAGAATACTTGTTGATCCTAAGTCTCCATCATGATATCCTAATTTCACTTCTTTTTGGAATCACAAGCCTTCATCACTCATTCACTTGTTCTACACATCCTTTCCCATTTGGTGATACATCATGGACCTTTAATGGAGCTTCCTCGAGGGACTTTGTTGTTAAGGATACCCAATTTTCTTTAGGTGATACGCATATGGGCCTATGTAGTCCACACATTAGTAATTTTATCTTAGTTCCTTTATCAAGGAAGACAGTCACTCAAGCTACACATCACTCAGTCAAGGAACAATGCAGCTACAATCATAAGGTTAAGCCTCATACATTTGAGCTGGGTGACTTAGTTCTCAAGGAGAATCCCAAAAATTAGCAAAACAAAGAGAAGGGCAAGTTCGAACCAAATTGGCTTGGTCCTGTAGCGTCGTAAATTATATGCACTTGCTAGGGTGGTACAATTTCACACCTAGTTTAGCACCCGCCTTGGCGCATTTTGCATTTTGCATTGCATTTCCCCTTTAGCACTTAATTAATTAAATTAATTAGGTCTAAGGTTCTATTTTATCATCTCCCATATCATAAAGTTGGGCCCTTTTCATTAAAGTGTGCCCCTTTCATTTTATTCTTCCAATACATCATTTGATCAAAAACCCTAATTAGGTCCTATTTTGAACTTGGGGGCTTGATTTTGGGGGTCAAAACATCTCGAAATCACCTGTAACTTTGGGATTCTCTCTAAAATCATCATATCCGACAGCCCTGAAAATTTGGTGAAAAGTTGTTGGGACCATGGCGCCCGGAGAGGACCATGGCGCTCGGCGTGCACATGGTCCCAGACATTTTTCCCGAAATTTTAGGAGCGCGATCTAATCATAAAATAAAGCTTAACCCCAAGAAATTGGTGGGAGATTCAATCTCTACATCGGCCAAAAGTTGAAATTAAGACCTAGGGTTTCATATATAAAAGCTCTCTTTCTTGATTTGAAAGGATCCTAGTTTTGGTTTTCAAGGGCTTTCTATGCAGCGAAAGAGCAGATCTTTGAAGACTTCAATAGCATTCAACATCCATCCATCAAGCATTCATCAATTTCATTCATCCATTTAGGGCTTTGAAGACATTGAAGAGCAATAAGGGATCATCGACTGAAGATTGGCTTGTACCCCTCCCTTGGGGTTGGGTATGATTTCATGTTGTTTTCATGTCTTTGCATAAGCCTCATTCTATCATTTGTATTCATGCTTTAGATCACTTTACATCTTGATTTGGAGCATTTACATTATCATTTACAAGCAATTAGGGTTTACTTTCTAGATTGCTCTAGTTTGCTTACTTGCATTTTAGGATCTTGCACACACACACAAGGTTTGCACACACATTACTTTTTACAATACAACTTGGCTATTCATGGAGGTGGAAATCACCAAAGCGGGGGTTTGACTAAGGCAAAACCCTATATAGCCGCCTACAACCCTTTTCAGATATAAGTGCAGGTTTCAGGATTCGGACGACGCTGCAAGTTGCAGATCTGACGAAAGCAAACTGAGATGGAACAACACACCAAATTTCAAAGCAAAAGACCAGGACAGGGGCATGGGGCACCCTGGTCCTACCAGGATAGGGGCGCTGGGCACCCTGGTCCCTAGGACAGGGGCGCTGGGCGCCCTGGTCCTTCTGTCAGACAACAAGTTTCAGACAACTTTTCAAGTTGCAAAACATCAGTTTCAGGAGTAGTTTCAGGGGCAGAATCAAGACAGTGGCGCCCGCGCCCCCATCCTAAACATTTCCACTCAGATTCTAACTCTGGGTATGCATTTGTATTCTTGTCTTGTCCTTGTGTTTACAGCTTTGTATCACTTAATCTCAATCTTGCAATCTTGTTACTAGTTCATACTTGCACTCTAGGGCTAGTAGTTGAACTTGCATCATTTTATCTATCATTTGCAACAAGGGAATAGAAATCCTAATAGGTAGCCCATGGCTCTCTCTTCCACAAAAAGAAGTAGCCAATTGTGTGATACCTCTAGGCTCTTTCGTATTCCACAAGTGTGTGATTGAAAGTGAGATTAGGACATGTTTGCTTAGTGTCACTTTTTCCCCCACACATTTTGGTGAACCCGACGTGAACTCCAATCTTCTCTAATTCTGATTTATGTTTTCAAATTTGCGTGTTTATGCTATTTCAAATTCAAATTTGTATTTACAAGTTTTAATTTCTTGCAAGATTCAAAAATTTAGAGGAAATTTTTGCTAAAACCCAAAATTTTTCAATTCAAAGTTGAACTTGTGGATAGCTTAATTGGGATAAATAATTTCAAATCTGATTTAGGAACTCATTTGAATCATAAATTTCATTTTCTAAATCTACATTCTAAGTGCTTGCATTGGTTAAAATTGAACATTTCCTTCTATTTTGTATGTGTTATCATTTGAAAGAGGAAAATTGTTCTCATGATGCATTCATTTCATAGATGTGATAATGGGTTAGCTTCCCTTGTTTCAATTTTTCCTTCTCCTAAAGAACCTTCCCCCATCTATAACAACATTTTAGTTCCTAAAAGAGTTGCTACCAATCCCTTTGAGACTCACCCATGCTCTAAGGATGAAGACTTTAAGAGTGATCTTGACAATTCTCCCAAAATGTGCCCTTCCTATTTAGCTATCCTAGAGGAAGAGAATGATATCATAAACACCTTTCTTAATGTTACTTCACCTTCCCTACATCATGCCTCTCTAAGTGAAAAGGTATTTATGGACATTGACCTATTTTCCCCTAAAGTTGGTCCTTCCAATGGGGGCATGTTAGTGCAACAAGAGGTTATGAACACTTCTTTCAAAGATCTTCTTTCTAAGCATGAATCTTTGGAGAAATATGTTTATATTCCTCCCAAAAAACACTCCCTTCATGAGGATCCTTTTGTGCAAGAATATGACATGATCCCTACATTCCCTAGTGATGGCATTTCCTTTTCCAACAAAATTCCCACTAGAGATGATGAATTAATGATAAATGCTTACCCTTCTCCTAAAGTTTGTCTTACCCATAAGCATCCCTTAGAGAAAGAAGATGGAATAATAAGAAATTTCCTTAATTCTCTCTCCCCTAAAGATCATATGAACATATTTTGAGGAAAGAGGATGATTTTAACACATCTATTGATGCTCTCCCTCCTAAGGATGAGGAATTAATAAACAATGTTATCTCCTCTCCCAAAATTGACAATACTTCAAACATTCCTTTCAACCACTTCACTATTTGGGATGAACCATTAGAAGAAGGTGTAGATTATTCTCTTCCCCATGAGAGAACCCTAGCCAAAGGGGATGAAATCAAGATTGAAAAATCCTTTGATATTTTCTCACCTTCCTTGAATCTCAATCATTCTCCCTCTAAAAATAAAGCATCTCCCTCTCCTCAACTTGGTTCTACTCATAAGGAAACCCTAGTTCAAAGCAAGATGGTTAACATCTCTTTCAAAGATCTCCCTCTCAAAAGTGAGACTTTAGAGAGTGATGTTGATCCTTCTCCTAGAGATTTTATTCCCCATGTAGATCCTTTGATGATAGAGGATAATATGACCTTTCCTAGTATTACTCTGCCTACTGGAACATCAATGCCTACCCCTTGTCTCTCTCCTAAAATTGATTTAATCCGTGATAAGATTTTAGTACAAGAGAAGACTATCAATAATTCTTCCAACACTTTTGTTTATTCCTCTAAACCATCCTCAATCAATTTGATACATGTGAATGAAACACCTAACAAACCTCTCTTCACTATCCAAGGTGCTTGTCCTTCTCAAAATTCTCAACCTTTAAATAAGCCTATCTTAGTGGTTCAACGTGGTTATGCTAATGATTCTTTTTGCACTCCTAAGAAACCTATTATTACTGTGCAAGGAGGTTATTCTACTAAGAGCCCTTATGAGTATCCTAAGCAACTGACTAGAGAGAGTTATAATGCGGTAGCTCATACCTATAATACTAGAAATAATAGGCAGCCTAATCCTCCTCCTATTACTCCAGTTTCTCTTCCTAATCCTCAACCCATTCTTCCTCAAGCTCCGCATATTTCACAAGTTCTTGGTAAGGAATATGATCTCATAGAACAACTTAAAGCTACCCCTGCTAAGATATCCCTTTGGGATTTGATCCAAACTTCTTCCTCTCATCATGGAATGTTACAAGATGCCTTGAAAGATTTCAATGTTCCTCCACCTAATACATCTAGTAATATAGTGTCTTTGGTTAACTCTGTGATGAATCCTAAATCTCAAATTGTGTTTACTCAAGATGAGTTTCCTACTAGTGAAATTCAACATCAATATGATCCCTTGATGATTGTGGTTATCATAAATGACATTGCTATAAGATGAACACTGGTAGATAATGGTTCTGGCCTTAATGTGTGTAGCATTAATCTATTGCATAAGATGAATGTCGATACATCCCTTATTGAGCCTAACTCTCATCCCATTCAAGGCTTTGATAATGTGGCTAAGTCTTCATTAGGTATTATCACCTTACCCATCACAGTGGGACCTGTTACTTTGCCTACTCCTATCCATGTTATGTTAGGAAATGTAACATACAACTTGTTATTAGGGAGACCTTGGATTCACAGTATGCAAGCTGTCCCCTCTACATTGCATGGACAAGTTAAATTTATTTATAATAATAAGACATATACCTTGATAGGTGATACTAATTTTCAAGCCTGTTTGCAAACATCTACTTCCAAAGGGAGTTCTTCTAAGCCTTCCTCTTCTAGTGATGACTCGTTAAACAAGATACCTATGGATGAATCATTACCCTCTAATAATCAAAATTCTTTGGATGAGTCTGAAGTTCCTGAAGAAGATTCTTCTCAACTTGAATCTACACATGAAAAGGTTTTTGATCCTAAGAAGGTTCTCGCAGAAGACGATTGGCGATCTCTTGATTTTAATCCCACCTTTGTAGGTGAGTATAGGGTTCCTCCTAGAGAGCTTAAAGTTAAAAAGAAGGAAGAAACTAGAGATCAATTAGTCTTACCTGAACCTATGAGCAATAATTTTGTGGCCGCTTCTCAAACTTCTTCTCCTCACACCTTTAATTCTGAAGAATTTGATTCTTTGTCTTATGAAAAAGCACCTTTTCTTTCTGAAATGGCTAATCACTATGGTCGTGGTTTTCATATTTTGGCTAAGAGTGGCTATAGTGGAAATGGTTGTGGCACAAATGAACAAGGAATTAAAGTTCCTTTAGAACATAACATGCATGAATATTCATTTGGACTTTGATATAATCTTTCTAAGCCCACCAAAGCATCTAAAAGACCATCTCTCAATGTGAATGCTATATTTAGTGGTGATGATGATCTCACTTCAAATAAATCATCTTCTACTTCTATCAACTCTCATTCCCCTCATAAGGAAATCTTGGCGATGAACAAATCTCTTTATGAATCCCCTCAAATTTCTAAATCCACTTATGAATCTTTATCTCCTATTCATCATAAAGTCCTTTCCTCCAGGGATAAGGCTCTAATAAATTACACTCATCTCTCTTCTAAGATTTCTCGTAACTTTCCTTCTTCAATTTTTATCATTTTATACATGTTTTTGATCTCACTTATAGTTGAGCATTCAGCATGTCATATTCAAATACCTCATTCAATCTATCATGTCTTTAAATAACATTAATGGCTATTATGTTGCTCATCATTATGTGACATTGGTAGCTCATTTACTGGGGGCTCATTGTCATTCATGATGGTACAATTTCAAGTGCAATCATATTTTTGAAGCAACATAATAGCCTAATTTTTCTATGGGGTAATAGTGTGGAAATATTGATCATCTTTTCTTTAGAGTCCTCTTTTCCTAGATATGGGAGAAGATGTGTATTCTCTTTCTTATCCTACCCACTTCTTGTGAGGAGCATTTTACATACACTAATGTCTTGCTTGCATGAACTCATGTAGTACATTTTGTTTATGTCTAAATCTCTCCATAGAAGATTGTGTAAGTCCTTCTCATTGTCCTTATCCTTGGGAGGCAATGATCTTTCCTTATTTTTATCTAAGGATCCACTTTTTCCTATTTTGTGGATGGTGTGAACATTATTACTTGATGTTATTCCTTGTATGCATTTGTTGTTGTTTGTTCAAGGATTCTCTCTTACAAGAGGTGTAAGTCCTTGACTACAACCTCTTTTGCACTTGGTAAAATACATCCATAATTAATTCACTCTCCCAATTGCGTTAAAAAGAGTGTCATCCTTCATTAAGAATCACTTTCACCTTGCAAAAGAAGGAAGTATTGCATTCTTATTCTCTTCTTTAAAATGTTATATTTGTCTAAGACAATTCCTCTCTGGGATAGGTGTCTTTTGTACAAAGATCTCTTCTCCTCTAAGGATCTCCTTTACACATACTACAAGATATCCCTTTTCAACTATCTTATCCTTGCTTAAAGAGTGCAAAAATCTCTTCCTTGGATCTATGACATTGTTGCATTTTTGGGGTATCTTCTTTTGTGATGAAGGTAGGTATCCTTGTTCTACTTTACTTATGATATAAACATCACACCTTTTGAGCAATGGGTCATTCTCAGAACCAGAGCACAGACTCTTAGAGCGAGATGTCTCCATTCTTCTTTTATGCAAGGTGATTATTCTCGGAACTAGAGCACAGACTCTTAGAGTGAGATGTCACACTTTTGTACTATACATATACAGGTTGTAGCATACTCGGGCATAGACTCCTATGAGGTGCTTCTAGCCTCACTTACACACACATGCACAAGGTTGAGTGGAACTAGCGGCATAAGGCTAGACTTTCTCACTCTCCTCCCTTACATGGATCACCTAGACAGACTCTAGGGGCTAGTTTTCCATGTCCTTTTTTCCATGGATCACCTAGACAAGATCTAGGGGTGAGAAGTCCATGTTTTCTCTCTCACTATTCTTTTCATGGATCACCAATGTGTGTATTCATGCTTTTTTCCTTTCTTTTCTTCTCTTTGCATTTTGTTTCCATTTACATCCTTCATCTTGTGTTAGAGAACTCTCAAATCCTCACACTCTTTGTTGTGTTGGAATTGAGATTTAGTCCTCTTTCTTACCAAATGATTCTCCATTAGTTTTTGATCTCATATCAAATCTTCTTGTGAGCATTTGTCATCAATAGTCTTTAACAATTCGAAGTGGTAAACATGATACCCTTTTTCAACTCACTAAAATTAGCAAGCTGAAATAGAGGGGGCATATAGCTACCCTCGAATTTTCATCACCTTCCTTAGTAAGCATTAGGTGATTTTGTGATCTAACATGTGTTTTGTAGGGTGCGGTTCCTAACTGTGTACTGTAGATACCGTTGGGGGCTTCGTTCGACAGACTTATGGATATATCCTTTTTCAAATAATGTTTACTTTACTATACTTTAGCTTGCATATGCACGTAGTGTTCATATGACCGCTAAAGTGGGGGCTAAATGTAGCATCGTAAATTGTACGCACTTGCTAGGGTGGTACAATTTCACACCTAGTTTAGCACCCACCTTGGTACATTTTGCATTTTGCATTGCATTTCCCCTTTAGCATTTAATTAATTAAATTAATTAGGTCTAAGGTTCTATTTTATCATCTCCCATATCATAAAGTTGGGCCCTTTTCATTAAAGTGTGCCCCTTTCATTTTATTCTTCCAATACATCATTTAATCAAAAACCCTAATTAGGTCCTATTTTGAACTTGGGGGCTTGATTTTGGGGGTCAAAACATCTCGAAATCACTTGTAACTTCGGGATTCTCTCTAAAATCATCATATCCGATGGCCCTGAAAATTTGGTGAAAAGTTGTCGAGACCATGGTGCCCGGAGAGGCCCATGGCACCCGACGTGCACATGGTCCCGGACATTTTTCTCAAAATTTTAGGAGCATGATCTAATCATAAAATAAAGCTTAACCCCAAGAAATTGGCGGGAGATTCAATCTCTACATCGGCCAAAAGTTGAAATTAAGACCTAGGGTTTCATATATAAAAGCTCTCTTTCTTCATTTGAAAGGATCCTAATTTTGGTTTTCAAGGGCTTTCTATGCAGCGAAAGAGTAGATCTTTGAAGACTTCAACAACATTCAACATCCATCCATCAAGAATTCATCAATTTCATTCATCCATTTAGGGCTTTGAAGACATTGAAGAGCAATAAGGGATCACCGACTGAAGATTGGCTTGTACCCCTCCCTTGGGGTTGGGTATGATTTCATGTTGTTTTCATGTCTTTGCATAAGCCTCATTATATCATTTGTATTCATGCTTTAGATCACTTTGCATCTTGATTTGGAGCATTTACATTATCATTTACAAGCAATTAGGGTTTACTTTCTAGATTGCTCTAGTTTACTTACTTGCATTTTAGGATCTTGCACACACACAAGGTCTGCACACACATTACTTTTTACAATACAACTTGGCTATTTGTGGAAGTGGAAATCACCAAAGCGGGGGTTTGACTAAGGCAAAACCCTATATAGCCGCCTACAACCCTTTTTAGATATAAGTGCAGGTTTCGGGATTCGGGCGACGCCGCAAGTTGCAGATCCAATGGAAGCAGACTGAGATGGAACAACACACCAAATTTTAGAGCAAAAGACCAGGACAGGGGCGTGGGGCACCCTGGTCCTACCAGGACAGGGGCACTGGGCACCCTGGTCCTTCTGTCAGACAACAAGTTTCAGACAGCTTTTCAAGTTGCAAAACATCAGTTTCAGGAGTAGTTTCAGGGGTAGAATCAGGACAGTGGCACCCGCGCCCCCGTCCCGAACATTTCCACTCAGATTCTAACTCTGGGTATGCATTTGCATTCTTGTCTTGTCCTTGTGTTTACAGCTTTTCATCACTTAATCTCAATCTTTCAATCTTGTTACTAGTTCATACTTGCACTCTAGGGCTAGTAGTTGAACTTGCATCATTTTATCTATCATTTGCAACAAAGGAATAGAAATCCTAATAGGTAGCCCATGGCTCTCTCTTCCACAAAAAGAAGTAGCCAATTGTGTGATACCTCTAGGCTCTTTCGTATTCCACAAGTGTGTGATTGAAAGTGAGATTAGGACATGTTTGCTTAGTGTCACTTTTTCCCCCACACAGGTCCTTACATCATTACAGCAGCCTATGGGTCCGGTGCATATCAGCTCTCAACTTCAGATAGTGAACCTTTGGAGGATCCTATCAATAGTAGGCACCTTCACAGGTTTTACACATAGCTCTTCAGAGTATCCTAATTCAAAAATACAAAAAAATTAAAAAAAAACAAAAAATACAAAAAAAACAAAATCATAAACACAAAAAAATCATTACTTGGTGAAAACCTGACAAACAAGTGCCTTGTGACACACAAAAAAAATTGAAAAAAAAAACAAAACATTTTGTCCAATGGTGAAAACCACTTCAGTGGCGCCCTGGGCAAGTACCATGGTGAAAACTAGGTCACCAACACCATGTGTAGAGACATTGCTCCTCCCTTCTTCAGGATTGCATTTCATCCTTTCACTTTGCACACACTCACAACCTATCCATTCATAATAAACTTACCCATTCCCATCATGGCTTGTTATTGATCTACCCAAGATTGGTTCACCATTCATAATAAACATCCCTTTTCACCCCTTTTCCATCCATAATAAATTAGCTCCTATCTGTGGCCAAGGCTAATCCTAAGTCTAGTGATGGGTGTGGAACTGAGAGCATCACATGTTTTAAGGAGTATATTTTCTTCCAATTTTCATCAATCTATCCATGCACAATCCACAATAAAGCAACATTTGCATCACCAATTTGCAATAAGGTTCTATCTTCTCCATAATAAAGTGTCAGTTTTATGGATTCAGTCAGTTTTAGATGAGACACAGCAGCAACAATGGGCTTCAACAAATCAAATCTTTCAAGAGACTCAGATAACATTATGGTTTAGTGTTATCTATCCTTTTGTGAAAGTAAACATTGTGACCACAATCAAATAGACTTATACAAGTGACAAGAGACACTAAACTTGAGGACTACAGTGGATGTTGGTTTTATTTTGATTTTATCTTTTGGTGACATGTGTTTTATCTTTTCCAGGATGTCTTTGACTAGAGATTTTATCTCTAGGATGTCTTTGACTAGAAAGGCAAGGATGGGGTATTGTCACCTATTTTTATTTTGCTGTCTGTGAATTGTCTCTTAGTAATGCTATGACTTTTTCAAGGATATGAGGACACTATGAGTCTAGTGTGAACTAGGGCATTCCTTGTTTGTGACTATCTTATCTCCATGCAAACAGGTACAATGACTTTTTGGGTCGAACATATGCCTCGATTGTCATAACCTATTTTGCCATAATAAAGCTCGATGATGATAATGCACAAGAAGCTCTTTCACTTCCATATCTTCTATCTTTCATACCCCTTTCTTGATTGACTTCCATCATCCTTCCTGAGTCTGTGTAGCCTACTATCACATGACTAAGTATAATGACACACCAAAAAAATTTGCATTTCATGTAGTTGCACCTGCATTATCACATATAAGCATTTCCTACATACATATAGATATCACAATTGCATCACATCCTGCACACAACACATGTTAGCACATTTTACATTCTCATCATGTAAACAGTTATTTACATCATCATATCCATTTGTATTTCATACATGCACATTTGCATAACATATTAAAACATAAAAGAACAAAAATATTACATTTCATCATGTACATATTTGCATCCATATCATAAGCACCACATAGAAACATACATCATGAGTCATATAAAAGCATCACATAGGCACACATACATATAGCTGCTACAAAGATGGATCATCTCATATATATATAATCAAAAGTGTCATGATACAATGGTGTTAAAATCATATAGCTACAATCACCCAAAGGTGTCTACATCATAATACAAAATGGTACAAAACACTGATACATAGGGAACCCTCTACGGCTATGATGAACTCCCTCCCTCGGAACCACCTGGCTTCGATGGAGTTTGAGCCCTAGAAGGACCCACCCTACGATCATCTCTCCTGCCCCACCTCTATCTGGTGGTGGTGGAGGACCCATAACCCCACCACTAGATGCTTGTCTCCTCTGACTCCCTCCAGTAGCCATCACTGTCTGTGATGGTCTGCAAAAGCTCCTAGCCCACTACTCTGGTGGAACTGCCCCATAGTATAGGTCTCGCCAATAACCTATCTCCTCCCCTACTCACATAACATAGGTCTATCCAGCCTCTGTGTCCTCTGCCACCTGCCTCCCAGCCCTCAGTGTTGTCTTAGACTCAGTGTAACACTAGATATCCTGATCTCGCTCCCGCTCAGTGTCCCTGAGCTATCTCCTGAGTTGATCCCTCTCCCTCTCCAGCTCCTGGATCTCATCTGCCTATCACTAGTAGATCTCCCTCAGCTCAAACAGCTCATCCTCCTCCTCCTCGGCTCCTTGTACATGTGGCTCTACTTGCCCCTACCCCTGTATTGGTGGTTGTACCTATGCCTGTACCAATGGCTGCTCATGTGGCTACGCCTACCCCTATCCTTGTCCCTGTACCTATCCCTGCACCTATCTGGGACACTATGCTGCTGGCACCTGTAATGGCAACCCACCGTGACCCCTCACCACCCAAGCCTTTCTCTCCTCTCCACCCTCTCTTTGTGGAGCCACTCTCCTCTCTCCTACTGCACCCTACCTCCTCTATCGGCCTCTACCCCCACCATCATCATCGTCATCCTCATCCCCTCTGCCATCTCCATCTATTAGCTCTCCTGAATCTATCAGGCATGGAAATGGATGCTCTACCCAATATGTAGTATACTTTGCATCCATTGTGACATCCTCAATCTCAAGCCACATATCCCATGGCAAGGGAACCATCTCCACCAGCTACATCACTACCTAATCATATGACAATAGTGGCCCAAAGTGTGCCTGGTCTCGCACTGTCCGTGCATATACCGAAACCCCGTGGTATTCGCTAGATCCTACCAAACTGCCTACATACCCTGTCTACCAACTGCCTCTCCAATACATAGGGCATTTGCCCATTCAGATATCTACTCCTGAAGGTATAGGTTAGCTCCACTACATCATCCTCCCACTACTCGCACTCACAGTATGACCTCCATATCATAGTGTTAATCTCATCAAGGACTCAATGCCAGTGCTCCAACCTGCCAATCCGTGGCTGTGAGGTAATCATATCATATAGATGAACAAAGCTACATCCATGAACCTGGCCTCTGAAATGTATCGGTCATGTCACCGATAGATGCTTATATGCTCAAACCTGTAGCAATGTAACTCCACAACCCAATCCCATGGATCCATGGTAGACGAACTGATGGAGCTCATAATATAAATGTGCTACCATGCATGGTCCCTAGGCATATCTGGTATGTTGTGTAACCAGTGTCTCCAAGGTGCTCCCCCAACCCATAGCTAGCCCTCGTGTCACCCTGTCTAGACACAAGAACCCACTGATCACTCCTCCTAGCACTGCTGGTTGTGCCAGTCCTATCGCTGTCATAGTGTCCCATGCCACATGTCCTACCCTTATCTCCAATCCTAGATCCTAGAACACTCGTCTCAGGGCCTCCTTGTCTCCATCTCAATCATAGGGAATCAACTCCCCATCGATCGGTATCCTCAATATCCTGTACACATCCTCTAAGGTGACTATCATCTCACCCATCGGCAAATGGAATGTGCATGTCTCAGAATGCCATCTCTCAGCAAGTGCAATTAGCAACCCCATGTTTGAGTAAAACTCAAGCACATACAGAATGAATCACAAGCCCATAATGTCAATCGTGGCTCTATCCTCAAATGTCAGCTCTGGTCATAACCTTTGAGTCAATGGGAATCTCTGTTGTGACTCCAGCATAGGCAAGCACTCCTGTAGTCAAGTAAATCAATCATGTCAGTCAAAGTAGCACTCACTATTCATCACAAACTTCTGCTTACATCTATCATATGATACTCTATCCTAGTGACACTCACTGCTCATCACAAAGTGTTGCTTCTATTCTAGTGACACTCATTGTTCATCACACAGTGTTGCTATTTATCCTAGTGGTACTCCCTGTTCATCACAAAGTACTACATGTTTTAGCACTCATTGTTTATCACAAAGTGTTGCTTACATTTGCACTCACTGTTCATCACAAAGTGCTACTTACATTTGCACTCACTGTTCATCACAAAGTGTTGCTTACATTTGCACTCACTATTCATCACAAAGTGTTGCTTACATTTGCACTCACTGTTCATCACAAAGTGCTGCTCTTTTTTTTAGTACTCCTTGTTCATCACAAAGTACTCTGTCTTGGTACTCCCTATTCATCACAAAGTGCCTTGATCTATCTTATCCCAGGGCCTCTGCTTGAGTGGATCCTCTTGAGTATTTTCCTAATTGGCAACGTTTGTTCTATCATAGAATTGTCAATTCTAGCCCTATCTGCTATCCTAGTCTTCCCTAGAGAACCTGCTTGAGTGTATCCTCTTAGCAACTTATCCAATTGACAATGTATGTTCATCACAGAACTGTCGATTCAACCTTGAAGACATAAACATGCCTTCATGACATAAACGCACTTACATATTGCTTAAACGTGCCTGCTTTACATAGACGTGACTGAAATACACAGACATTCCTATCCTGCATAGACATGCCCACATAACATAAATGTTCCTGCACAACACAAACACACTTGCATTTAGCACATATGACTTTTCCTGCATAAACGCGTCTGGCACAAACACAGATGTGCCTAGCCAACCCAGACGTGCTTGGCACCAACAGAGACATGCCTACACATTTTTTGACATTTTTCTAGACCTACCTAAAGCACATTTATTGCACTACTTGACATACATTTATGACAACAATTAATGCAAAAAAGTACAAGGAGGTTTGGTGGTACTCACCGGCTCTCCTGCGTCGGTTGGCCTCTGAAATCGGCGAATGTGACTGAATCTATGCACCAATGCCATCGTTGTCAACTGTTGCTGCTCTATTTTCACTCTACACTCTGATCTCTTGGATGTGTGGCTGACAATGAGGATGTTTTCCCCTTGTGGTCTATTTTATAGACTGCCCTAGCCCTAGCCCTAGTCCTCATTTCCCGAGTTAGTCTTCTTTATCCTGTGACTCTGTCACTCTATCCTATCCAGTCAGTCCATTCTAGCCTTTCTTTTTTATCGAGAGATTGCCTGTGATCTTTCTAGACATTTTGATCCAATCCCTCGAGGGGGCATATCATTCCCATCTTGGGACAACTTTGTATCAGTTCACATTATTTTCTTTGAAACAATGCGACAAGCTACATTGTCTCAAAGAGGGGCAAAATGTAGACACCTAAAATTGTCCAGTCTAATTAAATAAATATCTTTATTTATTTAATTAATTCATTTATCCTCTTCTAGCCTTATTTCTCATTTAAATAAATACATTTATTTATTTAAATTACCCTTTTCGTAAATTAAATAAATATTTTATTTATTTAATTATCCCACTTCTTCTATTAATTAAATAAATCTTTATTTATTTAACTAATTCATTAACCTTTTCTACCTATGACACATGTCATTCATCTCTTAGTTCATACACTACCTACCCTTTCATTATTTTATTATTTCTTCTACCTACCCTCTAATCATAGCCGACCATTTATCTTTTACACCTCTCAATCTTATCCCTCCATTTCTTATAATGTCTTCTATACAAGGAGATACTTCCTTCATTATCAGACCCTAAGCAATCTAATCAGTCTATGCATCCTATCAATTGACTACACTCTTTGATATGTGATCAAGCCTACTTGCAACCACATTTATGTTCTTTGTTGAGCTCTTGTGCATATAAAATCTAAGAGAAAATATATCAAGCAAGATCAATGGAGATAGGAAGAATGGAGATTCAAACCCTATTGGACATATGATGATATAATCTTTGTGATTTCATTTGATTTGCATTGTCTTAGGTAATATTCATATGTTATGGTGGATCTTTGTTGTTGTTAGGCTAGGGTTTTATGGTTGAATTCATTTAGTCTTTCAATATTGTTATTGTTGTTATCCATTTTCACCATATACAAGTAGATTCCTCTATGTATTGTCAGTTGATTAGATCATTAATGTATTCAGTCAATACTAGACCACATATATTCTTTGTAGTGAGTAAGTTCTTAGTAAGTTCATGTGTGAATAAAGATACATTCTTTGGGTTGTAGCATCTGTGTCAGCTCAAGAAGTAGTGTGGCTTCAGAAGCTCCGTGTAGGACTTTTTGTAAAATCATTGTAGCCTATTGTTATTCATTGTGATAACCAAAGTTGTGTGAAAGTTTCTATCAATCCTACATTTCATGACATAACAAGGCATGTGGAGATCAAGTATCACTATGTTAGAGACATGGTGGAAAGGAATGCTATTCAATTGAGATATGTTAGCATAGATGAGAAAACTACAGATATTCTCACCAAGCCTCTTTCTAGAATAAAGTTTACATGCTTTCAAGGTAAGCTTGGTATGGTAGAAAATGTAGCCCTAGCCAAGATTGAGTCTCGGCAACATTGATTTGTTATAATAGTACTAATGTATTCTTTAAGATGTTTAAAGTGTAAACTCTTATTTTGGAATCTTATTAATATGATATGATTCATGATTAGTGTCATGTGTGTGACTCCATGACAACATTGGATTAGTGCTTGATGAGCCCCTATGAAAATTATTGTGAGGTGATGATCTCTTAAGAGTGAACACTTGTACATATAATCATTATCATAAGGTGACGATCTTACGATATTGATTGATCATACCATTATAATGGATATCATGGGACATTATATCTATGGATATGTCATAGTGGTTTATATCTCTAGAAGTAATATCTATGGACATACCATTATGGTGGATATCATGAGACGTGATATCTATGGATAAGCCATGATGGTGGATGTTAGACAAAGAGATATTCATGGTGCATATTATGTGACATAATATCTGTGGACATGCCATGAAGTAATATCCTTGAATATTCCATAATGGTGGATATCATGAGACGTGATATCCATGGATAACCTATAATGGTGGATATTACATAAAGAGATATTCATGGTGGATTTCATGTGACGTGAAATCCGTGGACATGCCATGTATAATATCTTTAGATATACCATAATGGTGGATTTTGTGTAAGAGATTCCATGTCTTAGAACTTGTGTTTATTCACCCTTTGGGAGTAGTCATGGTGAACATGATGTGATGAGAGGACAACATCATGTTGAGTGATTTGGTGATGGGCACTTGTGTTAATTTGTTTTTCATACATGGGAGTGACCATGATGGATGTCACTATGTGACTTAGACATCAAGAAGGATTCCTCTCTACCTAAGAGGGAGTGTTGATTTTTGTAGCTATGATCGAATTCCTTCTATGACCCAATATAGCTAATATAATTGTCTAATTGGCCTATCAGCCTTACACAATCATAGATCAGAAAGTATATGTTTATAACTACATATTGATTTAAAAGGTGTAACTTATATAAGAAATATAATTATGTTAGTTAGTGGTTTATTAAGTGGTGCCCAAACTTAGTATGCCTCCTCCTTGTACAAGTCATGTTCCTTCGTAAAGGGCCAACTCTTGGTGAAAGGGTGCATCACATATATATGCATAATGTTCGGTCTCATTCAGGATGCTTATTGAATAGAAGAAAAGGAAAATAGTCTACATCTATAGGCTATGCATTGACATCTACAACTCATGCATTGTCTATATAAAATCACCTTCTTATATTATAGATCAAACACAATATATGTGTAGGCCAAGTAACTAGCAGAGCTATGCTATGAAGATCATATGGATATAAGAAGAAGCAGGTCATATATTACCTGAAGTGCAGATCAAACACATATCATAATGGGAAGATTAATCAGTGATTACATTATAAAGTTATTTGAGGACAAGTCTGAATCAACTACCTTGTACATTCAGCTTCTTACAATAGTTCAGTTTGCATCTCCTTCATTCTAAAGTAACTGGATCCATTTGCAAGCAATTCACATTGTTCTTTGTACTTGATCATTGTAACAACATCTTGGTGTTCATATTTAAATATATATTTTAGAGATATAATTTTCGTGCTCAGGGGAGATGATAACAATATATCGTCTATGGTTGGGAGAGAAACAATGATGTGAATCATTGCCCATGGTTAATCGAGCACACCTTATGGTTACTGTGCATGGTCATCTTCTTGTGTTACTATAATTATAAGAAAATCAACAATTGTGCCTACAAAATTTGTAAGGGGTTAAATATTAGAGGACTTCTAATAAAAATAGCTAAGAAACATTGTAGGTTGCATGGTCACATTGAAGGTGGACATGATTATCATCCATTGGTATTTTTTTCATTATATCATTTTAACAATTTATATACATAAGAAATCACTTGATGATGAGATTATGATCATGGTTTATTTATGTTTATCAATTTTATCTAGGTCGAGCACCCCAGAGCATAGGATATGGATCAACACAACCCAAAGAATATGGTTTTTGAAGTGGAGGAACATGGAGAAGTGAACATAGAAGCTGAAGATAATGATCCCATGGAAGATGACAATCATGAGCCATAAAACACAATTGAAGATGATGGACATTGATCCATGACACATTTAGTACTGGCATAGTTGATCATGATGATGAAGATGACCTTAATGTTGTTCATGATGTCCGTCTACTTGGGAAGGCATTTGAGGCCCTTTACGAAGGCTCCCAAACAACTCTTCTCTTCATTGTATTGTTGTTGGTGAACTTGAAGGTTATGAATGGTTTATCCAACATAACAATCTCACGTATGTTAAGGTATGTCATATATGTCATAATAAATGGTGAATCATGTTGTACCATTTGATGAATACTAAGAGGGGGGGTAAATTAGTATACCAAAAAAAATTACCAAACACTTAAGCAGTTTTACTACAGACTAGTATAGTCCTTTGAATAGTAAACTGGTTAATAGCAAATAAAGAATTCACCCACAATAACACAATCACCATAACACAAGATATTTTGATGTGGAAACCCAAACGAGAAAAACCACGGTGAGTAAAACTTCCAAGTCTACTATCTAAAGAATAGAAACTAGACCCATTAATGTCAGACCAGTTAAGGCCTTACAATGTTCTTCACCAAAATAGATCCTGTTAGGAATCCTGATCTTTGTTAGGAGATAAGTCTTGTTAAAGACTACCTTGTTAAAGGATTTTAGATCCACAATTGTGAACCACCTTGTTAGAGGATTTAGAACAGGTTTAACTAAGCCTGCCTGGTTAAGGGTTTCTGACTTGTTGAAGAGATTAGTAATCAACAAGTAAGTGATCTACAAAGTAGTAGAAAATGCTTAGATAGATCCTTGATTTCTCTTTTTTAATGCATTGCAGCATTACTTCATTTTTCTATTCAATCTCTATTGTAATATACCTTTTCTGCAAAGACCTAATCTTCTTTACAACACTTCACACACATACACACATGAAATCCTAAACATGATGTCCTCATATAGGAATCTGATTTCATGTCAATCCAATGAGATTAGACTACAATTTCCTAGGTATAGTGCATCTAGACACAATTTGTAACACAACACAAAATCACAACATCGGTGTCGGTGGATGATAACTCATCACACTTTACAAGTTTGTCAGTTAACAAAATATAGTATACCGATTACTGGTTTACAATCAAAGACTGGTAAACTAGAACATAGTGTTTTGATCTTAATAAGATTTGTTGTCGCTTGGGGTCCTTGTACTGCTTTAAGGTTCATGGTCATGCTTTGACCAGTAAGCTCCTTCTGAAAACATCGATAGTCTTCTATAAATAAATACTATGCATATAATGGCATATGATACTGGTTTGAACAATACATCACATAGTACCGATTGAGAATAACTCAATAAGTTTGTGTCCATCAATGACAACCACTACTAAACATCATCAAAATGCCAACAATATCCCCCTTTGGAATTGATGGCAACACTTAGGAAAATTTGACATCTAAGTGCTTACAAAACAAAAACAATGTCATAATCAGATTACTCCCCCTAAGCATATACACTACTCCCTTTTCTAGATTAGAAGCATGTACAAGCATGTACTACTTCCATTTGCATAAAATTTTCACAATACCACTTCCCCTTTGCCAACAATGACAAAGTAATGCAAACATGCCAAAATCATATTGTATAAAATGAAAACAGAGTATATATCTATGATAATAATGAGTAAAACTTTTCAAAAATGAATTTAAAGTTTTTAAGAAATTCCTTCATGTTTGTAGACCAAGTATCTAGGAGTGTGGTAGCAACTTCACTCTGAGTCTTCATCTAGAATGCTAACTCCCTCATGACATCCACAGTTCTCATTTCCTGAGTGACAATGATGGCTTCTATGTTCAGAAAGAACTTCTAAAGAATCTACAACTTAGGAAACAAAAGCAACTGGAGCTTCTGTTGATCTTGAGTTCGCTTGTAGATCTCTAAATTAATCCTATCAATTTGTTTCTTGTGACTCTGTATAGTCTACCCATACACTGTGAAGGAATCATATAGTACTTTAAAGTTCTCCATATACTACTTTAATACAGGTTGGAGCTGACCTTTCATCTTCATAGCATCATCATAGAAAAGATTGGGCTGACAGATTTTGCTCAAAATTTTATGTCCTTTAGCCATTGCCAGACTGATATCATCTCTTTGATGGATCGGCTTGGTTCTGTCTTCGTTAAATTGCTTCACCAATGCAACTTTTAGTGCCTTTTGCATGTTTTTTCTCTACAGTAGCCTAGGTAGTATCTTCTAATGATTGTACTTGATCACCCACTATTGTGCATAGAAGCTTCAATTGGGCTAGTGAGGAATTAGTACTAAAAAGATCAGTATCGGGGACTAAGGTTGAAAGAGTATCAACAACAAGTTGAATAACATTTTTTATTTCTTCCTTCTTATTTCCTCCAATATTTCTTGAGCAAGTTGAATACTTCTCAGCAACTCATTTTCATCTACAGATTTGGTAAGATAGGCAAGATTCAATTCACTATGACCGGTGGGATCAACCTATTTTGGTTGAACTCTAGTTGCCTTGGGATTCTGTCCACCTTCCTTTGCTTTTATATCCTCTTGTCTCTTCTTCTCCTACTCTTATTTCTCCTTAGCCTCCTTGTCGACCTTCTCTTTCTCCTTTTTTTCCTTTTTCTCATTTTTTGCTTTCTCCTTCTCTGCTTTCTCTTTTTCTTCTTTCTCTTTCTCCACTTTTTTCTTCTCTGCTTTCTCCTTTTTAGCTACCTCCAATTTAGTAAATTCAGCATCTAATTCATCCACATCAATAGGATCAATTTTCTCAGTTAATCTTTCTCCTTGATCATTGAAGGTTTCATCCAATTTAGACTAGGCAGACACTTGCTCATCTTGTAGATTGGCTTTGGATACCTTTTGTATCTTTACAGCTTCTTGAGTCCGTAGATGAGTGTCTTTTTCTACATCAAAGGCTTTACCTCCAAGTAAGTGAAGTCTTCTCCTTCTCAGAAAAAGGTGCCTTTGTACCAATCAAGGATCTCAAATAATTTAGAATTAGAGGCATCTCAAAAATATTGAGTAAAAATTTGCTCCTTTTCAATGATATTGCACCATTTATTATCCAAAGAATTAGAAACAATAGGTTTGATATCAATTGGAGACCGATCATTATCACATAAATACTTAATAAGTTCTTGCTCTACCTCCTACTTTTTAGTATCGCTAAGATCATCAAAATAATCTTTTAGATTATCAAGAATTTTCCTTCTAATATTCTTTATAATCCTTTAATAATGTGTCATATGCTTGTAAGAAGCAACATGTATATTTATTAGTGTAGAGGTTGTAGATACATTACTGGTTAGCTTGGTCTTCTTACTTGATATTTTAGCTTCGGGTTCAATGTCAAATGAATCCTGTGCTCCATTCTTGGTTCTCTTCTTCCTCTCAAATACCTTTGGTGGAATAGCCTCCGATTTCTTCTTGGCTGGTGACCTCTTGGTTACTTTAGGACTGGTAGCAGATGTAACCAGTGTCAATGTTGATGGCACACCTTTCCTCTTATTCTACTTTGGTACTTCAAGAGGATTAACTCTCTTAGAGTAGGTGTCGGTCCTCTTCTTCTTTGGATCAAGAGGTGAAGCAAGTAGGGTAGAGGCATACCCAATGAGTATATTGTTCACCACTTCATAGCCCATAGGCTCAACTTCATCTTCTCTTGGCTCAACCGCTTCCATTATGCAATGATCCACTTTGATCGTGAAACAAATATCATTTTCATACTTCTTTACTAGGTCACCTAATAACCTTATTCTCTGGTTCATGTTTAATTTGAACTCATCAAAATACTTGTTTAGAATCTCCGGATAGGTACATCCCACTGCTTGCAAACTCTCCTTGATTTGTCTAGTAACCTGTAGGTGACTTGACCATTGAACATTACCAACTCCTGGAAAACACCCTTGAAAGTAGAAAAACAACTCAACAAGTAGTTGACCGAACTTTAACCTAAGTGCCTTATCCTCTTGATGGATTTCAAATTCTCCATGAGTTGTTTTTGCATGCAGGTTCACAAGTCACACTCTACACCGTAGATGTAGGAACAAAATTCATTTTGCTAGCATAGAATACTCTATACCAGATCACCATGCATTCATACTTCACCAAGTCATCTTCATTGGTGTTTATAGTCATTTCCCTTTTGTCGCTCATAGAATTGGTGAGCTCTATCACTTTGGTTTTTGTGATCTTATGAAGAACAAGGACTTCTCGAATATTGTAGAAACTGGTCACGACATGGATTTCCTCTAGTGTGATATCATGAGTTCGCTCAAGATACATCTTGTCACCATGAATCCTACTAAGCATAATTGTTATATGATCTTTTGTGAATTCCTTGAGAAAATATACTGCATTGTAGAGTTTCTTCTTCTCGATCAGGTTGTACTCTACTTTAATATTCTTATCTTCTCTAGAGAACAAACTCAACTAGGAGTGAATCACTCGGGACCCTAGGTTTCTAGTTTGCAATCAATATAATTAGAAACATCCCCTTCGACAATGACTCCGGCGAGAATTTGAGATAGGGCATTGTATTTCAACTTCTTCCTAAGAAATTCAGATGACTCCTCAGGTGCGGAAGAAATAGAGGAGACTTTGGATGTAGAAGCCATGTCTAAATAATTCCGAATGATAAGAGTGATTTGATGAAAATTACCTTTTCACTTTGAACTAGGGTTCTCTGATGTCGAGCACAACACACTTCTCCAAAAGCTTGCTTTACCACTCTGAACTCCACTTTGGATAGCTTGAAATAACTGCTTGGTCTTGCACAAGATTCCTTCCTGGATTTCTTTGAATGCAAGATTCATCGCTTTTGTTGCATTGCTCAGGTTAGATAAATGCTTCTTCAAAAATAGGTAAGTAAAAATGACTACCAGAATAACCTTTATACATGCTCCTACCTACCATAATAAATGCATCATCGTTAGGGTACAAACCCTAATTTACCTTTTACCACTTCATTTCTTCTGTCAGTTGAGAGGTAACCAATACTGATAAAAGAACTTTACCAATATACTTTAGGGGTTCAAAACATTGTTATCGATATGTTCCCCCTTAAGATTTTCCAAGCTCAATTTTCCAATTAAGGGGTCTCCACTCTGGGTGCAGAAACTAGTACATCTTGTGGCTTCTCTTCATATTTCTTTTTCCAAACTTTATCCATATTGGCCTAAAAGGTTTCAACATCAATATTTCCTTTACCTTCTAGATTGACTAGTTTGTCTTTTGATGGATTTTGTCTCAGTCTGCATACTCTGGCAAGATGTCCTGGTTTGTGAAAATGATAGCATACCATACTAGGTGCTCTCCATACTCTGGTATTCACCTTTCCATTCTTTCTCCTACATGTTGTAGCAGTGTGACCACTACCACGATAGATCACATAGGTTGCACTCCAACCATTTATCGCTCCATAACCATTTGACT